>NW_028277058.1:8917142-9235000 GCF_059951505.1 Python bivittatus | reverse complement strand
GAAACTAGAAAATACGACTATCAAATTTGCAGATAACACAAAGAAACAGAGTATAGGGAACATGTTAGAGGACAGTATCAAGATTCAAGAAGATATTGAGAAGCTGGAAGAATGGGCTAAAACCAACAAGATTAATTTCAATAGAGAAAATCCAAAGCTCTTCATTTGGATAGGAAAAGTCAAAGCATGAGTACAGGATGGGAAACACTATAATGGAAAGTGGTGAATGCAGAAAGGATCTGAGTATCTTGGTGGACTGCAAGCTGAATGTGAGCCAACAGTGTGATGCAGCTACACAAACACAAATCTTATGCCTTATCAACAAAAGAATACAGTCAAGATCAAGAGATGTGATTGTTCCCTCTCTGTTCTGCTGATCACAGAATATACCTCTGGAATATTGCATCCAGTTCTGGCCTCATTTTAGGAAGAGCATTGACAAACTGGAATGTCTAAAAGAGAAGAATCAAGATGATAAGGACCCAAGGAAAAAAACACTTATGCGGGATAGTTGGAGAAATTGTTTATGTTTAATTTACCAAAAAAAAAAAAGGCTGCAGGAACACATAATAGCTGTTCAGGTCTGAAGGGCTAAAGACATGGTAGACTTCTTCAGTTTTGTTTCAGTGAACAAAATAAGAAATAATGGGTTTTAAGTACAAGAAAGGAGATTTTGATTAGACATAAAGTTATGAGCTATTCAACAATGGAAAAGACTGCTGCAGAAGATCATAGACTCTTATTCACTGGAGATATTTAAACAGAGCTTTGATAGCTATCTCTCAGGGATGCTGTACTATAGTAGTAGACTGGGCAGGGGGCTTGAGTAGTTGATATCCAAGGTTCATTTCTATGTGATCTTTGATTATGTGATTGATATATTCAGCTCCTGGAGTTGATTCTTTCACCAATTTGGTTTCCATGGTTTTCCCCAAAAATATCAATAGTGTTCTCTCTTTTATGAGAAGACCAAAGTAATAGAAATACAAGAATCTCAGCATACGTTTTTCAGCAAAGTACTTCTGAAATGAAAGATGATCATACCAGCATATAATGTTACCTCTCTGTTTGTTTTCCCACTTTGTAACACACTTTCAGACTGATGATTCTGCCTGTTACTTAACTGCTTCTAATTCATCTTTTGAGAGTTGATATAGTGACTGAGACTGTAATCCTAGACCTCCTACCTGGATAAGATTTACTGACTTAGAATAAAAATGCATATAGCTGAACTGTACATGCCCTCTCCTCTCCCATCCCCCATCCTTAGCTGCTGCAAGAAGGAAGGAAGGAAGGAAGGAAGGAAGGAAGGAAGGAAGGAAGGAAGGAAGGAAGGAAGGAAGGAAGGAAGGAAGGAAGGAAGGAAGGAAGGCAGGAAGGCAGGAAGGCAGGAAGGCAGGAAGGCAGGAAGGCAGGAAGGCAGGAAGGCAGGAAGGCAGGAAGGCACGCAGGAAGGCACGCAGGAAGGCACGCAGGCAGGCAGGCAGTGGATAGGAAAGGCCACAGCTGACAGCTTGGCAAATAATATACCACTCATTTCAGTGATAAAGGTGGCGTCAAAGTACTATGAATACATTGTGCAGTCCTTCTTATAGGTTACATTTGTCTTTTCTCTTGCTATATTTGTCTTCCTACTCAGAGAAAAATTCCCTGGGAAGATAATGTCTATGAAACTAATTTAAATCTTTCGTTTAAATGGATCAAGGATCCCCAGAGGAAGTATACTGAGCAATCTTATTTGGACTTCTTTGTGTCCCTTTTATAATGAATAGGAAAAAGAAAGAAGTCCATGATGATACAAGAATTCCTGGGCAAAATACCTGTGCTAATGATTAAATGTTAATTAAATGTTGTTATCTCTATTAATTAAGACCATGAGCCACATTATAAGAGTAGCAATGTTGTTGATTAGCATACCGAAATACAGAGTAAGAGGACATATGTTCAGATTTAAAATTATATTCTTTCTTTAATGTAGAAAAAGAAGAAAATATTTAAAGATGAAAAGAACATTTCAAAACAGTTGAAACTCAGTGTTGTTAAAATCATGGGGAAGGAGAATGTTATTATATATTTTCTGGTTTACCAATTTTATTTCTTCTGAAAAAGGTCAGAGCTATATACAAAAAGAATCCAATCTTATTTGGTACCAAACAATTAATTAAAACAGTCAACTATAAAGCCACCTTCCCAAAACAAGAGAAAAAAATATAGATTTTTCTCATGTTTATTTTTAAACAGTATTATGATCCTGGAGCAGCAGTTACACTGAAAATGCCTGGGTGAGCAAGTTTATCTTTGGTAAGATTACAATACTCCTAAAAAGTGAAGAATTGGATGACTAAGGATCCCAATAATTAGATGCTGAACTTACCACCTCAGGGACAGGGATTCAGTTCAAACACAGATTTGAAGAAAGAGAAAAATAATTATTCTTGGGACCCTGAGGTGGAACCTCTCTGTGCAGTTTTCAAGTCTCTTAGGAACTGAGTTTCATAGAATAAGTAGCCTAAATTCTTATGAGATTAGGTGACACTGTTAGTCTAAAGCCCAACTCACTGAAAGCAATTGAATAATCAGTCAATCGCATTTTTGCTTTTATATCCATCCCACCTTGTTTCCTCAAAGGTGAGCTAAAATGAAGAACCTGAAGCTATGAAATGAGCAATCTCAAGCTGCCCTTAACTTAATAAACAAAGCATTTAACTTGGTTCAGCTCCACATGATACAACTGAGTAGCGCTAGCTAGATCTGCTGCTGCTTTTATGGACAGATTCCTGCACTGCTAACATCTTTATAAGAAAAAGAAATACAGCACAGGAAGCATTTTTCCATGTCTGCACTGCTGGAAAAACTGGAGGACGGTCCAATTATTTTTTTTCCCAATGCAGCTATTAAAGCCAAATATAATCTGTCCATTCAAAAATGGCAACTTTGGCAAGGATTTTCTTTTTCTGAGTACCTATGAAGGCCTTTGCAGTGTTTGTTAAGCAGCACATTTATATGGAATGCAATCATCAAAGAGGGGAAAGAAGAATCCAGAACTTTTGCCTGGAATGCATTTATCTTAATAAAGTTGATCTTCACCTTTGTTGAAAGGAAAGCAGGGTTAGAAAGTAAGTTCCTCCAGAAGCCAAAAAGCTCATGTGAATATCTGTTCTTATTGAAGGGGAGTTTTATCATCTCCCACTGGACTGATTGGAGATGGAGCATCTAAATTTATTTTTTTTCAGTGGACTGAGTTATGGCATGAGTTTATTTTGTTCCTCTTCCAAACTGGAGATGTTTCCTTAATTTCCTTCAGTGTATCTGAAGTACAAGTAGTCCCCAGTTTAAGAACGAGTTCCATTCCCAAGGTCTGTCCTTAAGTCAAATTTATATGTAAGCCAGAACAATATACACAATACTGTCAATGTTGTAATTAACTCAAACCACTGTGTATTTAACTCGAATCATTGTATATTTAACTCAAATTTTGCTACAATGGGCTCCATTCTTAACTATGGGTCATCTGTAAACCAAGCGTTCTTAACTCAGGGACTACCTGTATTGTACTCCAAAACCTTATAAAAATAATTCACTGAGCATATGCAGAGGGGAAACTTTAGGAGCAGGAAAGAAGAAACAAGGGGAATTTATGAAATCTCTACCTTCCTTCTAGTATCCCTAATTTGAGGCCCACTACCAGCATGATCATGGCTGAGGATTTTGAGAGTTCAAGTGCACATTTCTGGAGAGAGCTAAGGTTGAAGAGAGTTCCTCTAGGAAAATTAGAACCAGAAACCAGTAGATGAACCAGAAAAAAATATGCAAAAAAGAAAGAAATGTCTGTTACTAGGACAAATGCTATCATATCTGTTGACCAGAAAGATAACTATGTAAAATGTGGATTTATATTTAAATATAGAAGTAAATCTTATGAGTTTTTTTTCTTGCCCAAGTGAGTCCACAGTTATAATAAACTTAAAATTAGTGCATCTGAACGATTTCTTTACTGCAACACTCCATCAGTGGCAGAGTTTCATCAGAAATCGTCCAGGCTCAGTTTTGTTTGCAGCAAACCTGGACAAAATACCTGTGCTAATATTGTGTGTTCCTTTTCCTGCCTGGAGCAGAGATTAAATATCTGGAAACATTACCCCACCCTCAATCAGTAAAATTCTACAATGGATTTGTTTTTCAGCTATTAGCTTGACTTAAGTTTGCATTTTCAAATGAAAGAAAAAGGTTTAGAGCAATACAAAGTGATGCTTTTCAACCTGGAAATTAGTAGAACTTCTTCTCTGGAAATGGAAAGAGATTATTCCTAACTACTGGCTGAGATAAGGGTTATTCAGACCTCTTTGGCACAAGAGGGGAAGTAGTACAGTTGAGGTGCAGAGGACTTTTTTCAGTCACCATCAAACTGTAATCTATGAAGTCTATAAACTGGATGTATTGACAGAAGTGCCAATGGGTTGAATCTAATCTGGAGTACAGCATTGTATGCTGGTGACAGTATGAGCCTGATGCTGTAGCATCTACTTTTCTGTTTGGTTTGGTTTAATCAGAAAGCAACACGCTTAGCAGAGTCATGAAACTGGTATTATTTCACCTTCAAAATATATTTTTCTCATAAACCTTGATTTAGTGGACCACCATTTAGTGGACCTTGGGTGTAATGTACAAAATGCCCATCTGACATCCCACCCAAAATAAAGGACATGTCCACTGCTTCCTGAGTAGTCTGGACAAGACACTGCAAAAATACAGAATAGGCCACCCACATTAAATGTATATTTTTGCATCAGTTTGCATCATTGATATCATGGCACCATTACACAATGATGTAAATCATGGCAATGACATACTTTATCATTTAACAAACATTTGGCAAGAATGGACTTTTTTGTTGGTTTGAATCAAGGTTATAAAATCATGAGGGTTGTTTTGTTTTGTTATTCCCTTCTAACATATCAGGAACATAGAAGCAGATGTAAAGCCAGGTATCAAGTAAGGTGAAAGGGAGAAAGGAAATATTATTTAGGTGTTTCACACCTGAACTAATACATAGAGCAATCTTAAACAGCCAACTCACCTCATGCTTGTAAAACAATTAATTCCATCAATTTGGACCTTGACTGGGATTCCACCAGCTACTGTCTTTACATTTGCCAAAATCCTACCACAACTGACCCATCAGCCATGAAAAACAAAGAAATATGTGATCCAATGTTCCAACTTGAACAGTGAAAAATCACAGTAGTTATAAATTATACAAGCTCCCAGATTAATGTCCTGTATCAAAACCAAATACCTTCAATGCATCTTGTGACATTCTGTTGTTCTCAGCTGAAGCTACAGCCTTGACCATAATGTCTCATCTTGCAAGATGCCATGGGAAAACGTACTGTGTTCCTCCTAATCATATCCATACTTCTTTTTCTGACTCCCCAAAGAGTCCCCAAGGAATCAACCAATCTAATGTTTTCTCCACAACATTGTTGAAGATTAGTGGTGTGTACACACAATGAACGATTTCTATAAACAAGCCACTTGGAAGTTTTTCCATTAAGGAGATAAGGAAGGAAGGAGAGATGATGCAGAGCCTTCTCTGATCATTTGTGTCAGCTGTTTCTTGACTTATTTCTCTTCGATCTGTGCAGAATAGAAGTAAACTAGTCCCACGTGATTACTGCACAGCAGCAAAAGCCTCAGGAGAAACACACTGCAGAAGATCGTTAGGTTTCATACAAGTGTTATGGGTCTGTCAATAATGATCCAGTCAGACCTTCTTTCTCATGTTCATTGCCATAGTATTTATGAGCTATTGCAGAGATTACCACAATTGGCAACTCATATGACTACTGAAACAGATGACCCAGAAAATCTGGGAAATAACTTCTTTGAAACAGAAAAAAAAATACTTATAGTTTTCATAATCACAAAAGTAGGCAGTGCAGTCTTATGGGCATCCAAGGCATTACCCATTGCACCGCACATGTGAGTAGACCATCTGCAAACAGTTGTTTAGTCACTAATTCTAATTGTGTAATAGATGCAAAAAGAAAAAGAATAATTGCAATGAGGCATATATTTATTTGTCCAAACCAGTCATTCCTAAGATGTACCCACCGAGATATGTTGTTCTTCACCTCCCATCATACCTGATTCATAGCTATAGAGTCCTATTTAGTTGAGTATCATGTTCCAAAATCTATTGAGGGATCAAATAAACACAAGACAAGGCTGGTCTAGACATTTTTCTCAAACTTGGTTTGAATTATGTTGGCCTTCAATTCACAGAGCCTCAGTGGCCAAAGTCTGAGGATTCTGAAAGTTGAAGTCTTTCCTCAGATGGGGAAAGATGATGTAGACAAGATTCTCAAACTAGGTGTCTCTTGAACAGGGTACAATTTGGTGGAGGGACTTACGCATTTTACATCTGGGAGCACAATTGCTGTCACGATTTCCTTGACCTGGACAAACTGTCTGTTGACTTGTGTAAGCAAAACAAAGAGGAATGCTTGGAGTGTGGTCTAGCAGGACTCCAGTTTTACCTGTGCAAGCCTCATGGTATGCACACCCAAGGCTAGATTGCTGTCAGAATTTGCCCCTGCTCTGTCTGGACATATAGTCAGGATTCTATAGTTGTTGCTATGAAGAGCAAAATACTTGCTATAAAGAAGTTCCATTAAGTTCAGTGGTGTTTACTTCAGATATATACAGTATGCTTGTACTCTTAATGATTCTTTAAGGATTTACCATACATCTGTCCGAGATAGTTTTGTTGCCAACTCATTAACTTTTTTGTTATGACTTTATCTGCCCATGCATTTATTTCACTGAGATGTAACGGACTTGTTTCCTGGGAGAAAAATAACTTTTCTGTCTTTTTTATTGAGTAAGAAAGCAAGGCAATTACCAAGATCTTCCATAGGTTACAAAAATGACACAAAATGCCAGATGAGCTTAGAAAAGCAAAACTGTGTGGCACCATTATTTTCAATGCAAAAGTGAATCCACAGGAACTCTCTACATATGATGAGAAGTTCACATCAAGTTCAATCCGCCCAGGAGCAATGCTGGCTCATTTTGAAGCGGAAACTGCAGCTAGTTCAACATCTGAAAGCCACACAGTTGAAATGTATGTGCACATCTGTAATTCTTCTAAAGACTCCCTACTTAATATTAACCGGTGGCATTTTAAATTACCCATCGTGATGTGCAGTGCTGAAATGAATAATAAATTAGCATCCTCTTGCCATGTTTAGTCACCAAGCAGTCTGGGAATTACTGAGAACTGTTTTGTTACAATTTGCCCCACCCGTCTTAGGTAAGCAGCCTATTTTACAGTTGTCAAAGATAATTTGACAACTCTATAATATTATTTCATGTTTGGCATTGCTTGCTCCACTGTGTCAACATGGACCATTCCCATCCTTCACTAATGGTCTTTTTTTTTTAAGCCACTCAGCAGACGGGAGGAAAAGCGTTCACTGAGTTGTTTGCTTTTGCTTTTCAGTTTTGTTCTTAATATCCAGTGAAGCGTACCCAGTTTTATGGATTAATTGTTTAACTAGTAGTAAATAAATTGGTGGAGTGTTTTATTCATTTTTGAAGAAAGGATTTTTACATTAAAACATTTCAGTATTAAATTGAAATAACATATACTGGTTCTTAATTATACAGCAAACCAATCCAAGGAAACTCAAAGGTCAAATTGTCTTGGAATAACACGCAACGTCAAAAGTTGTCACTCTTTTGGCTGTTTTTTTCCCCCCAATCAAATATACCCCCAGACAATATCATTATCCAGTTTTGTCAGTACTACAAAAACAAGTGTGTGTATATATATATATATATATATATATATATATATATATATCTATCTATCTATCTATCTATCTCCTGAATTTGCTTGAGTTGAGTTTTATGTTGAGGTTCCTTCTTACAATCACAGAACAATGAGTTAAACCTATTATGTTTCATTCTTGAGTAGAGTCCCTAATATTTCCTGACCTTCATATTGTGAAGTCTGTTACTTTATTGTTATACCACACCTTTAAACTTAACTGACATACCAGAGTTTTGGTATAAGGTAACCAATTGCGACATCATCTGGCCCTGCCTCTTGATATCATTTATCCCTAATGTATATAATTAAATCCTGTTTTCTGAATTTCAGTTTTTGTAGTTACATAAATCCTACAAACCTGCTAATTAAAGTTTATGATACTCTTTACAAATGTTATATTCTCAAAAATGGGGGATAATAATTTAAAGATTTGGACTTACATCATAATTTATCATAGTAGAACCCCCTGCTGACCCTATAACATGAAAGGCTGGTGGTCTGAAACCTCCTCTTCTAGAAACCGCTGCATTTTTAGATGCTGCCCCCGCCTCCTCTTTTGATGTAGTAACTTAGTAGTTTCTGCTACCATTGTCTATCTCCGTGGTGCCTCACTTGGTGTCCCCTTAACCCTGAGGTTTGAGGAAGAAGAGTGTTGTTGCTTTTTTTTAAATTCCTATAGCCTGTACATGGCTATTCAGCATCAGAGCATCTGGCAAAGATGTCAACCTTTCCTTAAAAGATAGATCAATCTCACAAGAGATAAACAGCAAATGTGTGTGTGTGTGCGCGCATATGTGTGTGTGTGTGCGTGTGTGTGTGTGTGTGTGTGTGTGTGTATGAGTTGGGCGGCCATATAAATGGTTTAAAATATATATTTTAAACCATTTATATGGCCGCCCAACTCAGTCACAGTGACTCCAGGCGGCTTACAAAAATAAAAACCCCAATACAAAACCCACTTCACCCCCCACCACCACCACCATGCTGGCAACAACAATACATTTACACTAGCCATTTGATGGGCTCTGGGTCGACCTGGGATCCCCAGACCCGCTGGCACAGCCATGTCCTCAGGGCCTTGCGGATCAAACTATTGAAGGGGGTAATACAGAGCTATTCAACTGAAAACAGCAATTTTAAAATGAGAATTAGAAAAGAAAACATAATGTTCCAGACTAACCACAAGATGTTGATGGTCTGCTAAAAATAAATAAAACTCATTATAAAGAGATTGAGGAGGGATTTCAAATTATTATTCCAAATCACAAAAAAATCTAAGGAGAAATACTTTCCTCATGTACAACCTGAAATATGCATAAAATGTTGAAGGACACCCAATTACTGAACTTGCACGTGCGTGCACACACACACACACACACACACACACACACATGAAGACAGGACAAAGGTCTGCAAACATTTCTTTAGATGAAGTTGAGCCAAAACAGGGCACCTTTTGAAAGTTTTGTAGAAGGTTATCATATGCTTGGGAAATCTGATTATAGGAACAACACATATTAGGGCAAGCTTACATAAATAAAGTGAGAAAAAAAGAAGATACTGGAGTAGCTGCATACAAAAAGTGTAAATGGATAGCTATGGCATCAGAGGCATCTGGAACCAGCCACAATGGCCTCAAAATCACAGTTGCAAAGGTGTGAACCAAGCCCCACCCCTTTTTTACACATATAAAAAGGGGTGTGGCTTCAGTCACACAGTTATGACCACCATATCAACTTTTCTACCCCTCCCTTGCCAATAACACAATCCCAATCTATTCTGAATTTTAAAGTGCCATAAGGCAATCACAGTTGGCTATAGTTCCCCAAGCCCCTAGATATCTCTGTGAATTCTCTAAACCATACCTGCTTTATTTTCAGACAAGAAGTAATTCAGATTAGTTGCTTGTTCTGTTCCTTTTTCATTTTCTTGCACCATCTGATTTTTTCCCCTTCTCGTTCATTTATCAGTGACTTGATTATTACTATGTACAGTTTTTCATCCTTTTTATGCATTAACAAGAAGTGACCTTGCTTTTCAAAAGGAGTACTGTCACGTTAAATGGCCTTCTATTTATTTTATTTTCCCAATCTCTGTAATCCCCTTTTCATATGTCATAAAAAAGAAAAATTATTGTATCATCTTTTTTTTTCTTTGGCATGCATATAGCTTTTGTGGAGAAAATGTAATTGAATTGGAATGGAGGATATTTCTTTAAGTATGAGTACATTTGTGTCATGTGGTGTGAAATATTAAATATTGATTTCCCTGTTCCAATGACCTTCTAATGTATTTGATGTCCTCTGCTGGAACTCCAGATTATTGCACTTCATTGGTTCTCTGCTTTGCTATGATTTTCTGGATTCATCCTTAACCCTTATTCAGCAAAAAGATTTAAACGTGCGTTTGCAGCATTCATGATAGACACATTTAACTTTCAAAATGAAAAGTATCTTATACATGGATCTTAAGTAAAGGAGTACGCAGGGGTATCTGCAGGAGGGGGAGGTAAAAAAGTCAAGATGGCAGCTAAAACCATGCAGTCAAAGCCTTGCCTCCTTTTTACGTTGTCAAGCATGTGACAAGCATAAAATGCAGTGGGGCTTCAGTGCAGCTGCCATCTTGACTTTTTTAACCACCACTTACCAGAAGCCTCTAAGAATATTCTTTTCTGTGTTCAGTGAAAATGAAGTTTAACTTCTGTGAAAAGGGATGTGCCTGAGTGGAAACAACCTTCACTTTATCCACAATGTAGTTGTTATTCTTCAAACTGAATAAGAAAACATAAATGTCATTAGCTTAGAACTAACTAAGGCAAAGTGTACGTTTTTTATTCTTGAACTATGGCATAACTATTCACATCAAAAGCCACCTTCAGGTCTACTCAGTGGCCATTATATCAGCAGTGCAATACATCTCCTTCCCTACCCTAATGGAGAGGCTGCTTCTATAGAGGTTTCTCCCTTATTAGATTGGAATAACTGCCTTTATTTAGGATCTGTACAGAAATTTAACTTAATTAGAGTATAGAACTGATATGTTGTATTATCCTGAAATGTTAGCGCAATGACATAAATTATTATTGTCATGAAATAAATTTTAGTCAATTAGGCAACATGCTGCTACACTTCAAGGGCATCAATAGATTTTTGGAAAGAAGGATGGCACTAATAATATGATTTGAAATATTTCTAGAGCTGTAAATGAAGGCTGGAAGAAGAATGCAGTCAATTATTCTTCACATGACATTTTTTTCATCCTGTGCAGTGCTTTGAAGGGTCTCAGTTTTAATTAAGGCGGCTGCCTTGAAATTCAACCAAACCGTAATGTTCATGGGATAACCTTGATCATTTACAACACAACACAATGAGATGATCTACTTGTTTTTGGGTCGGTATTTATATTATACTAAAGACAAGTGATTCATAACAGTAATAAATGGAATTAGATGAAGATGTTTTATACTGATGTTTTATACTGAGTCATACCATTGGTTTATTTACTGTTCAGTAATGTCTATATTAATTAGGCATCTTTCCAGGTTTTCAGACAAAGACTTCCTAGATACATTAGGAATCACTGAGGGGAAACCTCCAATTTGCGAAGAGCTAGATGTAGCATCATCATGATGATGATGATAGGTGGAAGAAATCCCTTGATCACTTCAAGCATGTTTTTAAAGTTCATAAGATACAGATTACATCTCATGAATTTGAAAAGCCAAACAAAAAATGGTCAGAATAGAAAATGGAACAGGCCTACCCCAGTCCACTTATCATTGTTCTGAACCAAGAGGTTCTGTTTAATTAACAGCAATTTATGGGGCTATAATTTACCCATATGCATATATTCCTCTTCTAAATCACAGAACCAACTGCTGGCATCATATCCTGTGCAAGAATTCGATCACTTCATTGTGTTTTACGGGGGGGGGGGGGAGGAATATTTTGTTTTCCTTGAATTTCTTTCCAGTTAATACAACTGTATGGCCCATCTTTTGAGATTATGAATGAGAGAGAAAACCTTTATCCATTTATCTGTACCAGCCTTCTTTTATTTATAGGAAGCCCTTACTTATTTTCAAAGAGTTCCATTCAAAGGTAGCTTTTTGTAGGGATAAAATACTTCTACTTCTACAAGGCAGGAGAACAGATTTTTGCCAGACCCTCCAGTTTAATCTAGCTCCCAATGTCCTCAGAACACCTGTTCTAGAAGATTGGGAAAAAGAAGGGCTGCCCCACCACGTGCATAGCTCCAAGTCATCCTTGGATACAGTACAAATAGATCTCACTAACTGAAAGGATATTTTTCTATATCCTCCCCTTCCTTACCGTTAAGGCGGTATATAAATTGACACATGGATTAGCGATACTAGGGTCTCTCAGCTACACATTCAAGGTAGCAAATGATAGATGCAAGTGATGTAAAATACAAAGAGTTATTCACATAGCAGAATGATGCGTAACTGTTGAGTTCTTGCTGGAGAAATTATAGATCATGTGTTTAAACAGACTTTTGTTTTTTACCCCAGGTACGGTGACATGGTGCCGAAGACAATAGCTGGGAAGATATTTGGTTCCATTTGTTCCCTGAGTGGGGTCTTAGTCATTGCTCTTCCAGTTCCGGTCATTGTCTCCAACTTCAGTCGCATCTATCATCAGAACCAACGAGCCGATAAGCGCAGGGCACAAAAGGTGCACTCCTTCTTTCCATTGTATAGGATGTGTGTTGTCATTATAGATATGGGATGTATGTGGTCTCAATGCAAAGTATGTGTCTGAAACTACTTTTAAGATGTTCTCCCCAAAGGATTCCCTGGTTGAGTTGGTTGGTTAGTTAGTTGGTTTAACCGTTAACTGAAAAACACACATTCTAAATTTGTAGGTGAAAAAACCTGCCTCATATCACATACCAGCATATACTGTGATTCAGAATATCTTTGAATGGGATTCCACAGAAGAAGAAGCTGGTTTTGGTGAATGTTCTAGACATCTATTCTAGCAAGTTGCAGAATTTCCTAATCTGTGTGAGAAAATGTACAAATGGCATGGTGAATTTGGGGTCTGAGTATCCATTCTGTCTTAAGTAAGAAAGGGACCACTTTACCTTCCATGAACTGTATACTCGTGGAAGGGTAGTTTAGAATCTGACTCATAATTACTGAATTTCTATGTTAGATTAGATTGAATGAAGGACTCAGTGAAACCACAGCATAAGCCAGCGATTCCCAAACTGTGTGCTGCAGTGCTTGAAGGATATTTTAAATTTTTAAGGGAAATATGGCAATACATGACAACTGTCAGACACTGCACAGTTGAACTACTAGCTCAGAGTAGTTCACAGTTTTGATCTAGGGAGTCCATGAAAAAATTACTGAGATACTAAAAGCACTGTGGACTCCTCCATAAACTATAAAAACATGGAGAAACATTTTATGGGTGTGTATACACACATGGACATACCCACACACATTTCTTTCTTTCTTTCTTTCTTTCTTTCTTTCTTTCTTTCTTTCTTTCTTTCTTTCTTTCTTTCTTTCACCAAAAAGCTTTGAATGGGTTTTGTTTTTGTTTTGCTTTTTATGAAGAATCTGTATAAATTTCAAAAAGCATTATTAAATTTTCCAAAAGTACAAATATAATACAATTTTTTAATTTTAGCAGTTATATGGATGAACATATTAAGAGACAATCCAAAAATATTTTTAAGGGTGGAATTCTGTTTATTTACTGGTTTATTTTAAAATACTACCTTTCAGTCTATCAGATTAAACTAGCTCATCATCATTGCCCGCAGTCATAAGGTGATCTGTTAGTTTTGGCTCAATATGACGAGTGAACCATTATAATACAGGTAGTCCTCACTTACTGACTGTAATTGGGTCCGGCAACTCCATCACTAAGCAATGTGGTCGTAAAGTGAAACATCATGTGACTGCACCCGATTTACATCAGTTGTCCATTCCAGCTGCAGTCATTAAGCAAATCACCTGTGGTCATTAAGTGCGACATCACATCACCATGACTTGCGACTCAAACACAGTTAAAAAACAACAACTTTGTGATAATAATAATTAAGCAAAGAGGTTGGCTGACATTTTCATATAGAACAAAAGCTAAGTGCAACTTATGCTCAGACAGCTATTCCTTCAGGAACTACAAATCCTCTACAAATCCTCTAATGTATGAGGAGATAAGTAAAAGAAACTTTTAGCAGTTTAATCCAACACATGTCTGCTCTGATGACAATATTTTCCTTGTCAATTTTAAGGCTAGTTGCTGTATTTGTTATTATTAATCTGGTCTTCTTTAAATTAAATCTTAGTCCCATTTTTTCACTGTGCTCCTTGACATTCTTTCTAGAGTAATGTCATCAGCATAGTTATTGATGTTTCTCCAAATTTAAAACTATACTCATCTTCTAATCCATTTTTCCTCAGTATATATTCAGCATATCAATTGAATAAATAAGAGAGTATACAGCCCCATCTCATTCCTTTGCTGACCTGAAGTCAGTCTGTTCCATCTGGACGGTGGTTTCTGACCAGTGCATAGGTTTTACATGAGGACAGTGAGGTATTCTAGGATTCCCATTTTCCTAAACACATTCCACAGCTTGATATAAAGAACACAACCAGAGGCTTTTCCATAATCAATGAAACACATATTAACTTCTTGTTGGTATTCTTTGACTTTCTCAATTATCCAGCATGCATCAGGATGTTTCTCATATTTTCCTAAAGCTAGCTTGAATGTCTGGTGTATCCATGTGAGGCTCTAATCTGTGTTAAAAGATGAATTGATTATTTTTACTAGCATGTGGGATATTATGTGATAGGTTGCTCACTGTTCTCTCTCTCTCTCTCTCTCTCTCTCTCTCTCTCTCTCTCTCTCAGTGTTAGTATGTATAGACTAATGTCTTACAATCTTTTGGCCACTGTAGCCTTCTCCAGATTTGCTGACATAAGTTAGTTAGAACCTTTACCGATTCTTCTTCTGTTCCTTGCCATATTTCTGTAGATATTCCACCAATACCTGTATCCTTCCAATTTGGAGTGCTGATCTAATCATCTTCTATTACTAGAGGTTCTTTTAAGTGGTGAATATCTTCAAGAGTATTGTGGAGGAAAAGCTCAAAGTTACTGACCTGAGTTTTCCATCCTTATGAATTGTCTGCCTTCTTTATGGATTGTTCCTTGAAACCTTAAGAACAAAGAACCACACTCGTACTGCAGGGAGATAAAAGAGAAATACTGGAAGTACAAGGTGAGAGGGTTGGTGGAAGAGGGAAAGGAGAGTGCATTGGAGACTGGAGAGAAAGCCAGTCATGCGTGGAGGAGGTGAGACCAAAATAGTCGGTGGAGTGAGCAACAAGCCTTGGAAGCTACAACAGCCGAGAAAGGAGTAGCAGAGCTTTACAGCCTCACAAGCCTTCCAAAGATGCAGATGAGCTACAGCTAGCAGCAAACAATTGTTTTCTCCGTCCTACAGACTGATAAGGACTAAGAGCCAGAGGAGCAATTCAGTAAAAGGGAGCAATTACAAGGCTAGGAAAAGACTAGGATATTACTGCCTTTATTGCTGTAAAAGATGGGCAGTTAAAGAAACAAAGAGGAAAAAGGAAACTTATAACTGTTAAATGTTGCCACTATGCCATATCACTTATAATTAGGCACATATAGGTAGATTAGTTGTATATATTAGGTATAACACAATAGAAGTATATGTTTTGTGTAATAAATTAACATTGTGCAAATATCAAAGGAAAGCATTAAGCCTCTTAGTCTGTGGTTTGTACCATAACTTAACTGGAACCCTCTCATAGGTATCTTGGTTGCTGACATCTCTACTGTTCAGAACTTCAGAATCCTTCATCCATCTTTCCTTGATCTTTTTTGAATCAGTGATTATCTGTCCATTGGTGTCCTTTAGCTTACCAATTCAAGATTAGAATCTCCTTCTGAGCTTGAAGATCTTTGGAAGACTTTGCTTGTTTTTCCTTATCTGTTTCCACTTCAATGTTTTTATAGATGCCTTTGTAATGCTGCTTCTAGTCTCTTATCACAGCTCTCTAAAGTTCTTCATTAAATACCCATCTGGGGTCTTTGCCTTTATTGGATTTGGTTTCTCTTCTTTTCTTGACAATTTCCATTCGTTGTGACATCCAGCTTGGTTTCTTCTGTTTCTTGATCTTTAACAGTCTTTTTTCACATTCATCCTTAATAACTTCTTCAGTTCATTCCACAGTTCTTCTGGTTCCCTACCAACAAGGTTCGGGATTCAAAATCATTCCTGAGGTTCTCCTTGAAAATTGTGGGTTTATGCTCAAGATCATAACATGGAAAGTAGTTGGCTATGTTCTTCCACTTTACCTTGAATTGGAACTTTCCCATGAAACATTCATGACAAATATGCCCCTCGTGACATATTTGCGGTTATAACTGAGCTCTTTCACCTGCTTGTACCAGTAGTATAGTCAATTTGATTTCTGTGTACTCTATTTGGTGATGTCTATATATATATAGACAATATATATATATTGTTTGGTTTTTAGAAGACTGTGTTAACAATGAAGAAATCATTGGATTGGCAGAAATTGATAAGTCATTCTTCTGCTTCATCTCAGTTTCTTAGTATAACCATATTTTCCTCATAAATATTTCCAGCGTTGGTGTTCCAGTCTCCAACCACAAGTAGCACATCTTGCTTGCATGTTCTGAATTTGAGCATAAAACTTTCATCAACCTTCTCTTTTTCTGCATCAGTGGCTGGAGCATAAACTTATACAATCTTCATATTAAAAAGTTGTCCATGAAGTCTAATTGATAATCTGTCATTGATTGCACTGTAGCTCAATGGTCTTGTTATATCTTTCCTAACTATGAAAGCAATGCCATTCCTTCTTTGTTTTTGATGTCCTGAGTAATAAATAGTGTGATCTTCTGACTGAAAGTGTCCAATTCCAAGCTTTCTCAATTTGATGTCAATGTTTAGTTGATTCGTTTCATCTTTCTCTGTGTTGAGTTTTCCCATTTTCATGCTTCTTGCATTCCATGTTCTTACTGTAATTCTGTTTTGCAGCTTTGGATTTTCTTTTCCTGCATGCAACATCAGCAGATGTCCCAAAAGCTTTGATCTAGCCATATCATAAACGCCATTAGTATTCTGAAAAATCCTCAACTTTTCCTGAGTTGAATGTTGAGTGCCATCAGATGTGAGAGATCCATCATGCAGCATTATGTCATCATTCACTTCATATTGCCTATCCATGTGGTTTTCTTTGTAAAATCAGGACTGGTTTACCATTGCCTTCTTCCATACAATATGAAATATATCTTTGCTGTTGTCACTAAAGCAATCATTTGCCTTGAGCATCTTCCTGTATCACTGATGCCAAATATAGATGCCTCCTTGCATTAGCTGGGCAACTAAGATGACCTTCACACTAGGAGTGATGCACACTCCTAGTGCTGATCTCAAAAAACTCACACAGTCCAACTAGTTAATACGTACCAGGGAACCCCAGGGCAATAGATTAGACTAGAGAGGAAAAAAAAATCCCAGAGGTAACAATGGTGATCAGTTTCATATTACAGCAAAGAGAACTACTGTATATGGAAGCAGTACGAATTGAGTTTGTCTCAAAGGACATGTGATTTTTATTTTAGTTCAATTGCTGTGATTTTTCAAAAAGGATGTTATGCTAGAAAGGGGAGGCTGGTTTCCCCCTCAGTCATGCTCCCTGCTTTGATTCATTTTTGTTTTGTTTTTAGTTTTCCAAGACTATATATTATTCATGGTTAGGTCAGTCTTGAAAATTGAAATCTTTTTTCAATTTTTATATTCCGAGACACTAAGAACCATTAACTAAGATACTAAGATTAATCACAAGTATCCTGAGTGTGTCCATACATTATATGGACCTCCCAGTTGGTGGGCTGTGAGCAACAATAAGTAGGCTTTCATGATAGTTTCAGGTTTAGAGATGCAAACTTGCATAGATTAGTGTGAGATTGCTTGGGTCAAAACTGGGCTTTGGTCACATTTGAGGCATACTGGCCAAGAAGGATCAAAACTAAGTCCTATTCTTACTATTTGCAGGGAATATAACATAGGTACAACTGAGGCTGGTAATTACTCTACATTTTTTCTGCATGACAGAGAAACATCATATGAAATCCTTGACTAATCTATAAGCTATCTGATGTTGATCAAATAAATATATATATATATACACACACACACACACACACATACACACACACACATGCATGTACATTCACACACACACACACACATGCATGTACATTCACACACACACACACACACATGCATGTACATTCACACACACACATATATTTGATCAACACCAGATATATATACTGTATGTATACACGCACACACACACACACACACTATATATATATATATATATATATATATATATATATATAAAAGAGAGAGAGAGAGAGATGTCCACTTGGGATATAAAAGGAGTAAATGAACAAAAAAAGAATTAATGAGTGAAATGAAAGACAAAAATAAATAGGTTTTATATGTGAAAATAAGAGAAAGGAGAAGAGTGTAATAGATCTAAAGAAAGATGGCTTAATCATGTGTGGAGTTGATGGATACATACTAGAAGTGAAAGTATAAGCTTACTATGAATGAAATGGCTACGTTGTAGGTCAGAAAGCATGAATAAGGGGGTAAACTATTCCATAAGTCATGTGATTTCCTCATCCATATTTCCCTTTCCTTTCTCTTACCAAAAGCTTTGGAGGGGGGCTTGCTATTTCTTTGTTTCCGCCCTTTGCATAACATTTATCCCCCAAGGGAAAAATGTGATGGGTATATAGGTATGTGTATGCATCTGCATTAAGATTCGTATTGTCAGGGTGTGTTAAGTTGTTAGATACATCATCCCTGTTTCCAAATTGTTTCTTCCATTGTGCAGAACAGAGGAGGGATCACCTGGAACCCTACTTGCCATCTCAGTTTTGCTACTGTTATTGTAGAGAGTAAGGAGGATGATCTTGACGGAGATATGCAGAAGCTGTTGCCTAGGCAAAAGGGCTAAATATTTTTTAAGTCCAGAATATCCTGATAACATTTGGAAGTGGCTCAGACAGACACCTCCCTAATTCACTGAACTATAAGGAGGAGGAGGAGAAACAGCACAATCAGGCTTATCTGATTCTGTTATTGTAATCTCAATAAATAGTACTCTTTCCAGTGGCTCAGGAAAGTTCTGTGCTTTTTGAGGGAGGGAGGGATAAATATATATAGATATAATGTAGATTGATGACTAGCAGATGCATTAGTTTCCCTACAAAAATTGCACTTGTATACGTTCTGATATAGAAGCCGAAACTGTTTCACAGGTAACAGCCCTTGATACAGTAAATGGAGAGTAGAACTCATAACGTCAGTTGAAAGGAACCTAGACAATCCAACTCCAGTTATTTCTAATAAGACTGGTAAATTTTTAACCATAGCCGTGGCTTGCCTCCCTGACACCACTAATTGCTTTGGGCTTTTCTGTATATGTTTCTTTTTAATTTATTTTGTATCATTGCTTTATATTTGATGTGTGGTAATATTGCCTTCTGTTCAATATTGGTCTTGGGCCCTAAATAAATAAATAAACATCTCCTTCTGATATTAATTCTCCTCTGCTCTTTCATCCCTTGCTTGTTGTTCATGTTCCTCCCCCTGCTTTTGCCTGCTTTTGGTCCCATTTTTGCCTGTTATATATTTTCAATGTTTGCTGAAGTTTAACAAAGAAGCATCAAGCTACTGTATATTTTTTGCTAGATGAATTGAGTGACTTGCTGTTAAATGAATGTAGGGATTGACTGTGAGTGTGCTGAGTGCAAATTAAAAGGAAATTACTGGCAATAATTTTCCAGTGACCCAGAAGTAAATCTTTTTCCCAGTCCCAAATCTTACAGAGTTTTCATTAACAAGCTTTTGAAAATAGTACTTCCAGCAAATGAAGTATTTTCCCTTTAGAACCAAAATACATCTATACAAATGGGTGTGAGGATTTTTTATCCATTTTCTCTCAGTTGTACAGTGTAACAGCAAAAGGTGGCCTTTGTTCACATATTGGGTGGTTCTGTAGCCATGGGTCCTTTTTATATACATTTATTGCTGTCTGGCCAGTGTGATTTTGTTTCTTTAACATGGCAAAATTCTGCTTTATTGTTTGTAGATGTTGTCATGATTTCAGCACATTTATGGTATAGCTGTCCCTGTTCTTATTTTTTTTGTTTGCATCTTCTGTTCATTCTGTTGTCTATTTGTGGAATTCTGGTCACTAACTGCAGTGACATTTTTGATGTTGGTAACAGGCACTTTAATCCTTGTCACTCTAAGAACCAACATATATCTTCATAGCCATTTTTTTAGAAAAAAGATTTCATGTTTTCAAAAACTGAAAATTAAAAATTATTTGAATTCCTTTGCCAGTAGGCCATCTTTCCATCTCCTTCCATTTTATAAGTAATCAAGTAATTGGAAGTTTGGGCAGGGAGGTGGAAGAACTTAAAGGTCAATGTATTGGTTTTCCTTGAATCCATTTGACAAACTCAAACTCCTGATCACCCATACACACTTTATGTTTCATATCAAATAAGACATTTTTTATCAAAACAGCAGATGGGTACAATGCTAAGTGTGTTGAATAAATGGCTTCTTTTAAAAAGGATCTGGGGGTAGCGATGGGAAACATCCATTTCTATTTGGTAGAACTTTATCATCTAGAACTTAGAAAAAGTTCCAATAATGAACTCAGGGCTTAAAGGGGGAGGGGTGGAGGTTTTCACAGAGAGCAGATATTCCCATTTTAAGAAGCTAAGAAGACAAGAAGTATATTCATGCTGGCTACTTATCACCTACCTCCCATAACACACTTTAGATAATTTTCAAATTCAGTATGTATTAGAAAATTGTTAGCCCAAGTTCAGTATTCAAGTTCTGGAAGCGGAAATAAAACATGGGAGAAGGAGATAACACAGAATCCAATCAGACAAGGTCCAAAAAAGACCAGGATTTTCCTGTTTCCACAGTCCAGCCGCACATCACTGAGGAATTTACTCAAGGCAACATTCTGCCTTTTTTCCAAGGTGAAAAAATGGCAAAGCCCAACATATGTGAGCTTATATTCTTTCAGTTTAGCATCCAAGTAAATATAACTGTATGGCAATCCCTAGCAACAGGTCCAACTTCACATGCACAATTAAAATAAAAATATCAGTGATTGTTCAATGAAAAAGCTGTGTTTCTCTTTGAAAGAGAATTTAGTGGTGGCATTTTTTGTATAATCAAAGGTACAAAATCTTAGGATTTTCTCTGCCTTTCCTCCATAGACAATAAGATTAGCCATCTTTATATAGGTCAGCATTCTTCTAATTAAGGGAGAACGTCGTAGCAAAGAGAGATAGTTTATCCAGTAGTACTTCCACTCCATGTTCCAATTTTGCATGAAACCATACACATACACACACACACACACACACACACACTTCTGCCTGGAAAAAGCATGTGGCATCAAAGCCCAGTCTCTTTCAGTGCCCCTGACAGAAGACTAAGGTGGCAGATGCTAATGAGGAAAAGATGAAGTTCTTTTCATTCTCAGATGGCATACCAAAACTATCCATTCTCCAGCTGGCAACTCGTGGGGACTAAACATATTAAATCACCCCAGTGAATTTTGTCAAAAACAGCTGAATATGAACAGTAACTGATAAGTCCAATTTGGCAACCTGTGCTATGATTAGTAGAGTAGTTGCAGCATAAAAAAAAATGACAGGAGGAATAATTTCAAGAGCAACTAAGTGATATCTACTGAGCATGGATTTGTTTGGAACTTTGCTTAGAACAGAGCGAATTGCCCTGATTGCACCCACCGCTAATGTTACACTGCAAAGGTTTCAGATTGCACAGGGCTTTCTACCATAGAGCACTAGATGAAATACATGGTTTTCTTCCTGTTTGATTTTACATACAGACATATACACACTTTGTAATGCAGGAGCAGGCAATCTGCAGTTTATGGATGGCACATGGATGCTAAATCCTGTTTTATGGTCTCAGGGCCTCCGAATCACATTGCTAAACTTCACTAGCAAACCACCAAATCAGAGATATGCAATTTTCTATCATTGCTCAGGAGGGAAATAAGGAAAAGGTGTAAGCTTTCAGATTTGCTTTATATACATATAAAGGTTTACAAACAAAACCAAAAGAAAACAAAAGATCTTCCCAAACCGAATCATGTCCTCTTGCATGTCATTGGTCTGCCACTGTAGTTCTATGGCGTGGTGATCAAAACCCCATCCTTTTTGTATGGGGAGGTGCGCACACACACACAAATATGTTCAAAATGGGTAGATTGTTGATTATAACACCGTGCCCCCATCTTGCAAATTTTGACTCACCCATGGATGCCCCTGTGTAAATCCCAACTACTGTAAGTTAAATAATAGTAATAATACAACCTCATCTAAAGTTGATCACTGGACCAACTGCTCTGAATAATTTTCCTTCAGTCTCTAACCTTCCCTTTTTAGGAAAGGTTGTTGAAAAGGTTGCAAATACTCTGGAAGGAAGAAGAAACCTTTCCAGTTAGATTTCAGGTCCAGACAAAGTACTAAGACAGCATTGGTTGCACTTGTTGATGACCTATGGAGGAGATAGGTTGGGGATATCATCATCTTTGGCCTTCTAGATCCCTTAGCAGCTTTCTGTACCATCAACCATGGCATCCTTCAGAACAGCGGTGGGGAGTGAGAGTGACAGGTTCCTTTTTCTTATATGGAGAGTGATAGTAGGTGACACAGTATGTGCTTGCTTTTTCTTAAATGGATGATTCCAGTTGGTTTTGGCAGGGGGAGAGAGATTGAGGCCAAACCGCCTGATTTGGAGAAGCCCTACATGACATAGGATCTAGCTATTTGAGGGACCATCTATATTCTATAGTGCAAACTGTCCTGTGCATTCTGACACAATTGGCTTGCTTCAGGTCCAATCAGTTAAGCAATGCCATCTAGCAGGACCCAGGAAACAGGCCTTCTCTGTCCCAGCACCCAGCATTGGAATAGCATCCTCACCGATTTTTAACAGCTGTATTTTTTTCCCCAGGCCTTGGATTAGGGTGTTTGGTGGGCTCCCTATGAGTTGGGAGTGATGTGGTTGGAAATCATGTTGTCCCTCTGATAATGACTGTTTTTATTTAATAGCATTTGTTTCGAACTTGTTAAACCATCCAGAGTTGTTTTGCAGTTAGGCAGCCTAGAAATTCTATAAATAAATAGAAATTCAATAAAACATCCAACTGCCAAAAACTTACCTAGTGTGTTATGTTTGGTAAGACCAGTCTTACAATTAATGTCTCAAGTTAGCAATGGATTAAGTGCACCTAGGTGGATAGAGCTTATTATGAAATAGGAGATGCTTTTGAATGTTCCTCAGCAGGAGTATGAAGTGGTATATGTGTGTGTTTGTGTTCACAATGAAAGACAGAGAAAGAAAGAATAAATTACCAGACAGACAGGTAATACCTCAAATGCCAGAATGTCTTGCCGCACCTTATATTGGGTTATGCGTATGGTGAAAGTTTTTATAGATTCATAGGCTTGGAAGTCATTAAACTCTAGGTAGTTGCAGGGTGCAACTATGCCATTCACGATAAATAATGATCTAGCCTTTGCTTAAATAAGTGAATCAGTTAAGGTTTTCAGAATCGAATAGCCTTGCATGTCTCAACTGGTTCAGAACTATAAAACATAGAAAGTTTACCTTGTGCTTAGCCAATTTGTCGGCAATTTATCATCAGTGGTTTTAGTCCTGATCTCTGAAGCAACATCCAAAAGGCTCCCCCATCCTCAGTTTGACAGCCCTCAAGATAATTGAAAACTGCTATCGCTCACCCTTTCTCCAAACTAAGCATGTCAGCTCTTTTAATTGTTTCTCAAAGGACATAATTTCCAGATCTCTCAATAAACTAGTTACTTTCCTCTGGACCTATTCCAGTTTGTCCCTTCTTGAATTGTGGCACCCAGAACTAGACATAATACTGCCTGCCTGGAGTTAATTAGAATTGAATTATTGCTTCATGTGATATAAACACTATTAGTGGAGTTCAGCATGGGTTTCCACAAGTGCAGTGGAACTTTTTCTTCCTCTCCTTTCCCTTGCAGCCCCTATACATACATAATCTGATTCAGAGGTTTAGAAACACTACAGAACAGTTTTTGGAAGTATTTATTTGTTTATTTATTGCTGGATTTATAAGGCTGCCCAACTCAATGACGTGACTCTGGGTGGTGAACAACAACAAAAAACAAACCATAAATCAAAAAAGAACCACATAACGTTAAAACTTACACAATATATGAAGATGAAAGTAAAACAGAATATAAAATGATGATCAGCACCATAATAAAAACAACCAAAGGGGATTCCACTCAATTGGCCCCCAATGCCTACATGAAAAGCCAGGTCTTAGCACCTTTCCTAAAGGTGAGCAGAGTTGGGACCTGTTGTATGTCAGGGGGGCAGTGGGAGATCATTCCAGAGAAGAGTGGCCACCGAAAAGGCATGCTTCCTAGGTCCCATAAGGTGATAAGATCTAAAAGAAGGAATCTGAACCGTGCCCTCCCTGTGGGAGCAGGTAGGCAGATATTCTTGAGAAAAAGTAGTTCTACAAGTAACCCAATCCTAAGTCATGGAGGGCTTTAAAAGTGATAACCTGACCTTGAATTGCACCCAAGAATGTATTGGAAGGCAGTGCATCTTGCAGAGTAGAGGTACTCCATGAACATAACATGCTGTACCCGTAACTACATGTGCTGCAGCATTCTGGACCAACTGAAGCTTCTGGATGGTCTTCAAAGGCATCCCCATGTAGACCATGTTGCAGTACGCTCAGTTGGAAGTATGTGGGAGATCCAGGGAGAAATTGCACCTTTCATGCCATCAACAAAAGCCACTTTTATCAATAAAAGCCTACAACCAGATTCCACCTCTTGTCTCTGTAAGTTTACAGTATTTTTTCTAGCAGCTGCCTCTCCCTAAACCAGCTAGATCCTGTTCCTGTTTCCAAAGCCCTTGAGCATAACTTAAAACTCAGTGTAAATGTATCACTTGACTAATTATAGCAATTGGCAGTTACTCAGCC
Organism: Python bivittatus; assembly: GCF_059951505.1. Lineage (NCBI taxonomy): Eukaryota > Metazoa > Chordata > Lepidosauria > Squamata > Pythonidae > Python > Python bivittatus. Next base: position 9,209,979 of record NW_028277058.1, on the reverse strand, counting down.
AATCAACAGCATCATCAACAGCAAGGTACTTTTCTCTGAATAAAAACATTGGTTTACTTGAAACTAGGTAATTGCTTCTTGAGGTTTCAAGCTGAAAAATCTCCAACCCTTTCAGGAGCTGCTGGAAACCAAGCTCAGAACTTTGAGTATGGGCAACATGTCCTCTTACACTAAGCCACAGTTCTTTCCAGTATTAGCATGTGGTCCACCTAGGTTATAACCAGCTCAGTATAATTTAAGCCTATAATCTTTTGAGTGACAACTTGTTAGAGATGGAGGCACCTTGAAACTGTGCAGTGCAGATCCTCAGTAAGCTAATACTGACTAAAAGTTCAGTAGTCACTTTTCTGACATTCAGCATAGAAGGGTTTTGTGGTATCTCCCACTCCTCCTTGTCTAAACAAAATTATATTCTTCTGTGGATCCCCTGAATGGTGTGATTTCCTTTAATTTTATACTACCCATAGCAAAGAAACTTTGACCATAGAAACCAATTGAGACATAGAAGGCTATTCATTAAAGAGAATAAACATGGTGAGCTATTTTTGTAAACCTGAATGGAGAATTTTATAGGAAATAAATGTCATTTACAAATTCAAATTAATTACTTCTTAAAATACTTTCAAATCTGGAAAAAAATATATCAATTAGAGCTCTTCAGCTTACATCCTGAATTATCCTAGACTGAAATCTTGGAGATATGCATCTCTACTTGAGTTCAGGTATCAAAAGCATCTGGCTTGAAATGGAGAACAAATTCAGAATAGCTGCATCCTGTGCAGGGATTTTGCTATAAAAATGACTAGCAAAAGTTAACAACTTTTCACATTTTAGGAGACTAGGAGGATGCTGTTCTATTGCTTCCCCTTGTTTTGATCCCAAGAAAATGACCCTTTCTAATGGAGCTTGTGATCTTCGATGTTGAATCCTGCTGTTCAATTTACAGATCTTAGAAGCTGAAGCATTTTTTTTTTACTTCAAACTTTGTGCTGTCTTCTTTGTTCACCTTCTTACTATTTTCCTTGCCTTCTAAATTACTCTTGTTCACATGCTGTGTCAGCAAGGGAAGGGGACAAACGTCCAACCTCAAAATTGCATTCCCAACCCATCAGAAACAAAGACTTGTTGCTGTTTGGGAAGAGTGTAATATACAGCTGCTGTCAAAATATACCCTGCCAGTTCTTTCTTCTGCCTTTTTGTTATTTTTTTTCCTGAAGTTGCAAGCTGCTTGAGACTTTGTAACATGTTTGGCAAAGTACCTGAAATGACATATGTTGTTCAGAAGTTGAGACTTGCCAGCATTCATTGCTTTGTGAATTCTCATTTAAAATTAATTTAACTTGCATTTTATCTATAGCTTCCACAAAGTCTGGGAATTGATATAGTGATATAAGGAGGAATCTAGCAGTGCTACATCTCACCAAGATTTCTTTTGGAGCATAATGCAGCCCAGACCTTAGTATAGTGGGGACCCAGGAATGCCATATCCTCAAACATGCCTCACCTAAAGGGCCTCACTAAGGATATCTTCCAATATACTCTTAGAATTCAGGGATCATGTAGCAAAAGGCCCAGACTGATACTTAGGTCTGGTGATACAACTCCATTAAATTGCCTGAATCTTCCCATTGATTTAGCTACCTTAGAAGGAGATGACACCTCCTTGGATCTTGGCTCTGAACAAAAATCAGTCCCGCACTCTGGCAACAGCTCCAGCAAGAATGGCCCTCGGTTATTTAAAAAATCAGTTTGAAGGGGGATTTGCAATCTAGGATTTGGAAGAAACAAACAAGTTATTTGCCTATGACCTTTATTTATCGAAGTCCAAAGTTAAATCTGACTTTTGCAATTTCACTTTGCAAAGTGAAATTGCAAAAACATGTATACTAAGATCATTTTTGGGAGTTTCTTAATAATTACCAGACTTAATAATCAGTATGGGATTAAGAACATCTTTTAAAAAAGGGTTAGATATGGGAAAACATTTTCAAGCTCAATTTGAAATGACTTGGTAATTATTACAGTCCTTCACTCTCTTTCCTTTCATCAGTGATAAGAAAGCAATGTATTGCCAGTTTCCACAGCCAAGTTAATCATTAGAAGAAAGGTGAGAATATCTCTCCCTTCTTTCCCACTCCCTGTTCATTGCCTTGGTGCAGCAGAATAATAAAAGGAAAAGCATGGTGGATTTTGGGCTTTATATTCTTTTTCAGGACTATCTTCATAGCCTGAAGTACTTTAAAGCCAAATGGCCAAGGTGATAGCTATGGAAGGAGGAAAGAATCAAACCTCTCTTCTTTTTATACTCATCTGGCTACTGTCCACTGAAATATAGAGAATTGGGACATTGGTATCTTACAGGATTTGGGGCGGGAGGGATAGGGAGGTTTGCTGCATGGGAGTAAGAAATCCAGGAAATCAACAGAATTTCAATAGAAATCTGAGTTGAAGAAGAATCTGAAGATTACTAAAACTCATTTGTCTTTTAATATGAGCTTTTCCAAAACTCTAAACCCACTCTAGGATACCACCATATATAGTATTTCAGACAATTTAATTAGTGATAGCAAGACTAATTCAGATTGTAATATCAATGAACTAGCCAAAGATGAAAATGTCTGTAATGAATCATTATATCTCTAAATCCAGGGAGAGGCCCAAAGAATGTGTATCAATGTCCTCTGCACCACTTTATACTTCTAACATAATGAAGTTTACTAAGCATCTTCTGAAGGATCCAGTACACTTGGTAAAGAATCTTTTGTTGCATCTTAGGAACAAAAAGTATATTATTTAAAACTCTATCCCAGTATTTCTCAACCTTGGCAACTTTAAGATATCTGGACTGGCTGGGGAATTCTGGGAGTTGAAGTCCACATATCTTAAAGTTGCCAAGGTCAAGAAACACTGCTCTATCCCATTGATATATTAAAACAGAGTGTTCCTTGTCAAGTCATGGGGTTAATCCAAGAGAGTCCCTTTTGTCTGAGAATATACCTTGCCTTCCCAATCTTATGACAGCTTTGAAACAGTTTTTACTACAATTGTGGTGTAAACTGAAGTATAAGATGCAAATGTCCAAATCCTTGATCTTTCTGACCCCAAGAGAGAAGGTCCAGACTGGATACAGATTAATTAAAGTTGTACCAATATTTGTTCTAGAAGGATTTTTTCATAAGATTTCAGCACTTAAGACAATATGCCAAAACCCTTAATACAGAATTCACCATTGAAGTCTTTGCTTTTTAGAAGAAAATAGATTAAAAAGGGAGAACTCAGGAGTTTGATTTAGCATGGCTTTCTTAGATTGCAGCTTCTCAGCCCATGGGCTTTTTACTCCTTCATAGTGTTCCCTGACCTAATGACAAGACAGCATATTTTCCAGGCATTAATTATAATTGTTGCTGCTTCAAGGTGGGAATTACTAGACTCCCTTGATAGTGGCAAATCAAAGGAGACGATTTAAATGTAAAAGTCTTAGTTCAAATACTTTAGTGCTCTGGAGTACATCCAAAAAGGTAACTTAAACCAGACTGTGGTACGTACTGCTTTCATAATTACCAGTCCAGCAGTCAGATGAACAGAGAGCCACTGGTTCGGTTCTCACTGGGTCAGACCAATCAGACTTTTCTGAATCACCACAGATGACACTTCTCAGCATTTGAACAGCTCCAAGGCCTTCTGCTCTTGTCCTTTTTTCTGAAGATTGCTTTTAGTGGAGGACTCAGAAATGGTGCAAATGAAATGATATGAAAGCAGGGTTCCTCACCTCAAGGTATCAGCGGTGACATGATCACCTTGACAGTAGAAATGGGGAAACAGCGTCTAATGTGAAAAGGTGTAAACTGACTCAAAGCCCATGCATTGTTCTTGTTGGCTGATGCCTGCTGAGAAATGAATGCTTCTTGATCATTTGCATTGGAAATGTGAAACCCTGCCCCTGGAGAGCCAGTTGAAAGCCCTCCTTCGGTGATTAGAGAGCCTGGGTATTCAGGAGAAATCTTTTCAATTAGCTGTATTATCTTTCTTTGAAAACAATATGAGGGCTATAAAGGCAAGTGACACTTCTTTCTTTTTCTCCCCCCCCCCCCCCGCCCCAGAAAGCCCGGCTTGCGAGGATCCGTGCAGCAAAGAGTGGGAGTGCAAATGCTTATATGCAGAGCAAAAGAAATGGCTTTCTCAGTAACCAGCTGCAGGTAATGAGCGTCTGTGTTCTAAATCCAGAAACACCATTTATTTAATAATAGCCCAGCGATCCTTTGTCTGTTTCATATCAGAAAATGTCAGGCTGCCTTCCAATATACCATGTCAGTCACCCTCAGGCAGAAGAAGGAATAATTGCTCTTAGCTAGCAAGAGCTTAGCTAGCAAGAGCAAGTCCGGTTCAGGCAAGATGGTTTTCCTTGGAGCCCATTCGACTTTCTGGGACCTGCAAAGTCAACCAATTAATATATGATGAAGAATGTGAGTTTGTCATGCACTTCCCATAAGTCTGAAATTGTCTTTCTGAGGCAGCTTCTCTTGTACCACATGTACACATAGATACACACACACAATTGACATTTAATGCTGGTCTCCACCATAGATCACACTTGATTTTGATTTCAAAGAGGCTTCAAACTTTGACTAAGCAACTTCTAAACTCTTATATAGGCATGTTCAGCTCAAGCTCCCTTTCCCTCTTGATCTCCCCTTAAGAGATCTCTTGGCCTTTATTTCATCCTCTGTAAATCCCACTTTTTTTTTTCTAGTATATCCATGGAGCAAGAAATAATAAAGAGAAGTGAGCCCAGTATGGTAGAGTGCAAATAAAAGAGTGAACACTAGTTAACTGAACCAGTTTCTTAAGCTGCCCAAGAAATATTAGAGCTGTAGCTACCAGCAGCAGCAGCAGCAGCAGCAGCAGCAGCAGCAGCAGCAGCAGCAGCAAGAAGAAGAAGAAGAAGAAGAAGAAGAAGAAGAAGAAGAAGAAGAAGAAGAAGAAGAAGAAGAAGAAGAAGAAGAAGAAGAAGAAGAAGAAGAAGAAGAAGAAGAAGAAGAAGTCCTTTAATAGCAGAGTTTTTGGCATGATTTCCTTCAGAAAGTGTGGTTCTGTTCTTCCCTCACCTTGAGGGACTCATTTATTTCACAACGCTTTATTGCTCATTGTTCCTCTACTGTTATTTGTACACTTTCCAAGGTGCTATAATGGGAGATAGTGGCAGTATTTATGGATTTTGTTTTGATTGGGAGGGACGTCTTTTTCCCCTATAATGCTGAAATGCAGTACAGAATATTTTTAAAGCGATGATGTTCAAATGGCAAACAATCAGTCTTACTGATTTAAATGGAAAGACAGCTTAGAAGGGAAAAAAAGGAAAGGAAAACAAGACCTAATTACTTAACACATTTAAACTGTGTCAGGGTGTTTTCAATAAATAATTTGAATTAGCATTTTTACTGTTATTATTTGTTATTCATTAAATACTATGCACTTAATCTAGGATTATTCTAGAGAATTTTATTCAGTATAGCACTGACGTTAATCAGTTTTTCACTGATTTTAGTAGATCTCAGCATGGTTGCTTTTCTCTGGATTGTTCACACCATTGGTTTCATCCTGCATTTGTTCTCCCCTTTGATATAAACTGACAAGTGCAATAATGTTTATTAAATTCTTCCCAGCGGGGTGACTTCCAAAAGTGTTGAACCTCAACTGTCTTAATTCCCAGATGGCATGAAATTATGGAGGTTGACTGCAACACATCTGGGGGACACCAAATCGGGGAAACTTCACTAGTCTAAAAACCACTAACATTTAAGGATTGGTTTGAGTTGGCCAATGTCATGTTGCAACATTCAGTGAACAATGACTTACTTGTCTTAGCTTTTAGATCAGATTAGTTAAAAGTGAACTCTGAATCAGATTATTTTTAAAAAATGAAAGCTTATGCTACTTAATATTTCCATGATAAAGGATTATATAGTGGTTAGGCTTTTTTTTAAGTCAAGCTTAAAGCCCATTCTTTCGCAAATGAGAATAATGTAATATTCAATATGTCAACAGCTATGTGGTGAAGAACAAGAAGCTTTTGTTAGCAAATCTGGTTCTTCCTTTGAAATCCAGCACCACCATCTGCTTCACTGTCTGGAAAAAACCACGGTAAGATGATAAACTGGCAGGCTCCTTGTGATCTGTAAAAACAAACAAATATTATGTTGGTTGATCTTTGTCCTATTGCTTTAAGAACTGCTGCATGCTTTGGTCATGCTTATTCAATAAGAGGTCATGAAAAGATATTATTCTGGAATTATTTTGGTGGCATGAATTCAGAGTCATTTGTGACTCACTAGCTCTCTGGGGAATATAGCTTATCTTGTGGTGATTTTTCCTTTTAAACGATATATGCTGGAGCTTGCTCCTTTTCCTAATCCCCAGTCTTGATAGCAAGAAGAAGTGCCAAAAGAAGGAGGACAGATCTGAGTAGAGAACAGATCCAAGGATAGATCAGTGTAGGCATTGCTGCAGTTGTGTTGACTATTGGGAATCTAACACCAGGAGGGGGAATCCTGAGCTAATACCTCAGGCTCTTTCTGCCAGTTCTGCTGACAAGCTGTTGGGTTGGATTCAACATCCTGTTCATCTGATAGCAGGAGCTTCCCGTATGGGAAAAAGTTTCCTTCAATTGAAGGAAGGAAAACTTTGAATCCAATGTTATGATTTTAATATTTCCACTGTTGTTTTTAACTGTTATTTATAGCTTATTAGAATACTAGATCCTATCTATAGTGAGCCTTTATTTAGTTTTTACATTATCTTAAATGTTATGGTTTTCATCTGCTCTTCGAAATTGAGTCAAATAGTTACCTATGTTGAGACACCACCTGCTGTTTTGTGGAACTTTGGGCTGGTAGTGACCAAGCCTCAGTCATATTCCACGGTGCTAAGTTTCATCTTTCTATCACTTCAAAAATTACCTCTGACGCTTTTTATTTATTTTATTTTATCAGGGGGAAAAAATCTTTTCCTTTCAACATTCCTTTTTTCATCTCCCAATTTTTCCCCCTCACCTTTGAGATCAAACAAAACTCATGATTAGCACAGATTTATTATTTTCTTTCATTGTTTTAGTTATCTACGATACCTCAAAGGAGGCAAACTACCATCAGGATCAAGTGCAGTATTGGGCTTAAATTAGTGTTATTATAGGTAACGTATTAGTATTGGTAATTTTTAATAGTAGTTCCATGTATCTTATCAGAGGCTGTCCCTGAGACTCATCTCATTTTAAAAGCGATTGCCTTTGTTGCTCTAAGTGTTAAGTTTAAGAAATTCAAGTCCAAAGATTTCCTTGAATCCAGTTAGGTAGGTCTGTGGGGTTTTGTTGTGCTTTAGAAGGGAATTCTGTTCATTCTGTTTAAGTCTGTATAAAGTTTAACCTGAAGTGCTGTGCACTTTTACTCAGGAGTATTTGAACTCTGACTCCTTGTTAAAGAGTGGCCTTGCAAAGACTAAATCAAAGAACACAGCATATAATTACTGTTAAAATTTTACTGCCAATGAAATATGAATATCTTGCATAAGCCACTGTTACCATGCCCATTCATGCTACTTTTTCTTCCTATATCTGTGGGTCAGAATCATGAGTTTGTGGATGAGCAAACCTATGAAGAAAGCTGTATGGAGGTTTCTACTGTCAACCGGCAAGGTAGCCATAGTCCTTCTCTCTCTTCTCAACAAGGAGTGACAAGCTCTTGCTGTTCCCGACGACATAAAAAGACATTCCGCATCCCAAACACCAATATAATCAGCAGCCGTCCAAGTAGTGTCCAAGAACTCAGCACCATTCAAATCAGATGCATGGAAAGAACACCTCTGTCAAACAGGTACTTCAGTTGTAAAAATGCTCCTAGACAGATAAATGATAAAATGTTCAAATACAAAGGGCAAAGAATTAGCAGGATGTATACACGATTATCTGTGTTTGCTTTGTTTCAAATAAAAACCATGGTTCTACTGGAAGGGAAGGTATCATCACTTGTGCTCATGTCATGCTCCCCAAAATGAAGCATAAATAAAAAACAAAATAAAAAGTGGCTGAAATCTCACCAATCTTTTCAAGATCTGATGTGAGAATATTGATATCATATGAGAATTTTGCCATTAAAGAAATAATATGTTATATTTAATCAAGGAGTTTGGTGGGTGCTATTTAAATTGCTGATGCCATACTGTCAAGCTATATTTTAAACATTCTAGAAAAAGCCTTTTCATGCTTAAATTGATAGAACTGAATGAGTATCTTTAATATCAACACAACTCATTTTTGTTAAATGCTGAGCCTTTCTGACAATCCTTTTTTTTTTATTATACCTTCCAATTTATAACTTATTTGATGATTTCATTATGTCAAATTGCCATAAATTTCATGAGGACAAGATGATTTCCAAAGAGACAGAAATATATCGTATTCCTTGAGTGACAATCACTCAGGACTGAGCAAACAACTCTAATTGCACTGAGAAAATCTTATTTGGGAAAATGCTGCTTGAATGTAATGAAAATGAGAACCATTTCTGCCCCCAGACAAGATTGTGATTACAAGCATGCAATTAAATTCTTATGACCCAACTACTGGGAGTTATTTTATAAATAATTATTTAAATATGCATCTCAATTTACTTATATATAGTCAGACTTCCACTTACAACTAATCGTTCAACACATTAACCTGTCCAACCGTTATTTCATTTGAGTGCATGTCCCCCTGAGTGTCAGTCTCTAAATATGATGGCTACATTTCTTCAAAACTATGTTGGATTGTAATCTATTATATAAGTGGAGCTAATGTGGGAGATCCTTTATTTTATCATGGATCAGAGGAAAATACATTAGTGAGTTGGTTTTTTGAAAGCTCTGAACCACCCCAAAACAATAGCCTAGACTCATTTAGCACTTCAGAATCCACCCACTTGAACTAGATAAATATAGAAGATGTTAGACAAGGACATTCAGGAATAGTAAGCATTCACATGCATATAAAGACTTCTGCACATGTGGCCTGACCAGAGGGCATCCTGGGTGATTTCCTGACATAGCAGAATTGAATAAAAACCCAAAGGGATGGAACGTCTACATAATTTGTTTCTGTTTATTTTTCTCTCTTACCCATCTCTAGTCGATCCAGTTTAAATGCCAAAATGGAAGAGTGTGTAAAACTAAACTGTGAGCAGCCTTACGTTACCACAGCAATAATCAGCATTCCAACACCACCTGTGACCACCCCAGAGGGAGATGATAGATTGGAATCTCCAGAGTATTCAGGAGGAAACATTGTCCGAGTATCTGCTTTATAAAAGTCAGAATAAAGACCATTGAGAAGCTGTCGAGGTACAGAAGGAGGAGAGAGACATCTCTGGGTTGAACAGAACAGCCACAGATATTGGAAGGGTTCCGGAGATACAAAACATTCTAAGTTTTCAATATTGAACTGGGTGCAGTGAACAACCAAATGGAATTTCTACATGAACTGGAACTTTTCTGGAACAAACTCTTGTGTGACTCTTTTCATTTACTGTACGAGCACAATGAAATGTCTCCCGTTAAGGCTTCTTCTTACCATGGGGATAAAAAAAAATCTTTTTAATAAAATACCTAAAAAAGCAAAAACAAAGACACATGCCACCATTCAGACAGTTTATTTTCCAGCCAAATGCAAAATTAAGGATGGACTCAGTTTTGATAATATGTTCTCTTTTTTCCTATTGATAAACCATGAACCCATCGATCAGCTGACTTTAAAAGAGAGAGAAATGGCTCATTCCGTGTGTGTACCGATTGAAAGAAACAACTCATATGCATGTGAAAATTCTTTGGAGCTGTGATCTGAATTTACTTCTGTTGTTTACTTCAGACTAGGCATGATAACATTTTACTGTAAAAAAGGGGCATTTCTGTGCACTTATAAAAACTGATTGTTAATGTTCCATGGTGTACAAATAACTTCCTGGAGAGGGGTGGGGTGGGGAGAGAAATATTTCATATTCAAAACACACATTAGTGAAATTGAAGTGTTCAGTTAGTTTAGTATTTATCATTGTTTTCCCTTGCTTCCTTGGTACTGTTACAACTGCAATAATTCAATGTACATCTGTTGTATCAGGAATCAGGCTTTTATTTATATAACTGCACAAATTCAGCTATACAAAACAAAAAAACAGAAACCATGTGGATAATCAATATATCATGTAACATGAGAAAGTTTAATGTTTTAATCATTTAAGGCCAACAATAATTCTATCAATCTTCTTTGATTTTCCATTATCCTGTAATTCCTCAAAGCCAATCTTTGCCTTTCGTTAAATTGTGTTTCTCTCTGAACACAGAGTTTGCATATATGTGTTAAAAAACCTTGATTTATAAGCACCATTCTATATTGTTTTCTGAACTAATTAAGTCTTCCTAGTGTGATGTTACAATGTAGCCAACATCTGATGTAAAACTAACATGGTTTAGCAGTTAAGACCTCTAAAACTGCTATTATATTGCTGTTGGATAAACTAAGCACTGGAAGACACGCAGTTAAGATTTGCTGATGATTACATAAATCTGTTTGTCAAATCTGTTCTGGAGTACTGGGTCAGATATCCTAGCAGGGCCATTCACAGGAGTGGGGTTTTAAAAAGTCAAGATGGCAGCCGTGACTATGTCATCAAGGCTCTGCCCCTTTTTTACATGAGTCACAATGCAGGGCGAGCCACCATCTTTACTTCTTTAATTATCCCCCTCATCCATGGATGCCCCATATCCTAAAATGGATTACAGTTGAAATTAAAGCTTTAGACTCAGAGCTACAAGAGTGTATCACTGTAGGATCAATACATATACTTCACCATTTAAATTTGTCTTTTTGTTTCATTGTCCAAAGAATTTTTAAAATGCTGTTTCAAAAAACCAACTTTCTTCAATTATTTCTTCAGTTATTGTTATCTGCTTAGGAATATGGTAGTTTCCTATCATTTCACATTATTAAGCAAAGCAGTTGACAAAATATAACCAAATCTGGAAAGACTTTCTAAAGAAATTGATATATGGGCCAATATGAAACTGTATTTAACAGAAGGATCTTCACCTGATCATTTTCTCCACCAATGTATGGAAGTAAGTATGTCTATAAATGTCTCTACTGATGTCTTACCAAAAATTATACATTGGATGTTGGTGATCAGATTCCGTTCTCCTCTGTTCTTAAACTATCCAGTTCAAATTACCTGCAACACTTGTATTATTATGTGACCAGTAATACAACCAAGGCATCTCACTTCTCCAGTGCACTGGACTAGGCCTTCATTTGATGTGGACAGGAAGGGCAAGATACTCACTCCACAACTGTGAACAGATTGGCCTGGTCTTGTTGCATTAGTTGAGGGGTGATTTTTCCCCCGAGAATCCAGGGGGTAGGAAAACAGGTAAAACTACAATGGGAGTCGCAGTGGCTTTCTCAGAGACCAGGCCAAACCAGAACTAGTACAAATGGATGCAACATCTTATAGCAATAGCAATTAACCTCTCTCCCTTTGATCAGTATACCTTTCAACTGGACTGTTTCAGAGGAAATAGTTATCATAACATAATATGTAATGTTATATTGCCAGAGCAATATAGAAGCACTCGTACAATTATTTTTATTATAGTGACATTTTTACTGCAGAGTCAGGCTCTAAAATTGGTTAATATATTTCTTGCCAACTTTCTGTAAAAAAGTAACCACAAGGTGAGTTCAAGGTGAAAAATCGTGTGTTTTATCTTCCTCTCCCCTTTCCCCCTTCACTGTGGTGTTGTTTATGATTGACCTTAGTAAAGAATATAAATTATGACGACCATTATTTTAATATTGATTTGCATTTGAACAGCCCTTCCTTGCCACCCTCTGGCTCTACCTGAATGTCCTGCTCTCCACTGTAATTATCTTAAATGATTCTCCTAAAACTTCAGAACCATTTCATTCTTCCATGAATGAATATTTTAAATTACTATTTAATTTTTCTTCCACAAAAGCATTTCCCCATTTTGATGATCTTTGCTCCTGCTGATTTCTGTGTTGACTTTTTGTACAAGGCATGCTAGAAGATGGTGAACGAGTCCTTGATTTCACCATGCAGGGCGTGCACGTGTGCAGCGGATGTTAATAAAGCTGAAAATAATAATTCAAAGTTTACATTCTCTACTCACAGTTATATTTTTTATTACTAACTCACTCTTTGTACTTTGTGCTATAGGAATTTCGGGGTTTAATAATACCCAAATACTAAATACAATTTTCACCAGTTTCTGCTCTTGAAATATCATTGGGTACCTTAATTACATTTGTGGATGCTCCTTTGCTGACACAGGCAGCTCCTGGAGAGCTGTACACGGACACAGATTTTAACACTGACCTGCTTTATTCAGTCCACAAATAGCAACCGGGCTAGAGGAAAGAGAACAGTGCCCAACAATGGAGTGGTGTCCAAACTCCATGCCTTACTTCACAGAGGTTCTGCCCGTTGCCCTAGCTTGTGCATAAGGTATTGTTGTTTTATGGCTACAACAGCCTTACTACTACCTCCTCTTTCTTTTCCCATATTTTTTCAGTCAGGGCCAATTCTGTTCTAAATTAGGAGTTTTATAAGCCAGTACAGACATTCTGGGATTTAAAAACGTAGTCTTTCGTGATGCTCTGTTTGAGAGCATACATGAATGGGAAAGATGGAACACCAGTGCTTAGAGAACGGGATACAGTCTAGCAGTATGTTTTTATTGACTCCTCTGCTCTAGCATTTGGTAAAATTTTGCATAATGCTAGGCCACCCATCACTCATGCAAAACTACTACTGTTTTCTCTGAAATGCAGAAGCTAAACATTCTTTCAGTGTTTTAGGTGATTTAAATGCTGTTTTTGGTAGTGAATGACTTGCGACTGTGTAAAATGCATCTGTACTGTAAATTAAATGTAATTATTTCTGTGTATCACACAAAAAATCAAAGTGTTTTTTTTCTACTATGGGCGAGGTGAAATTTGTATTGTGTTTCAGAAGAACAGTATAACAAGATGTGTTATGCTAAATAAATCAGACATCTGAGGACTATTTAAATAAAACATCTGCATGCTTGAATGGGACAACTGGTTTTGCAATAACCTCATTCCCAGAGAATTTTGTTCCTACTTATATGTCAAATGATCTTGAATGATTGTGGAAAACCCTTGAGTAAAATTTCACTTGAAATTCAGTGTTATTCTTCATATATATAGTTATACAGTACCATACCTTTGGAACATCAAGACCAACTTCTCTTCCAAGGAATCAGAATAACTTATAGTTTATAGTCCTTTTAAGTGCATGAAGTCTCTTTAACAGCTGCGCATACCTAGCTTCAAGTCCAATATTCCAATATTTAGTCATAGCATTGTTCAGATGCTCACCAGAAGGAAACCAGAAGCAATAAATCTAGTGATTCCACAAAGATACTTTGCAGCACGAGGGGGCACAATTGCTACATAATCCTGGGAAAAGACATCATTGCCTTAAAGAGTTACAAAAAATATATTCATATCTCCACATATTCCAAAGCATCTTTTTAAGAATCAGATCCAAAACATTTATTTACTTATATTTCAAATTTGTCACCGCCCCTCTCACATTGCACAGCCCTATTGGATATGCTGCACACTTGCATTCTGGTTTTTATTAACCTAAGAATACATAAATGGAAGCTTTCTGCTCAATATGTATGTATAATCCATACCAACACCTATTTGCACTTTTCATTAGGTGCAATGAAGCTATGTGTTAGTATGGTCAAACAGGATAGATGGCAAATTGGAGCTCTCTCCAAATTCATGCCAGCTTTCTCCCTGCCTAATTGTAAGCAAAGTGAACACTTCTCTAGATGGCTTGTTGGCCTGACTAGTCATCTTTGAGTTGATCTGAGAGATCTCAACATGGCAGGTTGCGATTCTTGGGGTCTGCAAGAACTTCAAAAAAGCAGAACTTCCTGGGCCACCACTGTCCCTAGCTGACTGGGGAAACAAAACCTCCTTCACCTAAAGACTAGCAAAGGAGTGTTCATAATAAAGCATAACTACTAGGGACTGATCATTTAAGGAATCACTATTATAATGTTGTCTGGTCATGCAGCTCTTCAGGAGATACCTGATGCTCTTTCTCCTATTATCAATGTATTTAACTGGCATGCAAGAGAGAACCTCCTGCAAATTCCTAGACTATGGACAGCAGTTCTTCAGTCATATTTAGCATCCTCCTCTCTTTTCACCAGGTTTTTACTTGTTGAGGGTTAATTTTAAAACAATTTCTATTTTAATGATTGTCGCTCATCTTGATTATTCAGTTCAAAGGCAGGATATAAATCAAATAATTATATACATAGAAATAAAATCTTGTGGATGAGAAGTATACCGAGGTCAAGCAATGGCTGTGTTGACATGACAGAACCACAAACAAATCAACCATATCTTAGCTGACCATCTTGTTTCATTCTTGTTAAATGACAATGTTCTGAAGTAACCACTTTATCTTCTGAACTGAGCTTTGGTCAAATCTGATATATACCCCTATTTTCTATTATCAGTGTTCATCAACAAATAACCAACTACTTTAACAAAGTGAAGACAGGAAAATCAAAAGGACATATATAGAAACTGGAAAGAGGATGTCACCAGGCAAAAGGAGTACATAAAATAGAGATGTCAGGAAAGCGAAAGCTCAGAATAAGCTGACATTAGCAAAGGATGCCAAGTACAATAAATAAGGCCCTTTTGGATAAGTCTGGAATAAAAAGAAAAGAAACAGAGGCCAGCTGTTCAGTGAAAAGGCAAAGCGGTAACAGATAACAAGAGAGCCAGTTTGGTGTAGTGGTTAAGGCCTCGGGCTAGAAGATTGTGAGTTCTAGTCCTGCCTTAGACACAAAGCCAGCTAGGTGACCTTGGGCCAGTCAGTCTTTCTCAGCCCTAGGATGCAGGCAATGGCAAACCACTTCCAAAAATGTTCCAAGAAAACTTCAGGGAATTGTCCAAGCAGTCACCAGGAGTCAATGATTGATTGACTACTGATTTGAGGACACAACAACAAACGATAAAAATGATATGCTCAGTTTTTATTTTGGTTCAAGCCCTCTGGCAAAAGACTTTTGAAAGCAAAGCAAAAGCCAAATATGGTCCAAGAGTGGCAGGTCACCCACTAATGGTTTAAGGAGAAACCCTGTCAAAAATTCAAGAAGCCCCAACACAGAGAAATTCCTGGTTCGAAGAAATAACCTTACAGCTAAATTTCATTAAAAACCAAAGGAAAATTAGGAGAAAATTCCTTTTAATGAAACAAATGAATGAACAAGACAATATAAAAGATAGCAGTAGTTTTATTGCTGATCACATTAGTATTTTCTTTTCCTTGCCAAAATTAAGTCCACAGCAAGCTGGGAGCATTTAAAAATCACAAGAGTACAAACTCCCATTTATCCTGGCACTTTCATGCTTTGCTTTTACTGATGTGAATTGTGTAAGAATAAAGGAACTTCACAAGTTCAATACATCATGCTTGAGAGATTAATCACATGGTCAACCACTTAAGAGCTCCTGGGGCTAGAGTTTCCAAGCATTTGCTTCAGCCCAGCCCACGTATCCTCGTCTACCTTCAGCTTGCAAAGAACAACATGGGGTTGTCTAACTTTGACACCCAGGCTGTATCACTCAGGATACCCAGTCATTTGAACTGACTGCTTATCAAATGCAGAACAGTAATATAGCTAGTCAAAAAAAAAAAAATTCTGTAGTACATATAAAATACAGTATGATGCACTTTTCAGAATTCAATAAATATGGCAACTTAAGCCACCAATATTCAACATGAAAAATAGATGCAACATTTTTTTTTTCTTGCAATCTATAAAGATGCTGTCTTTAATTGCATAAATAAGGACAAAACTTCACATTACTTTAAAATTAAAGCTAGCAGATTTATATTGCATATACACAAGGAACCTAATCTGGATCTGGATATCTCTTATTGAAGGGGGCTTTGATGTGGTTCCAATTTGTCTCTCATCATTTCCATTTTAATTGCCAAAAAGTGGTTTATTAAAAAGTTATCCATTGAAGCCCTTTTTTGGCTCAAGATGTTCAAATCAGAATATTGCATAAACAGTTTAATCTCTTTTCCCTCCTACATCAGAATCCCAATCTGGATTGGCTCCCATGCATATTCTCTACAGTAGAAGAAGAAAAAAAACATAGTTTGTAGTTATGTCCCAAAGTAACCTGTTGTTTAGCCCACAGAGCAGCTAATCCATGATCTGTAGTTACAGAATCATAAATGCAGATATAAGTACTGTCATGAGATCAACCTCTCCTTCTTCACTTTCCCCTTCTGCCTTTTCTCACATTCAGCTTATAAACTTCTGGGTTTATTAAGTCACAATTTTATTAAATCACAATTTCCCATGATGATTAAACTGGAAAATGTGGTTTGCATTCTCTCTACAATCTTGATTTGCAAACTGAAGTTGAAACTGTGGTTTACAATCCTGATTTGTAGACAGTATTTAAATTACAGCTTCTTAGAGACTGTGAAAAACTCAACAAGCCATGAAGTCTTCTTTTAAACCATGTTTACTAGAGGAGAAGGGAAAGACGAAGATGTAGATGTAGATGTTGTGTGTTTACACTATAGCAAATCATGGTTTCCTTGAGCAGCAATATGTTTGAGCTGATCACAGAATTGAAATAGTACAAAAGACTGTCTATACTAAGTATCTACTGCTAGGCACCTACTAGACTCCCTTTCCCCAAATCAACCATGTAAATCCTGATGAAAATATGCGCCAGGTAACAGGTGATCCATAGAAAACTTCCTACGAAAGAGATACTTCCACATTATTTAAATAAGCCAAATCATACACTAATATAAAATTCCAGAAAGTTAAGGATAAAGTCTAAGCAAAGTTAAGTATGCATTATTCTCATTGATTTCAGTGGGACAGTTAACTGGAGAGATCATGCTTCAAATTCTTACTGAAAAGTGAGTAGGGTAGGAGAAAAATTGAAATACTTCTCCAAGGAGCTTTTCTTTGGAAACAGTATAGGTTCTCTCTTTAGTAAATTGAGTTGAGTTCTAGCAAACACACATATGAATAGAATTATCTCCTTAAAAGTGAATCATTCATATATATATATTTATATATACACACACAGACATACAGACACATACACACGAACCTGTCAAATATAACAAGTACACTTAGGTATTAATATGTAATTTTTCTTTAGTCCACATAATTTAATTTGAAAATTAATAAGTCATTAAAAATTAAATGTTTCACATATTTCCTTAAAGAAAAGTGATGCTACAATAAGATTATCTTCTTTACAAAAACCCAAACTTCCATACAGATAGCAATTCTACTGTACATACACACACTTTATTATATACATGTCTATCCCTGATCTTTTAGTCAATTACCACAATTATTTTGTAAGAAGAGTTGTAATAGGTTCTTCTTGAGCAATTTCTGTGCCTTAGTGGGACAAACCAATTTTTTGTTTGCTTGCAGGCTATGAGACTTTGATGTTCCAAAGAAATGTTCCACTGATGTCCTAGATGTTGTAATGCACAAACAAGAGGGAAGATCCAAAGTGTCACCTTTTACACAGGTGTGTTTGCAAGTGGTACACTGCTACGTAACAGGATTTCATGCATGGATTTCACTGATAGTCACACTCCAAATGTAAACTATACATCTGCTATACCATATAACCTAACACTCTGTACACAGTATATTGCTGAGCGTTCACATCAGTGTATCCATGACCACAGTGCTACTGTGAATTATTTTTCTCACATCCAACACTGTGTGCTTTATTAAACTGATAAAATTGTAGTATTTTCAGTTTTGTTTTGTTTTTTTTAGATTCTGGAAGATCTGAGTTCAGGGTTTTCTTGGCTATGATTAACAACTGCAGAGGAAGCATATCTGAATGCAACATGTTCAAGAGTTGTGGCTTGCCAGTTACTGTTCCTTGAAAATGAAATGGAAAAATTACTTAAATTATACATAACTGGTACACACTGATTGTCTATGGCCCTATTATCTGTAGGGCTTTCAGCACTGAACAAGTTGTCCATCCTCAATCTAACAGAATTGTTGAAGTGAAAACTTCAAATAGGTGAGAGCCCTAACATTATTCCTGCCTATTTTTTTCACTCAATAGTATGAGACTAGTGATCTATCTTCTACATGGTGCATAAAATCTCATGGAGAATGAAGGATACATTTGTCATTACTCTATAAAACAATTATTTTTAGTATTACAACTGTAACAAGAACAAGTTTTATGAAAAAAGAAAAACAATTAATTGTCCTTCCTTAAGAGCATCTTCATTCCCTGCCCACTTTTCTTTTCTGTGGCAGCTGTATTAAAATGCAGTGTCCAGGATTCATAAAGATGGCTATATTCAAACTGGAGAAATCACAAATTGGCTGATTGCTCTACAGTTCCTCCATTTCAAAGTGTGTGTTGAAGCTGTTTGCCATAGTAGTGTGCTCAAGGATCCTTGTCAGGCTGGGTTTTAATAACTCCACAGAATGACATGACAGGTGCTGGGTGGCATCGTTCTTCAAAGACAGCATTTGATCTGCACTTGGATCCTGGCGGTCGTAATAGAGAGCCCACACCAAAGTAATAGTGAGGATCATAGCCAAAATTTGGGTAACCCCAATGGAGATTCCTAGAAATCGAAGCACCTGCAGCTGCTTAGTTCCTCTCAGGAATGAGTACATCTTTTTGTCACAACCCTGTGGAACAAGAGAAGAAAATTCAGCTATAAAGGAACATGTCTAGGCTGTGCCCAGAAATGCCTGACCCGTGAACAGAAGTTCTGAGTACCTCAAATGGGGCTGCCACTCTCTGATTCTGATCAACGGACTCACCATGATGCCATAATCTAGGCTACACATAGTACAGTTTTATCAGATTAAGTTGGCTACTTCATATTTATTAAAAGCCTTTTCCAGGATATGATGTATTAACCTGCCAAGGAAGGAAAACCTTGTGAGTTCAAGTGGTGTTCCACTGAACTGGACTCAAGAGGGAAATAAAATATTACAGGTGAGTGACTGGCTATAAGAGAGATTTGATAATTCGGGGACCACAGCCAAAGTTATCAGAATGACAGACTGCTGGCACAGGTTGCATTTCACATGGATTGGTAAAAATGCAAGTTAGTCCTCATTTAGTGACTGCCTCAGACAGCAACCATTTGCAGTTCTGATGGTGATGAAAAAGTAACTTTGACACCAATGCCCAATTTACGACCTTCACAGCTTCTCTCTCTGTCACGTGTTCGCCATTACAATCAGTTAGTACATGTTGTCTTGTGCCTGTTTTCCCCCCCCCCCCCTTGCAGAGTGTAGAGACTGCCTAAACAAGCTATCTCTTCCTGAGCTGCTTTTCTCCTCAGTGCAACCCATCCCTAAAAAGTGCTACCTGCAAGTTAACAAGCTCAACTTTCTGACCTTAAGTTAATTAGAACCCCCTAGCCAGCTTGTAGTGCTGCCTGAAATTGACCAGACCTTAATCAGTTTCAGACTAAAGGCTTTGATCAGTTAATCAGTTTCACACTAAAGGCTTTCTTTTGCCTCCTAAGCTGCTGGCACAAGAGTGCTAGGCAAACAGCTGAAACTAATGCATTCCTTTCAATGATTATTCCCCATTGTGTGCCTGCTTACTCTCTTGTAATCCCTTCCTCTCCAATGAATGTAAAGACAAACATCAATTCTCCTCTTGCTAATTATCCCAGCGCTGGGATGAACATTCCAAAGTGTGGGGGAGTGGGAGGATTTGCCCTTTTACTCAGGTTCCTTATGAGTCAAGTTCTGGAAACCTTCCCGCCATTTAGGCTCACCCAGCTGTTTGGAGTCATATCCTTCTAACACTGTAAAGCAAAGGAAACCTGAAGTAAAATCGTAACCACAGTCACGGTTGTGTGATTTTTCACTTAGCGACTGCTTTGCTTAGCAACCTAGTTGCCAGTCCCAATTGCGGTGGCTAAATGAGGACTACCTGTATTTGGACAAAGCATAGTAAGGCTCATCAGAATGGTTTCATATTGAATCCTGTGGGAATTAGAGCCTGTGAGCCTAATTAATGTAAGGTTCTCAGACAAAGACCTGTACTATAAAAGAAAATGAAAGTTTTGCAGTAATGAGGCCTATTAGAGCATTAAAAAAAAAAAAACAATCACACAGAACATTAGCTGTGCATAGCCTTCATTGCTAGTGTTCCGAGTATGGGAAAGGAACAAAATGAGCTTGAACTCATACTAGGAAGAAAACATATATGATTTAATAGGTATAATGAAGACCTGATGCAATGACTCTCACGATTGAAATATATCAATGGAAGAATACATTTTGTTCAAAAGAACAGAAAAGGAGGAAAAATTCCACTCTATGTTAAAAGTATCAATACCTGCTCAGAAATCCAAACAAATTAATTTTGCAATACTGTACAGAGCATCTGTGTTAAAATAAATCAGAGAACCAATAAAAGCAGTACTATTTACTACTGCCTGTCCAACTAAGGAAAAGCTGTGGAAAAGGCTTTCCAAAAGAAAATGCAAATAATAGAGAAAAACAAAATTAAAGTGATGAGGGGCTTTAGTTAATCCAGCATCTGTACCAATTTTAATAAGTGTAGAAATAGCAAGTTGTAGCAAAAAAGCTACGGGAAAAGGCGTATGTATGAATAGAAGCTCTTAAAAAAAGGAAGCACTGAACAATCACAAACAATTCCAATGAAGATCAAAGAATGAAGCAGAGTACAAGCTGCCAACATGGCTGCACAAAAGGTTCTGTGAAGATATGAAAAGAGACACACATCACAGAAAGAGGGACAGATCCCCAAGGAAGAGTACATACAGGTAGCCCAGATCTTCAGACTGTATGACTGCTATAACAATCATGGGTCTATGACAACATTATCCATCTAACATCTGTGAGGAAATGTTTTATTTTCAGCTAGCAAGTGCTTTCTTCTCAAATCCATATTCAATTTGGGATCCAGGCATCTAAAGGATTTTTCAATATGCTAATACAAGTAGTCCTCACTTAACAACGGTAATTGGGACCAGCAACTGTCGCTAAGCAATGCAGTTGCAAAGGGTGATGTCACGTGACTGTGCTAACTTACAATGGCAGTTCCGGCAGTTCTGGTTGTGGTTGTTAAGCGAATCCTCCACAGTTGTTAAGCCTGACATCATATGATTGCCATTTGTGACCTCCTGCCACCTTCCCCATTGACTTTGCTTGTTGGAAGCTGGCAGGGAAGTTATAAATGGTGATCATGTGACTGCGGGACGCTATGACTGTCATAATTGCGAGCCGGTTGCCAAGCACAAGGACACTGCAATGGCCTTAACTTTGAGGACTGGCCATATGTCTCCTCATTCAGTGCCGTCATAACTTCGAACAGTTAACAAGTAGTCATTAACCAAGGACTACCTGTATCATTTTCCAACTGACTTCCTCCAGATATATCCACCCACAGAGGTTTGAAGAAAAGACCTTCTCAATTGTCATGTCTTGTCTATGAAACAATCTGTTCACTGAGATTTGCTTTTGTCTTGTGCATGTTCTTGTGACCTTTCAGTACTAGAGAAGGTTTTAAAAAAAAATCCCATGCTAATTCTGGATTTTTGAATGTATTTTTAATTATACTTCAACGACATCCTGCCAACCTGGAAAGGGGATTGGATTATAATTCTTACATAAAAATAGACGTAAGTAATCAGATATGTTACTAGAAGGCTGCTTTTGAGCAATGCTAGTTACACAATTTTAAAAGTCCAAGTCATTAACATTTTTTTTCCTTTTTACCACAAACCTTTTAACGTATTCACATTTATTTTCCATTGAAATCAGTAAGCCAATTCTCTGTAGATTTCAAAAAGTAGACTAAATTTCAAGTCCTGATCCAGACATTTAATAAACATTCGAAATGATTAGAAGAGTTTGTTTTAAAGGCAGAAGAGAAAAGGAATGAAGAGAAAACAGCATGAAATTGAATAAAAGGGTTCCAGATTTCTAATGGTGGAAATTCAAAAGGCCAATGCAACATACATCTCTCACACTTGTTTTTTCTTTGCTTTGTTTGGGTTTTTAGGAATACTGGAAGCTTGTGGCAAGTGAGAAAAAAACCCCACTTATTGTGTCTCCTATAACAAGTCACTAACAGCTGTCAAATTAAAAGGTTAATAGTTCATCTTCAACCTCAGACAAAATCCTGTACTTAGATGATTGAAGTATGAAGAACGAGGATAAAAAGAGCAGAAATCTAATTTGTTGAAGCTATTAGCCAATGTCTGTAGCTCGTAGTCTTATCATAATGTACAACAGTAAGGTGGAATTTTTTTAAAAGGTTTCTAATAGAGGATGACCAAACACATGGGCAGGAAGACAGGTTAGGACATTTGGCTATGTAATCAAACTTCCCATTCATTAAGGTATTTTACTGAATTTTAAATATACCTTAATGTTTTATGTTCCTTTATAAAGAATTTTGATTATTGGCTGGATTAACAGTGGCACTAATAGCAATATTTCAATAGTATCCTGCTAGAAGAGGGGAATTAAAAAACATAAGGGTCATGCCAATTTTATCTTCAGAAGACTGACTCTATTTCAGCAGAAAAGCCAGCTCTGTATGAGCTGCCCATGAAGCATTTAACTTGAATTTTCAAATTAACCAAGAGTAAGGCTATCAATGGCTGTTGGCCATGGTGGCAGTACTATCTCCAAGTTCATAAAGAGCATACATTTAAATACCACTACTAGGGAACACTACTTGTGCCTTGTTTGTGGTCTTCCTGGATCAGAACAAAACCAGGCAGGACCTTGTTATGCTCCAGTAGAACCTATAATACAGAAAAATAACTCATTTCCTTATAGAAAATGGCCCAGGATTGGACTTTAAATTTGTTTGGCCCCTGAAGGCCACAAGGGATGTATTAGAAAGATCATGACATCATCAAAGTGAGAAGGACCAACTTTTGTAGCCCTTTTTCTGGAAGGGTTTGGAATTGGAGGGGTTAAGGCTGAAAATATCCATGTGACCCCTTAAAATCCTCCCAACCTCAATCATCGTTTTCCTACCTATTCTGGGGGAGCTCTGAATGCCCCCGAAGGAGTGCTGAGGGACTGCATGTAAACCATTTCTCATGGATGCTCATCCCTGTCATAAAAAACAAAGTCTAAGTACCCCTATCAATGTCCTCATGTAGCAGAAGACTTTAGGGTGATGTGGTTATATTGCAGGTGGAAAGCAGCCACAGCAAATACAACACACAGTTCCCAGGCTCAGATGCAGTTTTTTGTTTAATGTCTTACCTCCTGGTAAAGGTCGCTAAGATCTTCATGATGTGCCTGTTTAGAGCATCCTGGGAATTCCCTCACACAGCAGGAGTCAGGAGGCCAATCCATCTCTGTCATTTCCAGCCAATCCGTGAAATACACCACTCCACAGCATTTAAACTGCAAAAGAATCGTTGCCCAACCATGATGCTCAAGGACCACAGAATGCTATGAACAATCTTGAGTTGCATTCCAGCCTGCATCTTTTCTAAAGGAAACCTTATTCTGAATATCGATATTCTAGAAGACACAATGCCTCTTTAGAGATGAAAAGAAAAATAGCTCGGTACATTATCCAAGCCAAACATAATCTTATCCTTCCACTTGTACTTCTTCCATTTTGATTGAACTACATAAATCACTTATGTGTCTGAAGATAGATGAGGTGTTGTGTAAACTTCAAGAAAACCTAAATGAGATTCTTCCCAAAATACAAATGTGAAAGTTATCCTCCAAACCTCAAGGCCATTGTTTCCCATTGTGACTCATCTTGGTAAGCAAAGCCTCTGCTTTAAAAACAAAACAAAAAACAAACAAACAGAAAACAAAAACAAAAACAAAAACCTGGCATGCCTATTAGGAAATCAGTGTTGTCTTTATAGCAAAACAGCCAGAAAAGGGCCCCAAACTTTTTTTAAAAAAAATCCTTTCCCAGCTAAAATTATGTGCTTTTAGTGAAATAAAGGGGTAGGTGCCCACTAAAGTGTAAACCAAGTGAATTCTAAATACTTTCAAAAGTTAAGCAGTAAGTGGTCAAAAATAGCATAATGTTAAAATGGGAAATACACCAAATTAGTTTTATCCCTAAAACTGTAAGTCAGCTTTTCTAATTAAGCCACCTAAAAATCGTTTTGGGCCTGGAATGCATTTCACAAGTATGTCTGTTTCAAAAGCTAAATTTGCATATTTGGCAAGAGAATGCTATTGGAGTTTGGGCATAATTTACAGAAGGCTTATGGAAGGAAATATCTATTAATAAATTGTCACTTCTGTGCTATTAGGATTGGATCAAAGTAATTCTTTTTTTTGACAATTTCAACTTTTTCATTTTCCAAGAACAAGTTTCTAACCCTCATGACAGAATCTAGATTTCTAAATGATATATAACAAGAGGCTGGAGGAGTAAAAATCTTTGCTGGGTTTCTGAGTATTAACAAAAACTCCAAAAACTGTGTCTGATAGAACAGACTAAATCTCAAATAGAGACTATACAACATGCAAATTATATGAGGAATTATGGCCTTTCTGTATCTTGTCCAACTGTCTCTGGACAAGTTTAAATGTCTACCACACAAAGAGTTTTGGGTATAGAAGCTCAAAGAGATATAGCCACCTTTAGTAAGGCCAGCACATTGAAATGGGTGTGCCACTATAAATGCACCTTTAAAATGGAAAAATATTTAAACACGAAAATGTCCAAGTATATTAGGAGGGCGCTTGCTCAAATGAGATTAGAGCTGTTAGATACAATGGTTAAATATAGAAAGTTTGACCAAGTTCCTTGCCATGAACATACATGTATTTCTGGTGTCCCAGAGATAGGAAGACATAGCACATATATTATTTGAATGCCAGTTGTATAGTAAAGAACCAAACATTAGACAAATGGCCCATTGGGATCCATATTTTAGAACAACACATGTTATATGTGGTCAGAGGCCGAATAATACATTCAATATGACTTTTTATTTGAATAAAACAGTACAATTGAGAACTGCATATATGGATCTGACTGGGGTAAAATGTAGGGATGATACAAAAATATGAAATTTCTTTTAGTTTTCTCTTTTACTCTGTTTTGTTACACATGGTCATCATTGTCTTGTATTTTGATATGTCTGATCTGTATCTATTGTATTTAGCTGTGTTTTATAGATTTGTTTTATGAATAGCTTTGTAGATCACTTGGAAAGCACTGGTTACAGGGCAACTGGGAAATTGGATAAACACATACAATTTCTCTGAATAGAAAGATGATCTTGAAGAAATTTTGTTTAGATTTGTGTTCAATACAGTGGTGGCATAAGCCTGTCTTCTGTACTTCTGGACCTGGTCCTTGCTTTGTAATAGCGTCCTTCTCTTCTACCAATTCTCATGTGTGTCCAAGTAAGTGATTTTGGCATGTCCATAGTTAGCATTTATGTATTTACAAGGCTTATCTGCCAATTAAGTTCAAGCAGACTACAGGCAGCATACAGATAGTAAAATTTTAAAAAGTTTACAATATAACAATAGTCTAATAATAATCATAATCTTTTAGTGGATGCACTGAATATTAAGGTTACATCAGAGACCTACTCCAAAAAAATAAAATTAAACTAAGCCACTAAGGAATGTTTATTTCTTCCTTAAAATTTACTGCACATTTACTGCTATCTGTGTAAGAATAAGGGATATAGTCTTCTCATTTGCTCAATGAAACAGGAAAAAAGTGAACTGTAATTAGCACTGATGACAGGTTCTCACCACAAGTGCTCTCTCTGTAACAATTTCAGAACATAGAAACCTACCACCCATTAAGGTTGCAGTTGTTAAAAGAAGACACCAGAGTACAAAGAGAATAAGACCATCTTTTTTCAGGATAAACAAACTAGATTTTTTTTCAGGCTTCTTTCCCTCCTGCCCACCAAAAAAAAGACCAACCATGGCTCTGTTTTTTCCTTAATGGTTAACCTCACAGCTTTTGAAGAATGTAATTCATTAATTGTCCCTCCCACCCCTTATTTAGTTGTTTCTAAAACAAACTTATCAAATTCAGCCAGGAAACTTTTAAATACACAGAAAATCTGTACTACTGTAACAGATTTCAAGTACAGCAAGAGAATGACACCCAATTAAACTGTCTGTGTCTGGCCTGCAAACAAGTTTCTGGAATTGATGGCTTTTATCATGCGGACTTCATATATTTGCTATATAATGATTCATTCTTTTTAAAAATCAAAATATACTTCTGGGCCCCTGCCTCCATTAACGTACAAATTGCTGCTGTTCTCACCTTCAGTTTCATGCAAGAAATAAAACTGGCCTCTATCACAGAATAGCAATCCTTGGAAACCTCGCTTGTGATTGTCTGGAAATAATTAGGCTTTCTTAAACTTTACTCCCAGAGCTCAATTTTAAACCCTAAAGCTTTCAAATCCATTTTAAATCAAAGCCTTCAAAGAATGTGAGATATTTTCACCAGGTACATGTTAAGTTTTTTTTCCTTTCCGTAACATATGCAGATCATTCCTTTTACCTATGAAGAGTAATATTACCATCCTGATTCAGGCTGAAGGTCACAAACTCCAGTACTATATGGCTCAGTTCACATGTAGAACAAAATCAGGATTTTAACCATGTCCTATTGAATGATGCATGATAGCCTGGTAAGTTGATTCATGAGACATACTAATCCTGTATGTTGGACTGGGCTCAGCTTCAGGCACACTCAAAATCAGGGCAAAATCAGTATTTGCCTTCCCTTGTTGTTTATCCTTGACTTAACTTGCTTAACTATAATATGACAAGAGGTGGGGGAAGATTATTCATTTTATTGATTAATGTATTAGAATTAGTTATGAATTATTGTCCATCACATTTACAATTGTAAGGTACTATTATCTATAAAAAGATAATTAAAAATCCACATCTAGCTCATTTAATTTGACTACATAAAAATGCAATTTATTAATTCATAGACATGATTGATTGCTTGATCACTTACCTCTCTCTGGAAGAAATTCCAAGCATGGGTAAGCCAATGATAACGAGGTAAGCCATAATTTATCATTCTGGCTTTTAAAGTGACCATATCTGACCACTGTACAGGGACCTGAGGGGAAAAAAAATTAAAAGAATGTTCAACCACCACAATAGAGAAAACAGAAAACAGAAAACTGTAAACATAACAGCAACTGCAGAAATTGCTTGTTAAATACGCTTCTGAGCTACTTTCTGAAGTGGAATAGCTGCAAAGAGAGAAAATTTCCTTTCCTCAGACCATGAGCCATAAAGTAAGGGTATTAATGTAAATATGTTTATATATAACCATAACATATTCATCTAGCGTTTTTCAAATTGTATTCACATGCAATCCTTATCTCCTTTTCAAGGCTATCTTCATGAGAGAAATTTGCAGTATCAGTTGCTCAGTGTGAGCTTGAGCTTGATGTTTCATTACAGAAAAATAATGTATTCTTGCTCCAATAACATTTACAATGTTAATGTTATTGATTAGAGCTCCAAATATTCAGCAGATTCATTTATCTTCTAGAGGAAGTAGACCCTTCAATAAATAAAACCCTCAAACACATGGCTATTGTTTTTTTAGCCAATGCAAGAGCTGATCAAAGGAATAAACCAATAAAATAATCAATTGACTTCGATGTTGAGTATGAAATGCATCAATATGTTGATATATAATTTCATTGTATTTATTCTATTGATTGCTTTTTTAAAAGTAAATTATAAATTTTGCAACATTAATACTTCAAAAGCATATTCCTTTTCACATTTGCAAGACACACTAACTGGGTGCTAAGAAAGTATTTTATTTCCAATTTCAATTTCAAAAGGTAATACCACTTTTAGATGTACATCTAGGTGTGTTTGGTGATCATAAGCTAGACATGAGCCAACTGCTAAAAAGTCAAATGCTACCTTGGGTTCTTTAACAGGGAACACAGAGTCCAGATTATGGGAAGTTATTATTCCACTTCACCCTAGTCAGATCCCACTGGGAATATTGCATCTGTGACAGGGCACCATAATTAAAAAAGGACATGGACAAATTGGAACAAGTCTAGAGGAAGACAATCAAGACATTAAGGAATCTGGAAACCAACTCCTATGTTGAGGAACATGGCTACAGAAGAAATCACTGAGACAACATACAATAGCAGTGTTCAAATATCTGAAGAGTTTTTCCATGGAAGAAGGAATGGACTTATTCTATACTGCCCAAGAAGACAGGATCAGAACCAATGGATTAAAACTATAAAAAAGCAGGTTCAGGCTTGACATAAGGAGGAACAGGTTGCCACATGAGGTCAAAGATGTTCCAGTGGATCCTGCACTGAGCAGGGGACTGAACTAGATGGCCTTTAAAGTACTTTCTAACAACATGATTCTATGATTTTCATGTACCATGATCTGCATTAGAGAATGAATAAAGTTAAGCCAAATTTTGCTTCTTTCAACCCAGTAATACTTTGAATTAAGGCTGATTTTGATAGCTGTTTATATAATCACTGTTGGCTATTTATCTATTGTTGCATTCAGATTACTAGGTTAGCTTTTTTTTCTTTTTCTTTTTCTTTTTTGCGGGCACGGGTGGTGGAATAGACACTGTGTAATAATTTAGATGATATCCTTTCCCAGTTGAGTTGCAGGTATCTTCAGATTTAGATGAACTCATTTCCATGGCCTTTATTAATTTAAAACATTATTAATGTTTTAAGTGCCCAACAGCCAAAGCTTTCTGGGCAGTTTACAATAAAACACACTAAAAATACAATCTGAATAGAAGCATGTACAATAAAATAAAAACACCATACAAACTAGACAGCTGCAAGGTAGTCATTCAGACATTAAAACATGAATTAAAATGCAATGAAAAGCCAGTTAAAAAACCTGGGGAAATGAAAGGGGCTTCACTGGCACTGAAATGATGCTAACGTGGATACCAGTTGAGCGTCTCTGGGGAGGGTCTTTCATAAATGGAGTGTCACCACAAAAAAACTCTCCTTCCTTACCTCCTTTGGCAAAGGGACCTGCAGAAGGTCCTCATTAGATGATCTTAAAGTCTGGGGAGGTAGATACAGGAGAAGGCATTCCTGGTCCTAAGCCACATCCTTTAGGGCTAGTGTGGACCCCTCCAGGACAGGCAGGATGTCACTTAGATGCTAAGTATCTGTCCACAAAGAGTATCTCTGTCTTGTCTGGATTGAGTCTCAGTTTATTGCCCCCCATCCAGTCCATTACCCTGCCCAACTACAGGTTCAGAACACCACTCCCTCATCTGTGTTAAATGAAAAGGAGTGGAAGGTAGATACCAGGAAGATACCATAGCTGATGGTATCAAAAACTATCAACAGAGAGGTCCAAGAGGACCACTAGAGGTACACTCCCCCTGTCCATTTCCCAGCTCAGATCATCCCACAAGCTGCCCAAGGAAGCTTCTATTCCATAGCCATGCATGAAACCAAACTGAAATCTAGAAAATCTCTCCTCCTTTTCCCAGTCTCTCCATATGACATAATGAGTTAAAAGAAAAAAAAAATCTGAAAAAGCAAAATCATCGAAGTTGAAAACAGATGGTACAATAGACTTTGTCTTTACTTTTCACCAAGTTTTCACAACATATAAGGATATATGAGTCCTACTGGATCAGACCAAGAAGCTATCAAGTTCAGTATAGAGTTTTCAGAGAGGTCAAACAGATGTTCAGGAGAAACCCATGATTAGGACTATGGAAATTTCAAAACTTTCAGGGTAGGATGGTTGGTTGCATCCTCTGCTCTTATTCAGCTTTGCTAGTTCTTCCTCAAACTTCTGCTCACAGCACAGGGGTTTTGTTTACTTTAATATTACGTCCATGTAGCTGACATATTGGCTAGTGGAGTGGGGATCCTTGGTTAATATCGGTTAGGTTTTGTTGTCCCATTTATATTAACAGTATATATGCATTTTGTGTATGAGAGAGAGAGGGAGGCAGGGAGGAAAAAGAATTGTTTCCTGTTGGTAGTTATGCTTCCTATTAATTAATTGTGTAGTAAAAATGAAATTACCATGCCATGACATTGAGTACTATGTTAAATGACAATCTCAGAGGAAACTGGAGAGTACATTTCAGTACTATCTGCTGGGTCACCTGAGGGTATTCTGCTGCAGCTACACATGGAATTAATTGGTTAGCTAAGCTCTCTTGCTGGAAGCCCTCCTGTTTTGTAAAGATCAACACACGTAAACCTGGAAAAAGAGGAGCTTAATCTAACCTAGCGTCTAAGCAACACAACTGAAATTTCAATCTTAAATTTAAATGGAGATTTCAGGGAATGTCTGGTCATCTACACAACACCTTTGTAACTACCAGCTGGCATCTCAGGTAAAAATGTTGCTGTTCAGTAGTGGTGATGTTCACACTTATTTATTTATACCCTGATTTCACCTGCAATGCAAGTGATTGAAAGAAATTGTGAACATATATCCATAGTCCTTCTTTGCTAGGGGCACCCTTCAAATCCCAATAATTTCCCCACATACAATAAAAAGATAACAGCATGCATTTTTTAAAAAAAATTACATACTTTTATAGTGAAGAAAACAGCATACTGCAAGAAATTATCTGGAGGTTCCAGAATGAAGATAAGTTTACATGATTTCGTTATTATCAGTGTTTTCATATCAAGTAGACACAAACTTTTCTGGACTTCTAAATAAAATTTATTTATTTCCAAAAATGCCCAGGCCTAACCTTAAACCAGCATATGTTTTTCATGTTCTTTCCCACAAGTTTATACATGGAATATATTGAATGCAAAACTACATTCTACATGAAAAGTATCATTTGTCAAATAAGAAACAAATCAGCCCTTTCCTTTTTTTCCCATTTTTTAAAAGGTTTATAAATGCCTGCATTAAAAAGCTCTTCTTTGGGCATTCAGGTTTCCACTAAATTGACATCAAATTGTGATACAGCATAGATTGACTTTGGCCCAGTATCTTCCTTAAATTCAATTGTTTCACAAAACTAGTATCGAAAAATAAACGTTCTTCCCAGTATTGACTTAAAGCCTCTGCAATGAATAGCAACCACTGTGAATGAAGCAACACATCTTCCTGGTTAAACATTTTATATTATTTCCTACAAAAAATGAATCAGTTCAGTTCTGTTCTAATAGGAAACAAGGTTTTCCTGCTATGATGGCAAACTAGAGCAGCGCACCCCAGCCCAGCCACACTTCCTCCTTTGTCTTTCCTCTCCTCTTTTATATGCCATGGGAAATAATGGAAAGCTTAACTATCCCCTGGATCTGGGGAATCATGGTCAATATACTAGCAATGGAGATTAAACCTGGATTTAAAATCAGTTTGATCCTGGTTTCTTCTGAATAACAAATGGTTTAATACAGGAGATAAGGAGATGTAGTAAGTTAACTTCTAAACCAGATGTGGAGAATTGTAGCCCTCAAGATATAGCTGGATTCTATGTAAATCATCCATGACTGTTGACCATGTTGGCCAAGGCTAATGAGGACTGGTTCCCAACATATCTGGAACACTATATGCCTGACCCCTGTTTAAACCATGAGCTGTAATCTGTAAACAAATGGCAAATGTATTTGCTGAAATGATACAATTTACTCAATGCTTGGATAGGAGACTTTCTGAGAATCCCACATATACCTCAGTGATAGAAGAAAGGCAGTATATATACTGACAAATGGCAAAGGGATGTTCAGTTCAAGTGTCATTTCTCTACATTAATAAAATACCAAGGCAATGTGTAGAAAAAGAAATCAGAAAGAAAATAATCATAAATATTTCTAGATAACATTTAGGCATTACACATACTTCTATACTGGCCAATCAATTCAACTCAAGGTGGTTTACAAGAATTAAAAAAAAATTCAAAGTAATCAAAAATAACTGCCTAAAATCAAGAATATAAAAACAATACCAGGGGGAGAGGCAGAATATCACCAATAATTATAGACATATTTACTTAGACTGGATTTCCGCAAACCACTGATTTGGTAGATCAGTGATTGTCTAGGATTTCTGAAAGTTTCAGTTTCAATTCATCTGAAGGATGCTAAATTGGGGAAAGCTGTGACATCAGTCCAAGGTAAGTATACTGAATGTAATATACTGTATACAGAACGAACAAATCTTTGAAAGTAGGGCGACAAAGACAAAAGATTGGCTTTTACAACAGATGGAGACAATTAAGGTGTGTAAGTTAAATATAACGTAAGTACAAAGGGAAATACTAAAAAGAAATAAGGAAAGTTTCCAAGGTATTTTACATATACCCATATCAATGGGAAAACACACACACAAGCCATGCTTGGACAAACATCTGCATATTAAGCAGAAATAAACAAATATAGAAAACTGCAATGTGACAAAATTTATGGAGGTAGTTAGCACAAAACACTACTTCATATATGAATTTGCTTTTCCTTCAAATATTAAAAATTGTTGAAAGGACAGAAATGATGATTAATACTTCAACTGAAGAAAAAAACAAAATAAATATGCATCATGGACAATGCATCTGTGATGTATTCACAGTAAAATGCTATTTTTTTTTAAAAAAAAGATCAAACTAAGATTAAAATAAAATTTAAAAAAATATAAAAAGCCTAGTGAACACAATAAAACCAAACGTTTGATCCTAGTTTTAATTTTGTAAATGGAAGGAACTTATACTCTGGAGGGTAGAATTCCACTTGCTGAATGGATAGTCCTGCAAATTAAACTCCTATTCCACTCATCCAACCACAGGTATGTATTTATTTTGTAAATATACTTCATTTGATTTAAATGAAATTTTGAACTGAGATGCAGTGTTAGTTAGACCAGTCCCACTGATATTACTGTCAATATTTTATTTTTATATCACTCTTCCTTGAAATTGCTCATACAAGTATACAAAAAGAATACATCTTTAATGTGCAAAATAACAACAAGCAGTAATAGAAACACCTATCCTAAAACCAGACAACAAAACAGTAAAAATATAAGAATATTCATTTTCCAAAGACTATGTGGTCCTAAAATAGTTATTATCCTGCATCTATAAGTATCTTCAGTTGTAATTTAAAACAAGGGCAGGATCAGCCATATTTCCCTTGGAAGAATATTCTACACCTGGGATGTTGCCACTACAAAGCCCTTCTCCAGACCATCACACTTGAGCCATATCCACTGATGGAACCAAGCTCAGGGCCTCCACGGCTGAATTTAGAACTTCTAGTACCTTAAACACTATATTCATGGAGGAGTACTTTCAGAGACAAAACAAAGTTTTATAGACTAATATTAACACTCTAACTTGGCCCCAGAGCCCTCAGGTTATGCTCTGTGCCATGCAATGAGTTCAGAACGGTCCATTTTCCTAATTTCTAAGCTTAAGTACTAATTTAACTAACTTAAATCCCACTGAACATAAGGCTGACTACATCTTCATCCAAGCAAAATAATTCAAAGCAATATTTAAAATCAGAAAAAATGTACTGCATATCTAGTATAAAAGTGGGAAGCAGGAAGTATTTTAAAGCATCTTAAAAAACCATGCAATGTATACAAGTTTATACATTTATTAAATTAGTAATGAGGATAGTCTACATTCCTTGGTTGACAAATCAGATACCAAGTTCCTTTTTGTTCTTTTACATTGAAGTAATATTTTCTGTTGTCCTGTTTTAAAATATACACATATTTATTTCAAAACATATCCAGAGTGACTTCCAGCAATAGACTTTGCAAGCTAGTAACAGCATTTTACAGATGTGTGGATGGAAGAAACAGGAACACAGTCCACATAGTAATTGCTAGAGATCCCCAAATAATAGAGAAATGCGATGACCTTTGTACAGGCCCAGCATCAACCGAAAGGAGGGCCATTATCATCCTGCAGACCCCTAGACCTTGCTGATCCTCCTTCTTGGGGGCATTGTCTGTTCATCTGCCCAGTTAGAGTAAGGCCCACTGGGGAGGCTCTTCCTGAAGCTCCTAACCCTTCTACAAAAATGTCTATTCCTTGTGAACATTTTCCATTTGCATCTGTTTGCATCCACTTTGCAGCCCTTGCCAAGAAGCCTCAATTCTCTCAAAGCATTTCTTCATCAAAATCTCAGAGGAGGATAGCAGCACTCATGGGGTGAATGAAACACATGAAGCTATGCTTCCATTTTTATTCTGACATTTCGACAAAGTAATATTTTTAACTGTAGTTATATTTGGAATGATAGCCTCTCAGTGGAATGCATATAGCAGGCAAATGAATTTTGATGAAAACTGTTAGCATGCAATTTCAGCTGAAGGAAGTGCCAGAAATTCCTTCAGTCCCAGAAGAAAGAAAGAAAGAAAGAAAGAAAGAAAGAAAGAAAGAAAGAAAGAAAGAAAGAAAGAAAGAAAGAAAGAAAGAAAGAAAGAAAGAAAGAAAGAAAGAAAGAAAGAAAGAAAGAAAGAGCAGTAACACCATGACATTATTGTGCTAATGCTTACTGCTGTTAAAAAGGTTATTGGGTTTGATATATTTTAGCAACTCTGTACAAAACTCTTTTCATTCTCTTCATAAATAAGTACCAAATGGAAAAAGAAGACAGGAGAATTCAACAGCTAGCACAATAACATGCCAGTTTGTTTTCTTCATTCTAATTATACTTTTCCCTTGCAAGAATGAATCACTTTTCTAGTCTGAAAAGGGAAAGGACAGAATTGCCTCTTTAATTTCTTAGACACAGCTGCAGTTTTAGCACAAATATCTATATTTACAGAAAAGTATCCATTCAAAAGTGTGGTTGCTACACAATATTAAACTGCTCAAATAAACTGTAGTCTTGATCCAACTTTAATAACTAATCCTAAATAAACCTGATAAGATTTTTTTTTTTAATGTATGATTTTAAAATTTTGCATTTGACGTAAATAGGATGGTTCTGTTTTGCTGCAGATGCATGGATGGTTTTCTGGAAATAAACTTTAATGAACACACCAGGGCTTACATCTCACTCAATATTTATTGACTGCATGCATTTATCTGCTGGATTGATATCCTATCTTCCCTCCAGGAGCTCAAGGCGCTGTACGTAGCACCGCCTCTTCTCATTTTTTCCCAACAGTGAGTTAGGTTGGGCTGTGAAAGAGAACCTGCACAAGCCACCCAGTGAGTTCCCATGGCTCAGGGTGGACTTTAAACTGGGCCTCCCCAATCTTAGTCCAACAATAGTCACTACATCATATTATAATTCTCATATTGGAGACCAACACAACTTTGCTAACTTGTTTTGATGGTTCCAATAGCACCAAACAGAGCAAATGTTATCTGGATTAGGGTGAGTGCCTGGTCATCTAATACAGAATATAAAGATTCAGCTTCAGAAGAAATGAAGCACTGGAAGAAGAGGCATGCTGCAATGATTTCAATGAATGTGGTTTCCACACACAGTTGGCTTTAACAATTATGGAAAGTGCCACTGAAACGGATGACATTTTCCAACCCAAAGAATTTTGTTTAAATATGCAAAACTGGATTGGTGGGTTATATGGTTAGGTAGACCATTAACACAGCTCTTAACTGTCACACGGTGAAGATTTTGTTCCTCCATTGTACAGGAAGCCAATGCAGACAGACTTAGTCAGAATACAAGTTTTATGTATATGTTAAGTTTTTATTCATGTTCATTGAAAATTCTCTGAATACATGAATCAAGTCCATATTTTTATATCTCCGTGAAGTTAAATTCTTCTGAATGGAAATTTGGCGCAATTAAAGAAAAAAGAAAAAGAACTCAGAGATTCAGATTTCCAACATTTATTATTGTATGTGTCATATCAGATACAAAACAGAATCAACACTTCCTTATTAAGAGAGTAGCTGACAAAAAATTCATCTCTGCTGACATCTGGCCCTACTTACAGCATTTAGCTCCAGGAAACATTTAAAAAAGGAAATGCTTCTACAGCAAAAACAAAATAATAAATATATAATAAAATAATAAAACAGAACTTCTCTGCTATCTAACCAAGGAATGGCTAGATTTTTTTTAATGTAGAACAAAAATCTGCATTTATATAACAAGGCACCTAAGAACAATCCCAAACAGATCACATTAAAGCTCATTACAAGTGATTTTCATATAACTTACTTTCATGTTCAAGAAGCATCATATTTGAAGGAAGGAATTGTACCAAGAATTCAATATTTAATAGAATCAAAGTCTCTGAACAAGATAATTTTTTTCCTCATACGCACATACTCACTGTAATTTCCTGTTCATAGGTCCAAACACCACAGGCCAGTTCAACGCAGAATATCACGAGCAAACTTCCAAAATACTGCAGAACACAAAAAAGCATTCCATTTTTTATTATTTTAAACTAAAACACATCTTAGAAGGGTGTCTTTTCTACCCATAAACCCCCAAAAGAATAAATATAACTCCCTTAAACAAAAGCATAAACCAGCTAAACTGGAAAGCGTGCTTTTGACAATTTTAACAATCTAAAATAGTAACCTAAATTTTGTGCTGCATTATTGGACAAAGCTAATTTAGTTTTAATTTCCTGAATATTCTTTTTTGTTGTGGTTGTAGAAGGGTTGTAGAAGCTAAGAAGGGTTAGGCTTGGCTAAGCCATGGATGAGAGACTTCCACAGAATCCTAGACTAGACTAAGAATTAAAAAAAAAAAAAAACTGAACCAAAGAGGCAACAACAAGACAGTTTTGCACTTTTCCAAAGAGAAGACTGCATGGGAGGGCTCATGTAGCCACCAGGAATGGAGCTTGACTCAAAAGTATCTTTACTCTTTACCTTAATAGCAGCCTCAGAAAAAATAGGGGAAAATAGCACTAAGGAAATAGGCAGTGGGAATGAAGTGCAGTGATTCCAATGAAAATCCTCCCAAGACAATTCTTCGCATTAGATTTTCCTCCAATGCAAATAGTATGCCTGGGGGTAGCCTTACAACCATTTTGGCACCCACAGATCTAACCCTGTTATCAATCACATTACAAGACTGTTATTTCTTTGCATCCATCCAGTTTGTCCACATCTAGTTTGGTTTCAGACTGGGCAAATGGAAATAGTTAAAAAGCTGCTTGAAGCCCCTGAAATTTTATAAAAAAATAAAAACCTTCACAGAATACCAAAAGATAATCATGGAGTCATGATTCTAAAGAAGACGATCTTTTTACTTCTAAAATGTAAGATGGCAGACATAAAAAGAGACTTGATTTACAGACGTGATTCTATGTATATAACAAACCATTCGCATCAAATAATTATTCTGTTTTGTACAACATGAAAAAAATGAAATTACGTCCAAAGTCCATGTGCTACTTGCACAAGACCACGTAAAAGCACAAAAACTGCGACGTAATATACCACTTATCACATTCACCTCAACCCTGGCAATATGGCCCAGGTAATAATGTTCTTTTCCCCCATGGCTCCTTGTATCAACTTTGAATTTCCAACACAGACAAGTAAAATTAACCAATCTGTTGAGTTACTCTGAAATGCAGTCCACTGAAATCAATGGACAGAGATATATTCAATGATGCAAAAGATCAGCTGTTCTGCTAAATTAACCAAGCTGCAAAGGTGCTTATGGAACTGCAGTAACACTTGTCACCAAGAAGGTAGTTTTAATGAATAAGGCTGAATGGGGCTGGGGGCATAGTTTTAGATAGTATGTTATATAACCAAAACTGTCCACGTTTAAGTTCTACTTTTTATGATCAACATGCAAGGCCTCAGTCTACAATATCACTGAACCACAATTGCACTTAGTAGTTACCGTTACTCTGTAAACAGCATCAGTGGGATAAATTGCAAACTAAGAAGAATGATGCAATTAATAGCTCAACATCTGTAGAGTATACCCAAATGTACACATTCCTACTTCCAGTAATCTTATGTCAGTAAGACAGTCAGTATTATTCTTCATATGACAGAGAGTGGGTCTGAGGCACACTGCTTTACTGAAGGCCACCTTATGAGTTAATGAGACAGAAGCCCTGTGTCTTACAATACCAAATTGTAGTCATTATGCTACCTCAACTTTTTAAAATTCAGCTTAAGCAATCTGTTGATTAGATCAACTTCCAGGACAGGTATAAGAAATTATTTCTGATAGCTTCCAACTGAAGGGAACTTGAGCTGGCAAACTTTAATAATACTAGCGTATTCCTTAAGCTTTTTTTCCTAAGTCAAAACAGCAGAAGATGTACACAGAAGTTTAGGGAGATGTTACTGCTTTCTTATTTACCATTCCCACTAATTATGAATACAAGGGATACCAGAATAACAGAGACCAAATTCTAATAGGGAGAGCCCTATCTTGCATAAAACCTTCAGTGCACCAGAAGCAAGCTTCAGTAAACATTACTTATTGCATTTTGAACAGCAAATTTAAGTAAATATACTGTAGTGGATTAAGGGGCATGCAGGTCAGTTGATGACAATGGGCTCATCTATCTTTCCTGCTTGCCATGGTGTGAAAATGCCCTATAAGCATTTATCATCTTCAG
This sequence comes from Python bivittatus, assembly GCF_059951505.1. NCBI lineage: Eukaryota > Metazoa > Chordata > Lepidosauria > Squamata > Pythonidae > Python > Python bivittatus. The sequence goes on along the minus strand of NW_028277058.1, from coordinate 9,171,294 downwards.
TCCATCCCCAACCCACCATATAGGCAGCTTCTTGTTCCAGTTCAAAAGTAATGTTTTCCTCTGGCCTAAGCCATCCCATCTGGCCCATCTGAAGCACATCATAACAAAGTTATTGTATGAAGCTCCTATTGGCCATCTGAGGCTGCTGTGGGCAACCTAACCTGGTTCCTGACCATTGATTTTTAGGGCTATCTCCCTTTTGGCCATGACAGAGTCAGGGCTTTCCCATTGTGGCTGTATCTCTTCCGCTATACTTGCCAAACCCTGGCTTGCAGCAGAAGTGGGGAGAGGAGGACAAGGTCTTTTGGGGGCCGGTTCTCAGGTACCAAAATGACCTGCTTCCCCACAAAGTGGCAGTTGAAGAGAAAAATTCCACGCTTCCATTCCCACAAGGAAGGAAAGTAGGGCTCAACTTGTTCTTCAGCCCACATTTGCCCATCCTTCCAGCTTAGGAACTGTATGTTTATACAAATATCTAGTGGTCTTCTAGAAGAAAAGCAGCTTTATTGTGGGGCTGCTGGCTGCCAAGCACATTCCATACCACTTCCCTTCCCAAGGGAGAAGAAATGGAGAGAACAGCTTCTTTGGTTCCACAACTCCAAGCCCCACTTCATAGGATCAGAGAAATTATTGGAAAAGACCTGTGGGTCTTCTGCTGCCACTTCCTGGAACCATAGGAAACGTTCCCCACCCCACCTCCCTCCTCCAAATTCTCATGACAACAGAAACCATCCTTAATTGCCAAGACAGTCAGTCAGCACTTCTTTAAGACAGCAAGCTTTGCTGGATGACAGCACTTTACTGCTATTTGGGGGAAAGCCCTATTGCTTCTTAAAGCCACTGGGCTCTTCCAATGAGAGGCAGAACAGCCAAGCAGTGTTGGCTGCAGGACCTCAGAGTAGTAAACCATATGGTCAAGTGGGCAGGGAAAGCATAAGCATTTGGGAAGTTTCATTTCTTTTCAATGCTACTTTGATCAGTTGTGTAACTTTGCTTTTGCTCATATATGCTCTCCTCTGTTGGTTTCCTGATTTAATGGTGGCTAGATTTTTTTGTATGTTCATCTACTTCTCCTATAATTTAATCCATCTATCTTAGTCCCCAGGTATGCGCTTTGGGGAATATGTTAAACTAAAACGTGGGCAGGTGCTAGAGAGTATGGGGGGGGGTAGGCAGGTGCCACAAGCAGGTGCTAGGGAGCACGGTTGGGTGTGCAGGTGCCACCGGGTGATGGGCAGGTGCTGTGGGCAGCCGCTAGGGAGTGTGGGCAGGTATGCAGGTGCCATGGGGGGTAGATGGGTGCTACGGGTAGGTGCTCGGGAGCACGGGTGCTGTAGGGCACATAAGCCAAGAGTGTGTCCTACTGAGACAGCCCTTCCGTGCACACAATGGGATATGTACTGCCCACAACAAATGGGAGAATAGACCGAAGCTTTCTCTCTGGCAGATTTGTAAACTGAACTTGCTTCTCAAAAATCACAACCAGCCATCAGTCAGAAAAAAGCAACACAAGAGCATAATAGTTATATGTCCAAGATTAGCTTAGGAGCACTGTTTGCAGTACATAGGGGAAAGTCAGAAAATAATAATCTTTAAAGATTTTTTTCTCCAAAAACTGTTTTCTCTATTGTAAGCATTTTAATTTTTTTCTTCTTTTCTGTCACTGTTACAGCATTGCTAAAAATTAATTTCCCAGGTGCCTCTTCCACTTTATTATTCTTTTTTTATTATTATTATTATTATTTCACTGATCAGTAATCAACATGCACACAGTATGTTTTATGGGCTGACTTCACAATAACATATGAGGCAATCAAGCAAGTACTACCAGCATGGAAGTGAGAAAAAAACACTCCATAAGCAAAAATTCAGTCATTTCTTTTGCATTCAATATATTGGCTGATATGATTCACAGCTAAATGAAAACAGAAATGAGGTTTTCTGTCATATAAGAAGTCTGCAGAAAGTTTATGAATAACGTGACAAAGGGGCCTTGTGTAATCTCCATGGTGAGAGTATGCCTGTTAAGAACCTTGTGCTAGTATAAAGTGGGCTAACAGTTTTTAAACCATTGTTGTTTCTTTAAAAATAAAAACATATCTAAAAAGAAACAAGAAAGCTAAGCTCCAGTGTCTAGAATTATGCCTGGAAAACAATCTTGCTCACATGAAGTTCTACATTTGGAGTGAGGAACCTCAGGGCTTCTAAATACGTTACACGCCAACCTCCAGAAGCAGCAATCAGTATGACCAATAACGGGAGATGATAGGAGCTATGCTTCAGCTTGCCTGCCTGCCTGCCTCTCCTTTCTTATTTGTTATAGCCACCCAACAGACTCTGCATGGCATATAGAACCATAAAGTCCATAAAAACAAATAAAACATAATATCTAAAAGGCAGTATCTTCCTATCTCTGATCTACATGGTCACTTCATGTTATATAGAAAGAAAGAACAAAAGATGGGGGCTGCCTTCTCTTTTTTTTACCCCCAGTCCTTGGAGACAACATTATTCAGTCACACTGGCATGATTTCCAGGACTGTCCCAAATTAATTTGAAAGCTGCGGTCCTGGAGAGGCTTCTACACCATTAAAGAAAAGAAAAGAAAGGTGAAAAATAGCTCAAAAGCATCAGACCACTTAGTATATACTATTGCCTCAAAATCTTCTTTCAAACAATTGTTCTCCAAATAAAAATAATAAGTTGGGAATTGAATTGTTTTTGTTGTTGTTGTTCAGTCGTTAAGTCGTGTCCGACTCTTCGTGACCCCATGAACCCTATCGTGCCAGGCCTTCCGGTCCGTCACTGCCTCCCTGAGTTTGCTCAGTTTCATGCTCATTGCCTCAGTGATTCTATCTAACCATCTCATCCTCTGCCATCCTCTTCTCCTTTTGCCTTCAATCTTTCCCAGCATCAGGGTCTTTGCCCATAGGTAAATCCTAGAATCTTTGGGGCATCTGTGTGAGTGAAAAATTAACACATGGCTTGCCAGTGGTGTCTAATGAAAGATTCTACCTATCAAGTTCATGCATTACTGACCTGCAACACTAGAGCTGTTAAACCAAAAAGAGAGAAGAGTACAGATCTGCATAGGAAGGGTGAAGTGTGGGGAACAGGATCAGTGATGAAAAAGTACAATTAATTCACCACCACTTGTTGCAAAAGATCTAAATATTAGAAAGCTTATTTTTAAAAATGGGAAAATGGTAATCTGTATGTATTTAATGTTTTTCTAAGAATGTGGGCAAAAGAATCAATGTATACAGCCAGATAGGGTAGTTTGGGGCCTGTACAGGTAGTCCTCGCTTAGTGACCACTCATTCAGTGACCATTCAAAGTTACGACAGGGTTGAACGAGGAGACTTACGGCCAGTTCTTGTAGTTGCAGCCATCAGAGTCCCAGCGGTCAAGGGATCGTGATTTAGACGCTTGGCAACTGATGTGCATTTACAATGGTCGCGTCTCATTGTCACATGATTGTTATTTGCAACTTTCCCTGCAGGCCTCCGACAAGCAAAGCCAATGGGGAAGCCAGCAAGAAGTTGCAAGCCACGGTCACATGATGTCATATTTAACGACCATGAGCAATTCACTTAATGACCGTAACCAGAATTGCCGTCGTAAGTCACATGACTTTTTGCTTAGCAATGGAGTTCCTGGTCGCAATTATGGTTGTTAACTGAGGACTACCTGTGTATTATTTCCACATATAGGGTGAATCAGAAACACATAGCTTATAGGATATGGATGTTAGGAATGATGAGGGTTGTGTCCTATGTAATTATATTACAAATTTCCATCAGCAAAATTGCTTCTTCAATTGCCCTTTTCTAGAATGAATTAATAAATAATGAATTGGCCTTCTCCTGAGGAGATGAGAGAGTAGGGATAGGATATCTGTGGCCCTCCAGAATTGCTGAAGCATCCAGCATCCCTTATACCCTTGGTCATACTAGATGACACCATTGAGAGCAATATATGAAGGGCTTATCTTTCCTATGGTATTCTAGAGCAATTTAAATATACTGCACACACATATGCATACATACTTGAGATGAAGTGCTATTTATCATTAGTCTTTGTATGAAGAGAGACAGTTTGGTATAATGGTTAAAGATACCAGGCTAGAAGCCAGCAGACTGTTAGTCCTACCCTAGGCACAAAGCCAGCTGGATGACTTTGGGCCAGTCATTCTCTCAAATCTAGGAATAAGGCAATGACAAACTATTTCTGAAAAATGTTGCCAAGTGTCCTGTGATTGACTTGCTTCTTTCAATTAACACCTGGAAAAGAGGCTGCTTAGACACTTAATCGTCATTAATATGTAACCTTCCTTTGCTGATGCCTAAACTGAGCAACTCTGGGGACAGAGGGGGAAAGAGAGGTTGCAGGACTATAAAACTTGCCCAATGAAAGCAAACCTTTTAAGAGTCATATTCCAAAAACCTTCCCCACCGTTTGGGCTCACCCGGCTGTTGACCGAGGAGCCATATCCTTCTGACACTCTAAGTATATTCAGGAGCAATTCTTAATAAACTTTTTTCAAGATTTATTATCGTCCTGGCGGCTCCCTTTGTGTTCTCATTCTTTGGTATCCACCCTGCAAATTCTAAATTAAGCGTCAATGCACAGATTAAAGGCAACACCAAGTTAACCGCATAGACTTATCCATGTAGTCACCAGAAGTCGAGACTGATTTGAAGGCACACACACACATACACACAAATCATATGAAGCCTATTCAGGCTTCACTTTTACTTTCTTACACCATCTCTCTCCCTCTCTTTCATATCTGCTTGCCCCGTCTCTCTTGGTGCTCTGAATGCTTGGATCCGTATGCTTGGACACCATAGCCTGGGTTATGATCTCCCTGGCTGCTGCTGCTGTAGCTACTTAGCTATCAGAAAAGTGGTAGGGCTAGAGCCTGAGCTTAGAGAGTCATGGAAGACTTTGAACTTCATGGCCTATGAGCACCTTATGTGAAACTATGACAGTTTCTAAAGAAAGGAAGAAGTACTGCCTAAAGAACTGTTTGCATTGTCTCCCATCTTCATACCTGCAGCTTATAAAGGAAAGGGCATGCTTGTTTATTACAATTTTTAAGCCAATGGACCAAGCTGGGTACCAAGTTCTCTCTATTTTTCAAATACTTATTTCATATAGTCAATAATACAGGTGTTAGGTATTAGCAAATAAATCTGGAGGTTTAATGAAGTATTAAAATCCCTAGTGGCTGACTTTTAAAACAATCCAAGGAGAACCAAACAAGTTAATTGGACAAGGAATACTAATACTGGGTAGACTAGAAAGAAGCCAGAAGAAAATAAGAATGGATTGGAGTTACTAGATTTCTGTACAGAAGGACACCCTGAAATAGGTTTGTAGAGATTCCACTTGCTTTTCCTAAAATCAATTACAAAGATTTCAGGGACTACAGATGATGCGATGATGGTGATAAGGATGAATAATTCAATTTGCATTCTCCTTTTATACCTAGAAAGTAGAACACCTCATGTAATGCATGAGATTTTCAGTTACCATGTTCTCTACTTCAGCAGTGATTAAAGAGATGCTATAGACAAAGAGCTGCAGAATAAAACCTTTAGGAAAATACCATAAAATAAAAAACTGCCATACCTAATATGCAATACATATCCCAAAATTGCTAACATCATGATGTGCAGCTACCAGATTTCTTTTAGGAAGTACCATTCTCAGATTTATTTCCAAAACAAATTTGGAAGGAAAAGTCAAGCAAAAAAATCTCCCCAAACCCCTGTTTTTTTAGCCTAAGATTGCTATTACTCCTATTGTAGTTAAAATCTAATAAAGCATGGGAAACAGCACAAAGATCCCTTTGGAAGACACTGTTTTTAGATTTGATTGAAATAAAGGAAAGTTGAATTCTTGAGTGCCAAATCAAAATCTGATTTCTTTTGCATGGCCAAAGAAAGATGTTTTCCCAAACTGGAATGGGAGGAGGAGTCATTCAGAAAAGAAATTAATGTCACCAGATCCTTAAAAGGAAATTTGTTCCATGACAGATAAGGTTAAAATGAAATTGCAATCTTAGGTCAACAACAGAAATGTAGCTTTTGTCTTCAGGGAAATCAGTACTGAACTAAATGGTTCACTCATTTTGGAATTATTTGTTAAGATTTATGATATGCACAGATACTAACAGGTTGCTTCTTTAAAGTGTGTCTTTTTTAAAAGTATAAAATATTCTATCAAATGTATATTTTTTCCAGAATAGTATGGTGCTTCCCTGCTGCCTTATTTTAATACAATAAGCGCTATATTCTTTATCATTTCTCAAGCTAATGAATTCCAAGTATTTATCCATTTATTCCTGCATAATTGAACAGAAATGAAATATCTTTTCATCTATTTCAAAGATAAAGTGTCTAGTGAAAAATATATTTTTGTGAGCAAAAAGAGATAGCTAAAGCAACCACAATCCTATACACACAATAGGATTTTCTAGAAAGTTATTTAGTGTTAGGATTCCCTGAAGATCAAAATCTCTATTCAACACTATTGTTTCAGTAACAATTCCTCCAGAGAAACCTTTTTGAGACTAGAAAGCCGATTCTCAGTTGGTTTCTGTTCAAATTCTAGATGAAGAAGGATATCTTAGTCCAGCAGTTCCCAGCATTTTCCTTTAAGCAGAACATTAGATTGCCATTGAATTTTTTTGTGCATGACTACATGAGCCAGGTTTTGGTGTCCACACGACTCAAAAAACTAAATACTATTTTTAAAAAAAATCTGTAAAGAAAAAAAATAGCTGAAATCTTCCCAAATCACTAAATCTTGTATGATCTTGACTCTGTCAACTAAAATCTAGTAAACCTGCCAGACCTCACAATATACTGAATGAGAATACAAAAACTTTTCAAGACATTACTATTTCATAACCTTTCAGCCATTTTCACACCTACACCACAGTCCACTTACACTACCCTCATAAATGATCAGAGAAAAGAATCATAAACCAAGTACACATGTACTTTTTCTTATTTATATTCTACTTATTTTATTTAGGACCATTCTAAATTTCTTACCAATACTTTGTATTCCACGGAAACAAAAGGATAATTTAGCAAGGAAACCACAAAGTGTTGCCTTTTTAAAAAAGTAGTATTTAAAAATAGATGTTGCATTCTTGTCCCATCTAAATATCCAGCATTGACCATTCAACGATACAAATGTCCAAGAAAAGGGATAAGCTATATAATCATATTTTTCTTCATACTGTCATGCTAAGTATCTGACTGTTGTTTGCTTATTTTCCCACAATGACAAATGGGATACTGAATGACATACTGAAATATTCCATTAATAAACAAAGTCCAGTGTCAAAAATTAGATAAGCTAATAGAACTACTTCACTCTTTATTTCTACACTAATGCTTTATCCGCATTCTGCACCAAAACACACATACATAAAGAAACTGCAGCTACTCATTTACTGCAATTATTTCTTTTAAAAACACAATTTTGCCATATTTGGATTTTGGTGGGGAGCCCACATCAGATGGAGAAATCTAGTCCCAAGGGAGGGGGAAAAGCAATTCATTCTAGAATTTATGGCACAAAAAAAAATCATTTCACATGCAAGTCTTATCTGCAAGATATACAAATCTCTGGATTTTATCTGATGCTCTGACACATTTGGCTCTGACTGCACATCCAATCATAAGAGAGCCTAATCATTAATAAACTAAGTTATTACACATTTTTGGCCTGGCTTATTAGAAGAGCAAGTCAATTTACAGATTCACTGTACCATGGTTATGTTAAGCCAAGACTAAAATAAAAATCTTTCATCTGTTCAGTAAGGGCCTTCTAGCACTTATCTGCCAAACATTTATTTTTCACCCATTTTCTTGATAAAGGCTATTACTGAAGAGATTTGTATCATCAGCTCTGAGATATGTACCTAATAGATTTTTCTTTGTTATATAGATACTAGTCTAGAGGAAAGCAATATTCTGAACCACGTGCTTCTGTTGGATACAACAAAAGCCTACTTTCTTATGTTGCTTTTCAAGAAATCCAGTACGACCTTCACGTTTTTATCATACAATGACACTTGCTTTTATTGCCTAATTAAAATGCTAAGAATTTCAAGAGCAGACAACAATGTGGAAATTACTATAGGGCACATTCAAAGTTTAATCAGAGCCCTGCTCAACTCTGTAGTATATGCAGAATAGCAATAAAAAGATTGTGCCTCTCATCGTATGAAAAATGTATTTTCCATACCACTGAAGAATATAGACTACTTCCATATCGGGAACAGGCCAACATGGCCGGAAGTATGGATTCCATCAAGCTTAGGCCTCTGTCATTTTCTTAATGCTGTATCAGGTGTATCAGGGTCAATCTGCCCAGCTTTGGAAACAGCTCAACCTCTTGCTTACTGTCCATTCGAACTTGTTCCCAGTTCCAGGCAATGATTGGGAAAATGGAGTTCCATCCTCTTATTATCTAGTATGGGCAAATTAAACACATAAATGGCTATAACACTTCTGCTTCTCACCAGAATGGGATGAAATCTGCAGGACAATTAGGCCATTATAGAGGGATGAATGTGCCAAATTTCACTGAAAACTGGTGGGATTTTATAGCTATAATTCTTTAAAATCTGAGTTTTTAAAGAAAATTGCACAGTGTTATTGTTTGAGATTGAATCCACTTAAACTTGCATAAAAACAGTTGTTGTAATGTGTAACAACACAGCAGATTTCAGAGAAATAAAGTAAAGGGTCTACAACGATGGTAAAAACTTGGTACTTTACATCCAAGAAAGCAATTGTGAGACTAGCTAAAATAACTCACAAATCATCAACACGCAAATGCCAAGAACAAGAGACTAAAAAGCAACAGAATTGAATGAAAGGTTAAAAAATTACTTAAAAAGCGCTTTACTAGTACAATGCAAAAAAAAAAGCCCATGATTACAAAAAAGTACATATATTAGATATATCAAATCACAGAAAAAGACAAAGAAATCAGTAATGATATTCACGTGATTGTCTTACTTTACAGCCCAGGATTTCATGCTATTATCAGAATGTTGCAGCTATATAATAGAAAATAGTTATTGCTGTCTATAATGTTCAATATTCAGGAAAATAGATTGTTCTGAGATGAGCTAATCTTGAAAGAGCCATCCATGACCATATTCTCATTGAATTAAATGGAAGTTTAATCATTCTCTGAAGCTTGAAGGGCTGACCCCCGCCAACACTGATAGCATATTTTATTCTCTGAGATTTTAATGTTCTACTGAAATGTTATTATCTTAAACATCAGAACTTCTAGCTGAGAAATGAAACAACACAAAATTGTCCCTGTAAAAGAAGGGAATTACCATTATTACCCTCCATGTCCCATTTGCTTTTATTTTTAGACCCTCAAAAAAAAGGGGGGGGGGAGGAAGGCCTATAAACATGTTCTTTGTACTAGCTCAATTTCCACAGCAATAGTGAAATTAATTCACAGCTGTTCAGAACGCTTAACACTGTAGAAATGAAGAAATTATTAATTATGTGGCCAGCAATTTAAACCATACTTCACTGTACTCCTCCAGCACATTCCCCTATTAAATCAACAAGGCTCATGCTAAAAAAAAAAAAAATCATTAAACAGACAAAACATTAGTGGTTCTGACTTAATGCATTTTGCAAAAGTCACATAGACAGTTTATGGAAAAGACAGTTCAGAGAAAAGTAAAAAAAAAAAGCCTTTAAACAGGTTCCCCAAAGCCATTGCACTGATTGTTTATACTCAACAATTTCCTTGTTCAATGCATGGCTTCCTTAGAAAAGAGACCTTTTAACACTTGACAACAATTATGACATAAAGCTTAATTTTGAGTATATGCTAGCTTCTTCAATAATTAGGCCAGGTTTCCAGTTAGCCATTTTCTTAATTAGCTAATTGCTTTAGTGACCTCCTGGCTTTGAACAATATTAAATGGGAGACAGAAACATCCAGGCATGCAGCCTTAAAAAAAAGGGCTCCCTTTTAAATTGGGACATATTTAAAAGTTTGTGTGGCAGACAACTTTTCTTCCTAGAGTCTGGGAAAACTTAGCTTGATGGGTTAAAGGACTATGTTTTGGAGGTAATATGCGAGACTCCCCCTTTTTTTTGGTCCTGCACAGCTTTAGTTTAGATTTAAGGAAGGATGAAACAAAAATAACACAGTACCACACACTTAGAATACATTTTCATAAATATCATGAGAGTCTGATCCAGATGTCAGTAGGACCAGAGGCATGTACGCTCTCTAAAGCATTAGACCCCAATTCTAAACCCGCAGGTTTTACAAGAATCAGCAGCTGCATAAAGTGACAGTATTAGACTCTGCATGACAATCCTGGGGACTCTGGCGCCATTAAATTGGGAGATATAAGCTGACTAGTTTTCCAGTGGACTTTCAGTAATGGGATATTATCTCTTTTATCTCTTTTTTTCATTTTTAAGGAGGAGGGAATAGAGGTAGGAAGCTTCTGGAAGGCAACCCACCCCCATTACTGTCCTTAATTGCACCACCCCCACATAACCATCTTGCAGCATGATTTCACACTGTTTGGTGTAGGAGGTAAACAGAATGGAAACGGGAGTGATTTGCCTTCTGGTTTAATACCCATTCTTATTTATGAAGTAAAATCCTAAAAAAATCATGGTACCAAATGTCATTTTGCCCCAAATTTCATCTTTGTGATCTCATATTGCTGTGGGTGCATGCAATTCCCTGTTTGCCAAGCCTCACTTTAGGACAATGCGGGAAATCCAAACAGTTCCATGTTTTTCTATTGTCCATCACTTTAACAGGGCTAACTAAAGAAAAGGATATTTTCTCTCGGTAAGGTCCAGCATCATATCACATTGATACCAAATGACTACAAAAGAAGAGGATTAATGATATCTCTACTATATCGATATTGTACCCATACTGAATCAGTATTGGGCTCATCTGATCTCATGTCATTTGCTGTGTGATTTATTTCTGGCCCAGCAGTGGTACTCTGAAATTATTCTGCATTGTTACAGTTCTGCAGAGATTCTGGGAAGCCTATAGTACCATTAGGAGGAACTCTTGTCTGACTGCAGCCCCTATATCACAGGGTCTTTTCAATGCAATAGGGGATGGTGGCTTAGTAGCTAGTAATTCCCTCTCCAACAATGTTTCAAGGCATGGAGAAGTGAAGACATTCACATATTCACTTCGAACTACTTATCAGAGACTGGAAAGTGGAAATTATGGTGGTGTGGATAAGGCACTATAAAAATATGCTAACTATCACAAGACTCGGGCTAGAAATTGAACACAAGTCTTTTCATTCATCTGGTACAGCAACCCTTTTTAGGGGATCCATAGCATCAGGCTATTGAGCATGTCCTATATTTTCACCTATTATTCAACTAACAAGATAAAAAACCTTCTTAATACCAGCTAACAAGTAATTAACAAGTAATAAGAACAAATAAAACATTTATCTTGTGAACACAATCCACACCGAAAAGTAGCAGAACAAAATACCATTAGTGACTGGTTATAACCTTAAAAGAACTAAAATCTAAACACACATAATGGGAGGGCAACTTCATAGGGAAGAAGGCATTTCTTTTAAGCTATATGCTTCCATACATAAAGGAGTTTGGAAGTTTAAGCCAGCATATTGACTATATTTGTCAAACTGAATGTTATTTCATCTAGACAGATAATGGTGGCCACTCTCTTCTACATGTCCAGTTCACCTTTCCTTGATGTTGCTTATGCTCTGTTAACTCAGCTTATTTTCAGTTAACACAACCAATCTATACAGATGCACCCAGATTGCGTTTTAACCATGCGGAAGCCTTCTCATTTTAAAACTTTCTGTTCAGGCTACTGTCAAATAAGTGTATATACAGCAGCAACAGATGATAAATGCAGCTGGCCTCCAATGCTATTAGGGAGGCTAAACATGTCAGTTCAGTTTAGACTTACATCTTGTGTTAAACCAAAAGGCTTCCATCTGAGTTATATTTTACCTCCAGATACCATTTTGTGAGTAAGTGAAGACAATGTGAAGACAATGATGGCATTAGAAAGAAAACTCTGGGCAAACAGAATATAGGAATGCTCATTCTTCCTTGATGTCATTTTATTTTATATAAGTTGTATATACTTTTATTTACTATATATTTTTTATATAAAATCTAAAATATACATTCTTCTTGTAGAACCCCAACATAAGACTCTTGCAATGGCTCACACAAAAATACTAGAATAGGCACATGAAATTTCACTTGCAGAAATCAAGAACACAGTCAGCCATATGCTCACGAGGCATTTTAGACTACTACTCCCATAAGCCCAAACCAGAAAGGGAAATGAGAAGGTGTAATAGGAGGTATACTCTAAAACATCTAGGGATGGGCCACCAATCTGGTGCCATGGGATTTCCTTTGCCAACAAACAGTTTCCCTGTCCCACCTGGCTTATGTTAGTCACTTTTTACTGAAAACACTGGAGCTGCCATATTGCAAAGCAAAGAATGAACATACAGCATTAGATTTACAGGTAGTCCACACTTAGTGACCACAGTTGGGACCAACAACTCGGTCACTAAACGCTGCTCTTGCTAAGCAGAAAATCACATGACCACAACTTATGTAATATTACATAATATTATGTAAATATGTTTTATGATTTTACTTCTGCCTTCTCTATTAACTCTGCTTGTTGCAAATCAGTTGCAAAGCATGTGAATGGTGATCACATGACCGTGGGACACTGCAACAGTCATAAACGGGTGCTGGTTGTGAAGCACACAAATGACAATCATGTGACCACAGGACGCTATGATGGTTGCAATGGCAAGGATTGGTTGCAAAGTTATTTTTTTAGCACCACTGTAACTTTGAATGGTCACTGTACAAAGCAGTTAGCAAGCAAGGACTACCTGTATTTCAAATAATGCCTCTTAGCTTTGTATTTACAAAAAATATCATGAGAAAATAAAAATGATGGGCATTGAAGCTCAATGTTTTTATATGATGTATGATAACCAGCCCAGAGAACAACGGCAATCGTAAGTTGACACTAGCACATTGGGAAAATATATCAGTTTGCCTTCCAGTAAGTGTTTTATATTTTATGATGGCTATATTTACTTTGGTAGGCATTCTATAACAGCATCAGCAATGTGGTTTCAACATTCAAAAATATGCCCATTTGTATATTTCAAATTTAGAACACTGGACTAGGAAAGGTAACGGATTGTTCCACTATAAACAACCATCTAACTGAAGCATTCCTCTTAACATCCTTCAGAATTTGGAGATATTCTTCAAGTATTTTCCTTCTTTTTCCCAAATGTCTCTTGGCCATCTCCTTCATCCCCCACCAAGAATGTCTTCGGGTTATGACCATTCATTCAGCGACCATTCAAGGTTATGATGGGGCTGAATGAATGATACTTACAGCAGATTCTCACAGTTCCAGCCATTGGAGCATCCCTACAGTCAGCGCCCGGCTCACAATTACGCTGCAGCCAGTTGCAGTCATTTGATCACAATTTCCAATGTTCCCTGCCAGCTTCTCACAAGCAAAGTCAATGGGGAAGCCAGCAGGAAGTAAGAAATTGTGATCACTTAAGGTCCTTGCTTAACAACGGCAACCAGGACTGCTGGAATTGCCATTGCTAAGCAATGCAGTCACATGACATAGCACTTTATGACATTGCTTAGCAATGGAAATTCCAGTCCCAATTGCCATCATAACCCAACAACTGCCTGTATCTTCTTCTCTCTCTCTCTCTTTCACTTGTCCACAGTACATCACTTTTGATCACTGAAATGAACAGTAGTCAATGGCTTATGTAGGACATAGGACACTGCTTTATACAAGATTACTTGGCCTATACTTGTATCATGAGTGACAGCAGCTCTCTGTGATTCAAGCAGAGAACTTTTACATCAACAGATGCCAGTTACATTTTTGACTGGAGATGCTTTGGATGAACTTGGGATCTTCTGCATGCAAATAAGGCTCTCTATACTGAAATATATTCCCTCCCTATTAAGTAAAAATAATACATTAAGACATACAACTGGTATGAAAGCCAATAGTTATTCTGCCTCAAATAACTTTAATAAATCCAGTTTATTCCTTCTTGCATATTTCCAATTTCTTGATCACGCTAAACTAGCTTTCATGAGACACAATTTATGAATTTGTCCTCCAATTTTTTTTCTCACATACTGGCTTCTGTTTTTCTAGTTCTTAGGGTGCTTTAGTTTTTATTTTTGTATAGTTTTTTGAGTAATATTATTGTTACAAAATAGTGGAGGACTGTAGTGATTTTTCTCCCCCATTTCTTGCCTCTCCATTTTTTCTACAACCTCATGGGCTATCCCTGATTCTTTGTCTGAAATAATCTCATGGAAAGAATTCTTTCATAATGGCTTCCCTTGGTGTTTAAGTGAAGACAGAAAGATGCAGATTGTGGAAAGATGATTGTGCAAAGAAAACAAAATGCTCACACAAACCTTGGACACTTTCTAACTAAGGTAAGTGCAAGAACTCAGTATCCTGCTACTGAGAATTTAATCAAAATATTGTTATCCTTTAAGAAAAAATCTGAAAGCCATTTATTTTCCATTAAATTAAATGAGAATGATTGAAAGAATGCAGAATTTTCAACACAGTATTAACATATACAGGCCCATCTTATTTTATAGGCACTTCTATAATATATAATATAAACATTTTTAGATATAAATTCAACTTTGGGTTGTATTCAAATTAATGGGTGCTCTAACACTTCAGTTCTAAAAAACCAAGAATGAAAATAAAAGGGATGGAAAAGTCTTAATATTTCACTGTGTTTTCTTTATCTTTCAGTTCATCTGGTTTTATATAAGCTCATCCTGGTGAGCCATTATATTTTCTTTATTAGTGTGATGAATGAATTATTGATTCCTGTTTGCACATCTCTGCATTACAACAATAAACAGCTTATTTAACAATTAGTCAAGAAATGTAGTGTATTTAGGAAAAGATTATTTATTTTTTGCTTATCAGTTGAGCCAGCAAGAGCTGATTTTCAGGCTCCTGAGAGTGAAATATTGTTGGTTAAGAGCTTCAGGAATGTCTAGGCTTGATTTAATGAAGTTTGATTGCTCTACACACAGTACATGTGTTTACCTCCAGATTGTGTTAAAGAGCAGTCACCAGGGTTTCTCTCTCTCTCCCTCTCTCTCTTTTTTTTTCTTTTTGCTTCTCTGGCATTTCAAATAAACAAAAGAGAAAAAAAATAGAACTTCCATTGGCTCACTTTGTTTTTTTTAATGCCCTGCAGATTTTTTTTTTAAAATTTAAAAAATGCTATAAAACAAAACATTATTCTGAGACTTTAAAAGGCAGAAAAATCCACTGGGTTAAAGTTTTGAAGGGCTTGTTTTAGAATACATACAAAGGACATACCGGGGCTGGATTCTGACTGCTACAAAATAACGTGGAACTATTTTTTCCTGCGAATTGGAAACTATTATGTTGATACAGCCTAAAATTACCGTTGTCTTTTGTGCAGTCAAAACCCTGCTGACTCTTACCTTGTTTGTAATCAAGTACTATTTTAAAGATCTTTTTCAACATGCATTACTGACCAAAGAAAAGAATAAATCAAATGCAAGCTACTAGGATTTTGCGTTGTCTTCTAGTTTTATTACTGTTCTTGCTTAGGGTGACCTAGCTGAAGAGCATGGAAGAAGAGCAGGGCTAACAGAATTTTGAGATTCAGCAATGAGCCCACTTGGACGTTATGGGCCTTGGTAAAAGTCTGATCATCTTAATCCCCTATGCTGGTACCTGCCTTGGTAAGAGCTGAATTGGGCTGTAAAGAACATGGCTTAGTGAACATGCTGGCCATCAGCATTCCTTTCATGGCTCCAAAGTGGATGAGACCAAATAACTTGGCCTTTCTTGCATGGGGGAGGGGGACCAGAAGATTTGAAGGGGCAAAATAGTTGCCCTAAATCTTGCAGATGCTTCAGACATTCATTTTATCCCTTAAAGTTCCTGAACCCCCTGGCTTTTGGAGTATAGCCCCCAGCAGGTTTTAAAAACCTGGACTAGCCCTTGAACCACTAAAAGTTCCTTACCTCTGATCTAAGACTAGGGCACTTTTTCAGTGGCAATGCTTATTAGCAGGCTGTTTTTTTTTAAATGTACACACACACACACAACTAAACCCCCAAAACTCTTATATGATTGAACATTAACTAAATGATGCATCAATGAATAAAAAGAAACCTTACCCATACAAGCAATAAAAGGTTTCTTTTCACTGTTCCACAATATCCCAGCATTCCAATAATGATAAGGAAACAGCAAACTGCAATCATGACTGGATGGACAACTGGAAAATAAGTAGACACAACTGCCTCCTCCACTCTGAAAACAAATGAAACATAGATCAAGTTTATAGAGTGGAGTCCTGCTTCCCTCCAAAGCCATAAGTTTAGAAAATAGTAGTCTTCTGGGGAAAGAATGAAGAAATTATTTTCTTATCAAGAGGATTCTGTTATTAGGTGGCAATGCCCTTTGAATCCAAATGGAAATAATCATTTATTTATTTATTTATTTATTTATTTATTTATTTATTTAGAGAGTGCACGCGCACACATGGTTGCTTCCATTCATTCCATTCATTATCCAGCAATTAGCTTTGGAACAGTAACTCATATTGCTATATCAATTTAAAATATACACTGTGCACATGGAACTACTTTAAGATAAGCAAACTGAGTAAGGTATGAGCTACAATGAAATCTCACAAGAGGCAGAATATTAAATGCCCCAAGGAGTTGTTCCAGGAACAATTCCAGGTCCCACCACTCCTCTCTTGACCATCAGAAATATGTCTACAATAGCCTTTACTTTTTACTTCTGGAACTGCAGTTCAGGTCCATAGATGGTAGAGGGAAAAGTGAGGTAATATTTTTCTTGAATTTCTTCATAGCAATTAGTCATGATAGAATCTCCATGTTTAGAGGTAGTATATTTCTCTAATTAGCACACTAAATAAATCTCTCAGGAAGGACTTTTGCCAACATGCTTCTCCAACGCATTTGTCTAGCAACCATTAAAAAGTTGGACTAGGTGAGATTTGGGGTCAAACTGCAAATTATTTTAATAATATAGGATGCAACACTATTTGCCCTTGTGTGCAGTAAAGAGAGCCTTCCCTTCAGTTTTGCAGGACAGATTATAGGAGAGTAGATGCATGTGCATATAAGAGGCAAAGATAAGCTTTCAACAGTTGGAAATACTGGGGGAAGAGATTCAGAAGATCACAGATCAAAGGGTTGTGATGGGGAAGATGCCAAATACATCACAGACAGAATGAAGCAGGAATTCATTGCAAGAACACGGTCTAAAAAAAGGGCATGTTCTACCTACTGAAGAAACCCTTATTTCTTTGGAACTTCTGCATTGTTCTAACTGTACTGTACTTATAGGTGAAGCTTCTATCCTAAATTTGTCTTCTCCAAACCTTTGCCTTGTACCTTCTTTTTTAAATTTATTTATCCTACTCCATTAAAGAATTAAAAGATGGTTTAAGTAGGAACATTAAGAACCCTTTATCTGAAGGTACCCTGAGAGGAAATTAAAATGAGATGGGTGAGGAACAAGAGGTTTCAATCTTTTTGACTCAATAAGCATATTTTAAGAATGAGTTATGGATGCCTCCTAAAACATGCTACCATACTGGTACAGGGTGGCTTACCAAAGCTACTAGACCTGAGCTTCAAGCCACTAAATGGCAGAAGAGAATTAAAGTTTTCTGAATCATTCTGCTTCCATCTACTGTCCTTCCAGATTTCTGCAGTCTAGATTTGGCAGCTGCATGGCAAATCACAAAACTTACCTCACCACTCCATCTACCATCCTACGACGTTCTCTACTATCTTAGCTTATTTCTGTCTTTTGGGGGGGGCAGATGAACACAATGCTAAGCAGATCCTTGGGTTGCATCTCACTATCATTTTTTTTCATTTTCTTGATATGTGTTAGCCCTTCGAGGCAGTCCAGACGAGAAGCACAACTATGAGTACTAGCTCTATCTTTATTGTAAGATTACAGTACATTAACAGAATCTTGCAAGACTGAAAGTATTTCTCCCCTCCTCTCCTTTTGCTCTCCAGAAAACTAGGAAGGGTCCCTTCTGAAATGCTTCTCATGCCCCCTTTCTTCCTTCTACACATTGAGATATATTTTCCATGCCGGTTGTCCAGTGTGTGGCTCTTCCTCCTGTCTCTCAACATCATTCCCACAGACCATTACAAAATGCCTCTGAGGTATAGGCAGGGCCCAGAAGTATTCCTAGAGATGATTATGCTTGAAGTTGATATTTTACTTTCCTGCATGCAAGCTTCCCATTTATTTGTTTTAAAAAATAAAAGAACATTAAAAATAGTATCAGGAGTGGTATGAAAATGGAAATGGCAGGCATCAAGGAAAATGGAAGTGGGGATACTGGCATCTGTGGACATCACACTGGGGACCCAGGGGGTATGGAGTCCTCTTTAGAGAAACAGCTCCATATCTTTGCTGGATCCTTCTACACCGGTGTTTCTCAACCTTGGCAACTTGAAGATGTTCGGACTTCAACTCCCAGAATTCCCCAGCCAGCCATGCTAGTTGGGGAATTCTGGGAGTTGAAGTCCACATATCTTTAAGCCACTAAGGTTGAGAAACACTTTCCTACACAGATAGCCCAGTTCACCTGATCTGACATGCCTACCTTGTTTCTGCAGTTAAAGTGAGAACATTATTCAAGTAGTCTCTCATCCAGGCGGAAACGCATAACACAGTGATGGACATCAACTGAAATAAAACATGGATTTTGTTTAGCAAATACAAGATAGAGCAAGCTTGGTTATTAAAACAGTGTTATGAGCAGCATACTATTGCATTTTTTAAAAAAACTCCCTACTTAATGGCAAAGCAGATGTATCACTAAAGTACAGTCCTCTAAAGTAGTACTCTTCTTCTTTAATTTATTAATACTCTGAAAGAGAAAATTTCTCAATGGAACAATTTCAGTCTTGGTTGGTTTTCCTAGAAGTGCACATCTGAGGGACAAGAATAAGCTTTGAGGTTTTATTTTCTGCTTGTGGTAAGATTCATGCATCCAGCAGAGATTTCATAACAGAAATCCACAAGGTACTGAGATACAAAGCCAGCAGTCTGTGAAAGAAGCTGTCAGTCCCACTATGTGTATGCAATTATGCATGCATAATTTGAAGATTATTTCTGAAAAAGAAGGAAAGCCATTCTTAAGCTAGGTTGTACGGAGAAAAAGTCACACTCGTGTTTGAAGCAAAATAAAGACCGAACTCATGAGAGAAGAGAACTAGATTATGGATGCTGTTTAAAAAAATCAACACTGGTTGTAAGGCTGAAAGTTGGCAAAATCTAAAACCCACAGCTGTGTTATCAGACATGCGTAATGAGCTGCCTACTGAAAACCAGGAATAGACATTAACAGTATAGTTTATTTAGCCCCCTAGGCACAATGGAGATAAAACCCATATCTAGAAGAAAGCAAGAAGCAGATATTCTTAGATTAACTACATCTCCCCTCCACCCTTCCCCAGTGTTTTGCCTAAGAAAAAATAAAAACAAATATATAGGTTTATTTTGAGTCTCTCATGAGCAGTTAAACTGCATCATATTCTATCATGAGCTAGCAAAAGGGTTTTCAACTGTAGCTTCTGATCATTTTGACAATGCAATCCGTGATAACATTTCCACCATCTCTAACAAATGCCACTTGATTCTACTCTTCACTCCCTTCAAATGTAATGCAAATATGAGAAAAGCCGAGTTGATGGGTGAGCAAATATCATAGTTAGCGGCATATATCATAAGTAACTGTCCATAGGACAGAATCCTGTAATATTTGAGACAGGAATGCCAGAAGAGTAAAAGAACAGCTGCAAATGCAGTATGTTCCCTTGGCACGCAGTTGGCTTTCAGCTACGACAGATACCAGATAGAAATATGTAGTCAATGAAGTGCTAGTCCAACTCCACCACTAATTGCCTCTTTCCCTTTTTTCCTTTCATGAAAATGGTGGGCATTTGGTTCAGAAGTTACTGAGGCTCTTTTCCTCTCACCATGCACATGCTGGCAAGATCTGTTTTTTTCTTCTATTGTGTGAAAATATTTACATTCACATACATAACTTAACCCTTGAAATTATGCACAGCTAAATAACACTTTGTATCTGTGGTTTCTAATGCAGTGTGGGCTTGCTTCCCACATATTCTAGACAGGACTGGGGATGGGTCACTCAGAGATGAACAGCACTAGGTCCATAGGCTTTCCTTTTCCAACTTATGTGTAGGTGGCCTTTAGAATTGTGGACTTCAACTCTTAGAATTCTCAGCAGTGGCTATACTGTCTGGGGAATTCTAGGAGTTGAAGTTCACATACCTGGAAGCTGCTTTAAAAAATGGCCCTTAGTAACTCCTTATCTAAAGTTGGCTTGCCACTGGCTTGCCATTATCACCAACTGGCTATTTATCCACTTTGTGT
The DNA here is from genome assembly GCF_059951505.1 of Python bivittatus. NCBI lineage: Eukaryota > Metazoa > Chordata > Lepidosauria > Squamata > Pythonidae > Python > Python bivittatus. The sequence continues at coordinate 9,150,681 of NW_028277058.1, read as the reverse complement.
TGGCCCATCTACCCAACCACCAAAGGGAAGCCAAGACAAATGGGAGATTCTCATATTTGGCCACTCTTTGCATGCTAAGAGTGGGTCAGTGAAGAGGCAGCAAGAACAAGGAGGAAGAGAAAGAGCCGTGGCTGAAGAAGCACAGGCATCAGCAGATATCGAACAGTTCTAACCACTGGTAGTTGTCCTGGAAATGAACATGCCCAAAAAGCAGGAATTTAATCTGCCTTACACAATTACTATCATTATTTATGTGATATACATGCTACCCAGCTAACACAAAAATGACTCTGGGCAGCTCACATATAGTTAAAAAACATAAAACAAAAGACCCATAGCAACACATAAAAACCCCACAGCAAAGCATAACTGAAGTGATCACAACATATTCCAATTCAAAATCAGGACAGTCGCTGCCCTCTCATTTTGAGCAGTGAACAAGACCTTGGTCAAACCATGCATCAGAGCCTCAGGAACAATCCCAAGTTCCCTCTGAATCCCCAACGAGTCCATCAGGCACCTGAGGGGGACCAACTGAATAGATCCTTCCTCCCTGCAGTGAGGCATGGCTGCAGAGAACTCCAAGGTCAACGAAGAGTGATCTGGCCATGCATGGTAGTTACTGATATCTTCCCCCAACTCACCATCAAGTTGCCACTGCTCTGAGACAAAAAACGGGTCCTACATGTGACTGCTGGTGCGACTTGGGACCCTGAATGACCTGAGTCAGGTCCACGGTTGCCATGGCAGCCATGAACTCCCAAGCCACCTTGGAAACCTGCTCTGGGGAGACAGGTTAAAATCCCCTGGTACCATCAGTCTGGGGAACTTCACTGCCAACACAGCCACAGCCTCAAGCAGTTCAGGTAAGGAAGCCAATACACAGCAGGGAGGCTGGTACACTAGCAGCAATCCTATCCCTAAAACCCAACCTCACCCAACCCAACCAATCCCTAAAACCCAACCTCACCAGCAGAGCCTTACAATGGGTTATCTCTTAAAACCACCAGGGTCTGATTATTATAGCCACTATTGTGCCCCCCACACTGAAATCACGGCTGGTGCCACACATGAAACCTATGTGGGCACATTTTTGAGCAAGGATCCCCCCCTTGCCCAGCCATGTTTATTATAAGCAGTTGACCCCAGGAAATAGGCCGGACACTGCTCTGGATCTGATTCCAAAATGGTGTCCCTGAATACACAGGATCACAAACACAGTACTATCTTTTCAAGGCAGAATCACAGAACAGCAATCCTCAAATTATTTCCAAAGTGCTGCACAGCCCTAATAAAAGTGTCAAGAAAAATCTAAATGAAACTATTACAGCAACTTCCAAATTATACATTACACTTCAGGCCAAGATGCTATCCTTACAGATCATAGGCATTTCCCAAAAGACTTCAATGAAAATAATTCACTTATTTCACAACTCAGATGGACGAGAGATGATATTCTCAGTGTTCTAAAAATAAATTCTTGAAAAAAAAACCTGCTTCTTTTGAATGTATTTTTGATAATTCTAGTGAACTATATATGAAAACTATACACTGTAGAGCCAGGAAAACATGATGTCACAATCTAAGAAGCAGAGTACATCTCACACTCATTCTATAATCAAATTCCATTACAGGTAGTCCTCGGTTTATGATGGCAATTGGGATCGGAACTGCTGTTGCTAAGTGATACAGTCATAAAGTGCAATGTCACATGACCATGCCACTTAATGACAGCAGCCCCAACAGTCCCCAGTTACCATCGTCAAGCAAGGACCACACAGGTCGTTAAGAACTGTGACTTCGGACTTCCTGCCAGCTTTCTCATTGACTTTGCTGGTGAGAAGCAGGCATGGAAGGTCAGAAATCACAATCACGTGACTGCAGCTCATTGCAATGTCATAATGGTGAGATAGACATCGAGTGTCCAGATTGCAATCATGTGACCGCGGGGATGCTGCGATTGCTGGAACTCCAACGACCAGTTGTAATTACCACTCGTTCAGTGCCAACATAAGTTTGAATGGTTGCTGAACAAGTGGTTATTAAACAAGGACCACCTGTATGTTTTCAAACCTCACCATTAATGCACCAACATTGGCTAATTTTTCCATTAAACAGACACATCTCTATCCTGTTACTTTTCTTTTCTTATTCCATTTCCTAAAGTGATGAATAACCCTCTCAAAGTTGACTTCCCACTGATGATTTCCAAATCTGAAAACAACACTAAATCTCAGATCTAATCGGTCAAGAATACTTGCCATTTAGAACTGGTGTCCTTAATGGGTGACAGACAACAATATTCTATGTCTCCATACACATCTTCAGGCCTGCTATCAGGCTTTGCCCAACCAATATTTGCACTAGAAGGTTCATCAGCAGAGATTCAAGGATATAGATCTTGATAATTGCAGATACTAGAAAAAACATTAATCTGAAGAAAACCAACAATTGCAAACTGAACACTCAAGCTATATATAAAGCAGATTCAAGATTCAAGCTACACAACTGTTCCTGCCTGTAGGTCATAATGGGCTGAGTGCATTCCTTTTTGGCATAAGCAATGGATAACACTGGTGTGCTGTTACTGTCATGGACCAGTCTGGTCTCAGGCGCTTTGTCTACAACCCTACTCAATCTCACACCTACCAGGTTTCTTGTCCACCTGATTTTTAATTTTAGATTCCTTTAATCAAAAACAAAATTAACAGAAAATGGGCATGCTGCAAAGGATCAGATTCCAGCATCATTTTTATTCCTAATAATGGCTCTGGGTACCACTTCTATTCTTAGAAAATGAAAATGGTTGGGAAAGGGATCAGCCACTGATTTTTGTTTTGCTTTTGAAATGTGTTCACCTGCCCCAAAAAGGGACAAAGTAAATTGGGGGTGAAAAGAAAATGGCAGGGAATAATATTAATTTCCCTAGTGAAGAATTAATGTTTTGTTACTGCTATACTCATATAGCAGCCAGTTCAGGAATAGGATGATACCTCTCCTTTGTAATGGCAGTTTTTTTTTAAGCACCCATAACATGCCCTCAACAATTCAGATATGCACACCAGCCATAAAAAAGTGGGGAACACTTGTTCTGCAGCATACTTTTTAAAGAGGGAGTTCCCTCCCCCATACACATACCCTATGGCAGGGTTTCTCAACCGTAGCAACTTATGTGGGGACTTCAACTCCCAGAATTCCCCACATCTTAAAGTTGCTAAGATTGAGAAACCCTGACCTACGGAGATGTTGTCTGTTAAATACTACATCTATATATTAGTCTAAAACCTTTTAAGTCTTCAGGCTGGTAGAGCATCTGGCATTAATGAAGAGGCACAGTAACATTTTATCTTCCAATATATTTTCTTCAAGTTGATGATATTTGTTTCCAATGAAACATTCTCTGATGTATCTTGTGAAGTGAGTAATATGCTTATGAGTCTTTCTCTTTGAGGAAAGATCACTTGCTTGAGAAGGAACAGGGCACTAGTTTAACGTTGGCAAGAAGCTACAGGTAAAAAGCAGGATTAAGAGGCTGCTGACCTGATAGCATACTTCCTAATTATTAGCAATCCTTCCTATGCTGACAAAGAAATATTTCTTTTCATATCAGGAAGAATGTAGACTGGGATCCACTGGTAGATCTCAACAATCTATAAGAATTAAATCCATTTGCTTAACAATGCAGTAAAATACCTCCCCCATTTAAATTAGGCTGTTGAAATCAAGGTACTATAGCTTGGGATAACCATAAGTGGACAGTGATGGGAAAATAAGGTGAGCTCAACTGTTCAATGAACAATGCACAAGTTGGATTGCACACAGAAAATATGTTTTAAAATCTCCCCAAAACTTTTTTGGGAATTTGGGAATATGAGGAAGAATATTATTTTTTCTTTGGGTTACATATTTTGCTTTAGGAAGCAGAAAGAACAGAAGGGAAGAAAACCAAGGTAAAGAGAATACTAGATTAGGACAGGGAGAAAGCAGAGAAAAGTTTATCTTTAAAAAGAAGAATGCTAAAGAGATCAAATTAATTCAAGTACCACATTGGAAAAGAGAGGGTATCTTTATTTAGCCATGTTATTTTCACAGAAAATGTTCAGAATATCAAAATAATTGAAACTACCCTATATAAAGTAAATGCTTTTAAGGGGTTATATATTTAATTAGGAACTAAGGAGTCAGCCTGTTAGAATCCATCCAGTAACACAGGAATTAGAGACAGGAACACAGGAATCAGACCACAGTGGCCTATCATGAAGCCATAGTCATTTCATTTAGAGATTTTGTTAAAATTTATTTGACAGTATCAGGGTAGCTATGGCTATTATGGACACCAAAAACACATTACTCTGGGTAATATACCCCCTCCCCCAAAGAAAAGAATCTGGTTATTACCCAACAGAAGATAACATATTAATGGAAGCCATCTGGTATCTGGATTATATATTCAATATGCACTTTTGGCTTTTGACTGCAAGGGAGGGGGACATCAGCCCACACAGCATCTGTGCTTCTAATATAATTTGTTCTTCTCAACACTTCCTCCTACTGAATTTTGAAGATTTCCAGATGAACATCTTGTCTGCATCTAAGGATTCCAATACTACATACTCTATAATTGCCCAGGAGTTTGGTAAATGTACAAGATAAACTATAATTGCCACATACCACATTCTTATCAACATTAAATTAAAATTAGAGCAGGCACTTATTACAACGGGAGCTCAAATTCCTATGTAAAAACTAGCCTTCATAACATTATGTCTGTTTTCACACAGGGATCTCTTTTCAAACAATGTCAATAAATCAGAACCACAAGTCCTACTGCCTCTCAAATCCAAATTTGTTCCTTATGATCTGACCTTCAGCCAAACTATACCAGAGAGCTTATATAGCAAATTAGGTCACAAGTTGTGGTTAATCTGAGTTCAGCATAAATTAGGGTGTTCAGATTCTCTTTTATGAGCAGGGGAACCTGCTTTTCACACAGTAGGGAATCCTCAATAACACAGAGAGTTTTCAGTCACAGAAGAGTTTAGGAAGCTCCTGTTTAAGCTGGACTTCAGTTTCTATCCTATGATCATACTCCAGGAAAAGTCAGATTCAACTCAAATTCAATTAAAACTAAACTCATATGGTCCTGACCCTGTAAGCTTTCTGGAAAGCCTTGAAGACCAGGCTTTTCACCCAGGCATTGGTAACAGATTGTTAGTTGAGCCCAGCATGGATAAGATTATGATCAAGTGATAACTTTTAGGGACCTCAGTTATAATAGCAATATTGCCTTTTGGTTTTTTTACAAAACACTGGGTTTTACAATATATTTTTGTATATTGTGAGACGTCTACAGACATAAGGTATAGATGGGTAGTTATATACATTTTATAAAGAAATAAACTTGGATGGTGGTGGATTTTATACTGTGGAATGTTTCTGGAGCTATAGAGTTGTAGCAATTACAGGTGGTCCTCACTTAACAACTACTCGTTCAGCGACCATCAGAACCTACAACAGCACTGAAAAAGTGGTACTTATGAACAGTCCTTGAAGTTCTGGTTGTTGCAGCATCCCTGCAGTCACGTGATCGCCATTTGCAATCATCACGGCCGGCTTCCTACAAGCAAAGTCAATGGGGAATCTGGTAGGAGGTCACAAATGGCGACCACATGATGTCCTCGTTTAATGATGGCACACAACTTGCTTAACGATGGCAACCAGAAAAGCTGGAACTGCTATCACGAAGCAGCGCAGTCACATGACTTGCGCTTTACAACCACATCATTTAGCAATGGAAAGTCTGGTCCCAACTGTCATCATTAGAATTCTTCCTAGCTTATGAAGCTTTTTACAATTAAGGTTATTTTTAAGTTTAAAAGGTTTTTTAAAAATGCATCCCCTCTATGCAATTTGATACAGTGGGTGCAGCCAGGTATTTACAGATGTTAGAAAATTGGGTATATTACTTCATTTATGAAGCACACACCTAACTTCTCTCTTATCTTTGCCTCCCCCAGTGTCAATCCAACCACTCCCATATTTCTGATACGTCTGGCAAAATTTTCAAAAATTGCCAACCACGATAAAAGGAAATACTCTGAATGTGAGCAGTTTTGTAATGAGAACTCCAAATCATAGCCCCACCATGACAACAGAAAGGAATAAACCAAAATTTGATTTTGCTGCTAAGATACGTAAGATAATCCTAAACATTCTAGAACCCGAGATCCTGATCAAAATGTGGTTCTGCTTTTATCCCTTCCCCAATCCCAATTCCACAATTTATCCCACAATTTACTGCTTAAATTCCACTGAAATTAGAAATTTGCCTAGCTCCTTCCTGGCCATAGTTGAGCAAAAGAAAACTGCAAATGGATTACAGCTGCTAAAAATGGAAAATATTTTAAAGCTTCAGTTTCCATAACCAACACTGGGCACTTTGTATCTTGAAACTACCTGGGCAATTTTGAACAATTTGTTATGTTGAACAATTTCACTGAAATCAATTAAATTACTTTCCATAGCATGTTTATGATCAACGCTTATATTTAATTGCATCTAGAAGCCTTTATATTGGAATATAAGTGGATAGCTTTCTTTGGAATGTATCCATTATGTAGCAACCACAGTCATTACAATGGAACTTATTTTAATAATAAAAACTTGCTTATGGCTTTGGGCTATGCACTTCCACATCAGTATTCTGAGGTAGAGCTAAGCTGTACAGAATAAATTGGATTCATATTCAAGTAATGTTTTCTAAAATCAAGATAAGGAGAACACAGATTGTCTTTTTTTTTTTTTTTCCAAAGGCTACATTTCATCAAAAATGTCAATGTTTCAGTGCTGTGAAGTTCTAAACATATTCTATAGATTTCCGCTATGCTATATTATAAACACTATAGTATCTAATGTAACATTTTTACTTGTTACAAATGACTGCTCAAATAACTTCTGGTTTCATTTAAACCGTCAAAACGATACATATTCATCACCATCAAGCTGCTACTTTAAATTTTTGCTTGATGCCCCAACCACAGTTGCCTTTGAAATAAGCACTGAAACCATGCAGACTTTCAAGCTACATTTGCTCAATTTAAATCAGACACTTGCCTAATTTGTCATCATGTATATTTTAAAAAGTGCTAGCTATTGCATTATAAAAGCTGCAGTCTTGTTCATTCATATGCCTTTTATAGAAATATCTAGCTTTAATTAAAAAGTAATATGTTCTTCTTTTATCTGTGGCATCAGGAAGATTTGAAGCTTTGGAGCAATGGTACAAGAGTTTGTAGATGGAAAAATCTGCCACTGACAGACATCTCTGCAAGATCAAAATCACTGGAGGGACACCAAGTAAATATGGCCCAGAGTCAATCATTCTAAGAAAACGTTTATTCATTTGTCACCTCTACAGCAATCTATTGGAGGAGAGATTCTTGCTTAAAAACAAGGCCAAGGAATGAAATAATGACCTGTATTCCCTCAAGAATTTTGTAGGCTGAACCTATTTAATCAGAAGTAATGCCACTGACTGCAGTGGAGATTGTAATCCCCTATAATGGCAACTGAAAGCAATCATGCCACACATACGTGCAAGAGGCTAATTAAGATATAGGAGCCTTTTTTGAAAACTTGGTCCATTTCATTCAAGTAGCATTCTAGGAAAGAAAATAAATGTGGATTCTGGTCAGCACCCTAGCCCAAATACAGAATCCTGTATTTCTTATCAAGTTCTATACCAGAAAACAGGAAATAATGAAATAGGCTAAAACGTGAAAGGACTATGGCTATTGAAAGTTATAAAGCTGCAGGAGAAGAATTCATTACACTTCCTTGTAAATAAGAAAAGCTTGACTGATGTCTAAATGGTCACATTAGCAATGCCCACAGCAAATCACAATGGTACTAAAATGGTACTAAAATGACAAGGGCACAATGTCACCGTACAAATGCTGTGATGATGTACTTGTGTCACAATGTCAGAAGCAAGAATGTGAGTCACAGCACTTCAGTGATTATATCAGCATGCAGTTTGCCAGTGCTCCTTTCCCCAGGATGCCTATGGCACTAAGGGTAATGTATCTCAATGCTGATTGAGGAAGATGTTCCAGAAAAGAGGGGGAGGTCATCACTGGAAGGCACTTAACACACACTCTTGCTATGGTCCCTCTTCTTATTTTATCCAAAGAGCCTTTGAAATCAACCATACAGGTTGAATACCTTTAGTAGCCTCGACCTAAGATAATGTTGGGGTTTAAAAAATGGTCACGATCAATACTTGTATCTGAAACCAATTACAAATAAATGGGAGATATCTTTCAATAATTGTAAGAGATACTACAAAAGAATCATTCTTAATACTCTTGCTGCTGTATTCTGAACTAATTCAAAGCCAACTACACAGAGAACAGCTTATAGCGATTTATTCATGTAGCAATAGCAATTACTTCCAACTAAGTGCACAGAGAACAATGTTTCCAGCCTGCTGTGTTAGGAACCCAAATATTCTGTTCTGTTCAATTATTCTGATCATGGAAATGACATCCACATTATGTAAGGGTCACTTAAAAGTTCGATCATCAATCTCATACTTAAATGCAGTAATAAAACAGAGGAACAATCTAGTCAACTTCCAATTCTACTCCATGGAAAACTGATTAAGCTTGCTCTACTGAAGAAATACTTCCAAATGGGTAAGACATTACTCTAAATTCTGCTTTAATTGGAGAAGGCTTTGGGACATTGTTCTGTTTAGGGAATAATCTGAACTTACCTCAAATTAAAAAATGTTCAGCACAGAACCTTTAATCTAATCTCCTTTCAAGCAGCAAAATAAATATATCTGCCTAAAGAAGAAAAATAGAGCCAACTAGAAATTATATGGATGGTGTAGCTTTTTTATAGCCACATCTTAACCCAGTGCTACTCAGTTTCGAATCCTCCAGCCTGGGTGCCATATTGGGGAAGACTGTTTTATCAATACTGGAATATTTTAATGAGATTTATACTGATGGTCAGTTAATGGTTTAATTCAAGACAAAGATGATGGGGTACAGTGTGATTAGATTTTGTTCTTAGAATGCCCCTTGATTTGGCCTTGCCCCTATGGTTTCAATTGTCTTTGCTTGGCTTTGACTTGTGAACTAGGTTGCTTTTTCTCAGATAAGTTTGATCTGGCCACAGTGATACATATCACTGCATCACTACTAAATCTTAGTAGTAGCTAAGGTTTTCACAGAGTAATCTATGTGGAACTGCTGGTGAGGAATTTCATTCTAGTTGGTGCAGAAGTCCGACACACAGAAATTTTGGGGTCTGCTCTTCAGATCATATATAGGTTGTATAGCAATTGCATTAGCCCAATTTAATTCATCTTGGGAAAAATGCCTTAAATTAGAATATCTATTTAAGTAGTAGTAGACTATTTTTCCCATATAAACCTAAGCATGGGTTAGAGATATTTTCAGTAATCCTGTTTTATACGCCTTCAGTTCAAATGTATCTCAATTACAGAATTTTCTGCCAAAAGAAATTAGACCTGTTCCATTTCTAATTGTTTTAGATAGCTAATAAAAACCTTTTTATTCAGCCTAGCCTAAATGGGACTTAATTATATTAAGTATTATAATCATCCATTGTCCCTAATTCCATCTTTAACCCTGTTTCTTTCAGTTATTTCATTTTTTTTTTATTGTATTGTACAATACAAGAAACTTTGTGTTTCTTGGGAGTGCTGAAATGACATATAAAAAGAGGTACATGTACATGTTTGAAAAAAGAGTTACATAGAAAACATTCAAACTCAGGACTTGTAATAGTTCATTCGATTTACATATATATCTAAACCAAATCTGACAGTCAACAAATTCAGCATAGATTTGACCACCAGAAATCTTCATAAAGAAGAATACCGTTAGTGAGGTTTCTGTTTTTTATATAGAAGAGAGAAACTGATTTCCACAGAAAAAGGAAGGAAGATACCTATCAAAGTGGTGATCTTTCAAATTCTGCTGGAAATCAGGTCTGAGTGGTTTAAACATCTGACATGGAAATCTTTATTCTCAATGGAGCCATCTATTCAAATTAAGCCAAAGTTGGCTTAAATAGAACAGTTAAACTACATACAGACAGTTGCACTGAGATTTTGTAAGCCTTTCAAATCCTTGTCAATTCATTTGACTGACTTTGGATAATACAGTGTCCAACATTGTACCTTTGTAATATTGAAGCACTGGCACTTTTCCTTCACACCCCAATTTTAAACATCCCTTTACAGAAGTTACAGTTGTTCACACATTAAAAACACATTGCAGCTGCGTGTATGTACATACATGTGTGTATATAAACGCTAATATACATGAAGCCTGTAAATGGAAGCAGATTTTACTGATGAAAACATACATTTCTAAGTATGTGTGAAGCAGTCTAATTCTGCACTTAATGTTGCTTAATCCAAACCAAAGGTGGAATTATACAGGGTTTAAGGCAGTCCCTTTTCCAAACTGGGTACCATAGATTAAATATACAACAAAATGAGCCATTTTTCTCTTATCAATTCCAGTTTAATTTTAATCTACTTCTCTGCTGTAACAATATATCCAGAATATGCCACAGCAATGTTATATGCCACCCAAGTTCCCAACTTTAAAGTATTTCTTTGATGTATCTGGACACTGCCTCTTCTTCAGCCTTAATGTCGTTGTGTGTTGATTCAATCCTTCCTGAACCTGGCATCTGCCAGATGTTTTGAATTATAGTTCCCATAATTTAATTTAATTTACTCGATTTAGGTGTCACCCAACTCCACGTGATTCTGGGCAGCTCACAATGTAACAAAAAAAAATTAAAAGACTACAACAATTCAGAACAACACAAAGAAAACAAATAAGTAAGGAGCAGATGATGAACATGATGGCAAATCCGACCAAGAGAAATAATAGGAGTCCCAGCCCAAAACTTCTGGAGGATATAAGGATTTGCAGTTTGTGCCAAATTCAAATGCATCATCCTGCAGAGCTGTCCCAGCAGCGAGGAAAACAGAACGGCATTTTTAGCACCTATGATTTTCCTTCCGTAGCTCGCAAAGAACTGGACGTGGGAGGAACAAAAGAATCAATCACTGTGTTTGGTGCTGGCTCAACAGTATGCATGATCTGGGACTTGTAAAAAATATGGCATTTATATGCTTTCCCAGAAACATACAGTAAAATTTAAAGGAAATTTATAGCCTTCTGGGCATGTAATAAATGAATGTATTTTACATTAGCATGGCTCAAGAAAATAATATAACAATAAGAGTCACTTCCAAAGTTTAAGCAATAGTCTTTCAGAAATTACAGAAATGTTTCAGATGCTTGGTTAAGACACCAGGAATGTTAAGATTAAATAGGAGATTTTGTATGGCCTGCTCCTAAAATAACAGCAATCAGTAATTAATTGGCAGAGAGAATGCGCTCACTGGTAGAGCAAATGAACCAATTACACAGAATTATAATTCTGATTAATGGGGAAATATATTCAGTGATAAGGATTAAGATTGTATTGGGACAGTATATTACAATTTACTTTATTTTCTTTAACTAGGAGAGTGTTTTTCTACTTTCCAAAGTAAATGCTATTTTAAAAAACGCTGACTCTTTTCCTGAAGGGATGATTGTCCTTCCCTCCAGGAAAGGCAGGACATCCTCTTAAGAAAATAATTACATGGGGTCAAGATCCCTGGCCCAGCCTGTCTCTGACACTGGACAGTTCCAAATGCTGAAATGTATAACTAATTACAGAGACAGACATATCTTGATAATTTATGCAACGTACTTGCTCATGCTTTATTGTTCATCTCTAGCTTTTGACAATCAGCAGTACAGGACATCCTAAGCTTTAAGTTACAGATTTTGTCTTGCCTGCCACCATTAAATTCCACATTTTTAGACATGACATATTTTGAAGATATCTTGTTGTTTCTGCATTACATAAAACCATCTTGCTCTTTTTTTCCAGATAGTTTCTGCTTTCATGAGCTTCTGTTATGAAGCTGAAAAATTACAGCCTTGGTGTAGGGAGCCCCTTTTTGTCTCCCAACATCCTCTTTAAGAACAAAATTGAATGCGTTGCCTGCAGCCCGGAACAATGTCCACCTTGAAACTACAGTAATATTTTACTTACAATTTGAGAATTGCCTATATTTCCTGCTGTAGTAAACACTATATTATAGGCTTGGAAAGATCAGAAACCAAAGAAAAGAAGTATCTTCTGTGCCACTTTCCTTCATAATGAATCCTAAAACAACTGCCTTCTGAAAACCTGCTGCAACAAGGCTGGGTTAAAACAAGCAAGTTAGCGAGACTAGCTTGAAACATCAAGTTTAGGCCTGCCCTGAACAGACAGTTGTTAACAAGAAGGCATTTCTTAAAGATGAACAGATTCATCTCTGGCTATCTTATTTTTTTACCTAAAGCCAAGCAGAACACACCCGTCAACCTACGCAAAAGCCTTTTCTCATAGAGCTGGCATTCTTCAGATGGTTGGATTTTGACTACCATCCCTGGTTCAGCCTTTTTGGGACCAAAGGCAAGACATTTGAGGGATGTGCCCCAGGCTGCCTTTGAAAGATCAGTAGGAGAAACTAAGACAAAAATTCACTCTGATTTTATTTAAATGTAGCTAAAAGTAAATGTATGAAATACTTAGATACTAATCATGTAATCAGTATTTGAAAATGTCCTCCTCCTATTATGTTAAAATTAACCCTAATCACTTCAGAGGTCTCTCAGGATTACACCCAAGGCTTCTAGAAGCTCATGTAATGTTGGAGGCAGAGGGTGATCACCTTTAATTTAGCAGTATCTAAAGCCTTCCGGACCAGTCCCAGCTTTTAGGACACTCTGGGCCAAATGCGTTGAAATGAGCTTCCTTTGCTAGAGAACTCCAAGAAGCACTGAGTAGTTTAATTTCCCTATGCTGAGTAAAGCTGAATTGGGACTTCTGTGAAATTAATGGTTTGCTTGAACCAGCCATCTAAAACACCAGGACAGACAACAAAAATTAGGGGACCCAGAATAAACATTGCTTGTGGATTCTGTCAGAATTCTTTGTTAAGGTTCCAAGTGAACCTGCGTCCCATTACTGAGAAAGATGTACTATATAGGGATGAAGAAGGCCTTCTCTTCTAGGAAACAGAACCTTAAATAAAAAGATTCAAAATTTGACTAGGTAGCAGCTAATCTTAACACAATTAATCACCTCTTTGTACTACTCAGGCCTTCTTTATTTACCGAGTTTTTGGAGTGTGGCTCTTGGCCTAAAGACTTTGCATGCTGCAGTTCTAATGCAAAACGAAATTTTAGCAACAGGAGCTTCAATATTCATATTCACTTCTAGATTCCTAAAAAGTTTCTTCTTAATCGTCTTTTATTGAAGTGAATAATCTGGGCCAGTTACCAGTAAACATCTTCGTCTAAGACTCTAGGGCAAGTATCCTCCAGCCACCTAAATCTTGCATCTTATGCAGATGAACAATGAATGTCTGAGGATCTTGGTCTTCAACGCATTCTATTAAAAGGAACACCATTCATTTTAGTGGGTTACTGGCTTCTTTCTAAGGAAAAGAATTTATAGCTGGAACATCAAAATCTTTCCACTGCTAATTCAACTCTGAAATAAGTAAGGGTGAAAGTCAATCTCATAGCATGCATTTTAAATATATATATATATATATATATATATATATATATATATATATATATATGGTACTTTGAATATTTGCCATTCATTACAGTAGTGAACCTTCATAAAATATTCTGAAGGCAATTCATAAATAAAGAAAATATAATCAGTGTATAATGCTACAGGAGAAGTAATATATTTTAACACACCAGGATACAGCTGTGCCAATCCTTTTAATGAATATATGGATGCAACTATTAGTAACAAGCAGATATAATAACACCAACAATAATATCAGTTATTTGGTGAACTCTGTCTATCTAATTTAACTATATAACTGTAGATATGCAATATTTTTGATGGTATGGTGCAGAGTATAAATACAAGAGTGTCTTTATCAAGCCACAAAGCTTATTAATATGTTCATTAAATATATTGCAGCAGCTGCTCACCTTCACACATAGTTAAAAAGAACAATCTTTTATTTTCTAATTGCTCCTAGTATTAATTACACTTTTATGTGTTTATTAGTCAGAGATCTGCTTCAGCAATTTTTAGAACAAGTTTTTTTTAATTAACATATTTTTTCCCAGGTATCATAAAAACAGGCTACAAAGCAATCACAACAAAATTGACACTAAAATTTCTAAAATAATAATCAATTCCAGCATTCTTCCCAAAAAAGCCGAGAGACAGAAAATAAAACATGGAACAAGGGGCAGATATAGAGAAATATAACAAATTTTATCTGCTATCTAAATGCACACATTGGAGGTTTGATTATACTGAATGGAAGATTAATTTCTCTTTCATTTTGACAAAAAGAGATGTAGATTTGAATAACTTTTCAGTAAGTATTAATTAAGGAGTTAATTAGTACTTACTGAAATAAAACCAGATAATTATAACAAAAATGGAACCAGGTAACCTATGTACCTGCCTGCTCCGTCTATTTGAATGGCTGTCTAGCTGCCTCCAAAAGACAACTGCCTGGGACAGATAAGGTTTTCCAAAGGAGGGAATTCTACATTTCAGACCCTGCAATGAAGTACCCTTCTTTATCCAGCTCACTTTAGACGCTGATGAGTCCTACACGATTTCTATCATGTAGTTCTTTGTAATCAGAAACATTATTTTGGTTACAAGCTTTTTAGGCTATGGGTTAAAACCAGCGTTTTGAACTGACTTTAAAATGTACCAGAAACTAATACAGACTTCAGTACAATCAGTTACTTGGGGGTAACCAACAGAGTAACCTATCTAAACTCTATAGTCTACTCACTGCATTTTAGAACATATGATCCAAATAGTCCATTTCAATAACTGGCAATCCAATTCAAGGAACTAAAATATGCTTCTTGCTGGAGACACCAATTGAATCTCCAAAGGTAATGTGCCGTATGTAGACTGACCTCCATTTTCTAGACCTAATCCAGCATATTATGACACCAAACACTTACTCATACTAAAAGAAAACTAATGAAAATAATTCTAATGAAAAGTTGAGTAAAAGTTAAGTGCCTGTAAGCATGCTATGTAAACACAGCTTAAGAATCCACAAGCTAACTCTGAATGCCCATGTTGTACATCTATAAATATAGCTCTCTTACACCATCTATTTCGCACTAATAACCTTTGGACAAGTAGTCCAAGATCCAAACCAAATTATTTTCAGTGTAACACTATGTTTTATACAGTACAGTACCACTTCTGCTGTAATGGGTAAAATATCCCAAGAATATTAGGGGTCACCAATACAGGGAAAGGGAGGATGGCCCCAAAAATTCTTTCTGCACAAACTCAGGGTTGCCCTTATTTCTGTAATATCCAAATACTCAATTTAATGTAATTTCACTTTCACTGCACATCCTGCAGCCTTTACTTATGACCTAAATCAAGTTTGTTTGCTTGTTTGACTGCTGTTCAAAATTGCCTCATGCTATCAATCACTTTTCCTCTGGGAGAAAAAGAGTGAGATAACTCAGATAATCCACTGTGTCCCTCTGATGCAGCATCTGAAGATGTTTGTTTGGGGTAGGTTATCTAAGTGGGGTTGGTTCCACCTGTTTCTCTAGCAGGGGATGTGGGAACTCACCCAGAAGAGCAGATTGAGGGCATAAAGCAGGCAACGCAAACACTTCACTGAATCTTCTCTGGCCATTGTGATCTCCTCTTGGTGAAAAGCCCCATTCTCAGACTGGCTACATCCTCCCCTTAATGCCTCCAGCTGGAAAAGCTTTCACAATCTGCAAAACAAGGGAGGAGAGGGGAGGTGAAAGAAGAAAAAGGAGGATTATCTCATGGATGAAGGCTGACAGAAAGTAAACAAGGAGTTGCAAGATCAACCTGTTGTAGTGTGGAAAAGAAACAATTCTCAGCTGCAGTATCTTACTTAGCAAACCAGCCAGACCTTCTGTTACTTACTTACCTCCATGATGTCAGAAATTGATTGGGAAAGCGAGGAAACAGCAAAGGTCAAATGCTTTTTTTCTCTAGTAAAGGGGAAAAAAAGGCACCGTGATGGAATTTGTGAACTACTGACACGCGCTCATAGGTCCCATGCTGGATGGCAGCCTTCGACCTTGTGCTTAATTTGCT
Organism: Python bivittatus; assembly: GCF_059951505.1. Classification (NCBI taxonomy): domain Eukaryota; kingdom Metazoa; phylum Chordata; class Lepidosauria; order Squamata; family Pythonidae; genus Python; species Python bivittatus. The sequence continues at coordinate 9,134,418 of NW_028277058.1, read as the reverse complement.
CAGACCTGTAACTCTTTACTTTTCCTGTGCCCATTTCACCTCTGCACTGAGACGTTGCTCGGAATAACTACACCTGCTTTGGAAGGGTGGGAAAAGTTTGTCCTTTTATTACTCATTAACGACCTTGATAGTGCATGTAAGAGAGGACAGTGAAAAAGTTGCACGACCGAGACAAAGTAGTTCTCCACCTTCATGATATGGCCAGATTGGGCATTTTGAGGGTAGGGGGGTGACCAAAAAAAAAAAAAAAGGAGCACTTGAAGGAAGGAAGACCTATCTTACTTTCCAGATTATATAGGGTGCAGGGTGTGACCCCCGGATCCGCTAGCCTGCAGAAGTCGGGGTGGAAAGGGGCGAAGCGAGTAAAAGGTGACCGACCAGGGCAGGGCTGTGGCAACCGAGTTATTCGGTCGGGTCACTTGGCCATCTGCCCCCTTCTCCGGAGATGCTGCTCTTCAAGTCCCGCCGCGGCTATTGGCTCAATCCATGCCTTTCATTCCCTCTCCAATGCCAGAACCACCACCCCGAAAGCGATCGGCACTGAGCCGCGCCTCAAGAGCCAATCGGAGCTGGCTGGCGACGCAGCTTCTACTCCTGAGTAAACAGTTGGGGCGGAGGGGGAGAATGATGAGCGAAAAGTCTAGGAACCTACCGGGTTCTCCACATGGGCTGCGCAAACGCCCCCAGTCCTTCTCCGAAACGGCACACCAAATCCGAACGAACAGTTCCGTTTAAAACCAGGAACTTTCCAGCTCCGGCAGGGGAAAAGGCAGGCGAGAACTTCACTCGCAAACTATTTCTTAACTCCCACCTCCTTGCCAAGCCCTGAGTGGCGGCTCATGGAAAGGCAGCCGCCAGCTGCACAAATCGTTGCCACGCATGCTCCGGATCCCCCTCTTCTGTCGGGTCTTAGAGCCCGCTGGACACGTGTCCCCCGCCCCCCTCTGAATTTCTTCACTGTTTTTATTTTTAATTTTGCCAAGTCAGTTCTTTAAAGAGAGGGAACTGGCGAATCGAGGGATTGCTTCCTACTTTGGCGGGTAGCTTATTTCTAGCAGTAATAATTTTATTTATATTTCAAATTTAATCATCTCCCATCTCACTCAGTGAGTGACTCTGGGAGGTTTACAATAAAAGCAAAAGTAAAGAGTGGTTAAAATACTGGTTAAAATACAATAACCCAATGTTCAATTAATAAATAACATCTTCCAAGGTGCTGCTGCTGCTGCTGCTGATGATGATTCCTAGCCTCTTGGTCAGAATCCAAAATTTTGGACAATACCCAGACTAAAGACTGTGGTATTCTTTGGATGAATAGAGGAGTGGAGAAAGAGAATGATAGCTCCTACTGGCAAACCAGCTTTTTAATGCATGCTTACAGGATGGAATTTACACATTGCTAAGCCATGCTTCCTTAACATTATGTATTGAATAAACCAAAGTTGGCTGGCCTCAGACATCACATCTTAGCCTTAAACCATGATTTACAAGGACAATGGCTGGGTTCCCTCAACCTACTGGTAAACCCCACAAAGCCTACTATTAAGGCTTAATAGGATGGGAGCTGAGCACAACCTCTGTTGACTCAGACCAAATTTTTGAGGATCAGAGTGGGTTTGCTGATTCTGCTTCAAGGCACATGTCACTTTTAAGTCACACATTGTATTTCAGTTCACAACCAGCATGCATGCGTACGCATCTTTGTATTTTAAAACAAAGAAGAGTCTGTCAGAGGCAGAAGTGTGGAGGCATACAATGTTTGCTGATTTTAATTACCTGATTTTAAGATGGAAATAATGGTCAAGAACATGAAGTTCCAGATAACAGGGCAGAGACAGCGTAGTAAGGAGATGAGCAGCAGAGCAGTCTAGGAAATGTAGCTGATAGAACCAAAGCTTTTTTTAATCTCACTGTAAAACTGCAAAAAATATCCATATGTATAAATGACACATATGAAATCTGCAGTTCCATACATATTTGCCTAAAAAAACAAACTGAATCCAGTGGGACTTAACATCTGAATAGTCATGTATATGGTAATACTGTAAAACTCAACCCTGTCATTCCCCACATATTTGATTAGCAAATATTTGATCTACTGTATTTTGAACCTGTTGACTTAGATGACTTCTTCATGATCATTTAAGCTTCCAAAGGTTCATCCTCAGAAATGGTTGTGGTGAAACTAACAATCTTTGTGATATCATAAAGTAACAACACAATCCTATGAGTTTAATTGGATACAATGTCCAGGCAATTCAGTTGTCTGAACAGATGTCTTTTCAAAAGATAGATGTCTACTCAGAAGAAAGAATGATGGGATGGATGGAACCAAGTTAGTAAAGATATAGCAGAGAGACATTGCTGATTACAAAGATGAAAGGGGTGGGGAGAAGCATGCCAGCAGGAAAAAACAGGTGGTGTATATGTCTATGGTGCTTTCTGGTGGATGTCTCAAATGTATTCTGTCTGCATCCTCTATGCTCTGTTTGAATATATGTCAATAAACAGGCTTTTAATCTACAAACAGACTTATAAAACATTGTAATTGTTTTTTTCTGCTTATTTGCATCAATTACATTTATATTTTCTCCATATTTTTCATTTACCATTTTTAATCTATTGCTGTTTTGTCAATTATATTTCTATGTTGCATTTCTATTATTTCTTTTAGGTACCTTGAGCACTGTTTGGTGGAAATGTGAGTTAAAAATGTAAACATATTTTTAAAAGAATGTTTTAAAAATGTTTAGGTCCCCTGATCTAGGGCTTTGATTCTTTGTTTATTAGTATCCTCTGAGTCCTGTTTGCTAATGGCTAGTGAAAGACCAGGACAGGCATGTAACTGAGTCTATCCACCTTGTTGCTGGTCGTCCTCCTCTTCTCCTTCCTTCCACCTTTCACAGCATTACAGCCTTTTCCAGAGAGCTAGGTCTTTGCATAATATGTCCAAAATATGACAATTTGAGTGTGGTCATTTGTGCCTCAAACTCTGGATTGATTTGTTCCATTTTTTGTTTTCTTGGCTAACCATGGTATTCTCAGGAGTTTTCTCCAATACCAAAATTCAAACACATCAATACTCTTTCTATCCTGTTTCTTGAAAGGCCAGCATTTGCTTCCAAAGCATGGAAAACCACAGGAAAACCATTGCCTGCACAGTTCTGATCTTTATAGGTATAGATACATCATGGAATCTGAATATCTTTTCCAAGGCCTTCATGACTGCTTTACCAAATGCTAGTTGCTGATGGATGATCCTAAAGGGCAGAAGATTTCAACCAATATATTCATTGCCAGTTCTAAGACTGGTTGTTCTACCTGCTGCATGACTTTAGTCTTCTTTAAGTCCATATTAATTGAAGGCTTCCGCCAACAATATTAATTTTTGAGAGGTCCAGCAGCTGATTTACCTGCAAAACATATCCTGTAAAGACAATTAAAGCTTAGAGTTTGGCAAAATTTGCCACTGAATTGTGACAGAAAACAATCCCAGCTTCTCCTACCCATTTCTACATGCTTGTCCTAAAAAAAAACCTAAATCAGAGGTCCCAAAGCACAAAGAAGTTCAGGGAGAAAGGTAGGAAGATATGGACTTTTTAGAAAAAAATGATCAGCTAAAAATATAGTATTCAAAGAGAGATGCAACAGACCCGGGGGGGGGGGGGAGGAAGTGCTGTGAAGATCAACAGGTGTGCAGGAGGAACAGCTGAGTAAACTCACAGGAAGGAAGAGGCTGCAAAATCAGCAAGTATGCAGTGGGAAGATTGGTAACAGGTCACTGGGAAGATAGGGGGTTCGAGGTCCAATTTACACCTGTGCAAATTAGTGGACAGATTTAAGATGTTCATGTGGGAATATCTTCTGAATGTAATAGACTAACCAGGGCCAAATGTTGGTTGAAAATTCCAGGAGATAATTTCCAGATAACTATAGGACATCAGGCTGGCAATGGCTGAATTAAGATTTGTGTCCACATAAGTATTGAAGCATTAAGCATTTATTATTCTTACACCTGCATTTTTTCTATGAGCTCAATACAGCTTGGGGGGGGGGGGCTTCCCTAGCTTTTTTGGGGGGCAGAATTACTCTATTCCATATTGAGATGTATTCATCAGTGCTGCTATACCAAACGAAAGGCCAACTTTGGACTGGGTGGCTAGCCAGCACTTCCTGATTTTTTACAAAACCAAAGAACGCAGGTAAGCAGATGGCTGATCAGGTGAGAGTCATTACACTGGGGGGGGGGAGGCCAATCCTTTCCCAAACTCTTCCCCCCTCAACAAAACCAAACAAAAAGGGAACTGGTTTAGGCTTAATGACAAGCTAAGCCAAATCACAATATGTATATGGCTTAGCGGTCATGCAAACATGGTCATAGTCTGCTTAAAAGTTAGGGTCCCAGGCAGTGATTCTTATTCCTTTCTACCTGATTCTTTTAACTGATAAACATTAGCTATAACTCGGCAAGAGATATTTCCCAGATCCTTCATAGCTGTGGCTTTCAGTAACTATCAAAGTGAGTCTACGATCTTTGTTGGTAGGGATAGCAGCTAAGAGAGCCTTCATCCTTCTGCAATGTATGCACTAGAGATGCACTAAAATGCATATCTGAAACCAGCCCAACTGTTTAGGATCTGAGACAGAAAATTATGCAAGCATTTCTCCCTGGCAGTAAAAATACAGTAATAAATAAAGACCAATTAGGTACTGTTTTGCACACCCCAAATCAGCTACAGTTGATGGTAGGGCTGATTCTGATAATTACTGGCCACACTTTCTTTGTCTGTCTTTCTATCCATCTGTCCATCCGTTCTCTAAGGACCATCACATGGCCGCTGATGCACAGACATCACTGGGATGAACATCACTGAATTGATTCCTTTTCAAAAACTATTGCAATATTACACTGGGTGGGATTTGGGAAGAATGCTGCGCAAAATTGCCACCTTGCCACTATATTTTAGTGATATAATCCTGGAGAGTTCTGGGAATTGCATAAATAGAGCTAGGGGCCACAAAAGGTCCATCGGCTGTTTACCTCCTCAGCAGTCCCCACTTCAGAACAGTGGCATATAAATGTATCTGTGCAGTAAATAGTACTACTGCTGCATTAAGCATGTTTGAAATGAAGTGAGCCCTTGGGAGCTCTCCTTGGAAATATGGATAATTTACTATATTCCAAAGGTGTATGATGGTTTGAAAAAAGGGATATATCTTTAAATAAAAACTAACTACCAATAATGAATCCAAATAATGTATTTAGTATTCCCTCTGTCTATTTTAAAATACAGTCATTACCAGAAACATTTTTTTAAAAAAATTCTAAATAGTCAAGATAATTGTCAAGCTAGACTAATTTCCAAAAGGTAATCAGGGTTGAGCCTGGTTACTATTAGGACATTTGAGGACTATAGACAGGATTATTATTATTTTTAAATCCCATTAGCATTGCCTGGAAAACTACATGAACATGTCCATGAAGTGACCAGATGATACTGACTTGAAGGAGTCTTTAAAGTTGATTTATTGCTGAAAGCAGAACAGGTGCTTGTGTAATTACTTTTTCTCTCCATTGAAATGAAACTTTAAAAAAATGGGGTGGCTTGTTCATGACCATTCCTGGCTTATTAAAATGCTTGTGTATAACTGTGTGAGAACATGTGTATGATGCAGAAAAATCAGTTTAGTATCCCTTTTCTCTCTTTCCCTCTTAATGGAGGTTTATTAACTAGCTTGGGCTTTACCCAAGATCACTTCAAATACACTTTTATTCAAAAATGTATGTTTATGCTTATTTTACTACTAATATATGGATGGAAAAGATTCTGTGACATGACCGTAATCAGTGAGCATTCAGCTCCTGCTGACTTCAATTAGACATTGCTTTTACTCACTGCATTATACACTTCTGTGTTACTCAAACTGACTGATCATTTTAAAGTGATTCAGTAATATGCTTACATGATTTAAGGAAGACTGACAGGCTTTCAGAACAACAGAAAACAAAAAGAATGTGAACTTTGGAGACTCTTAACGTATTACTCCTTCATAGCAAAGTCTAAACTAGGCCACTCGGAAACAAAATGAAGCATATCAGAATGTTGTTGGGAACCCCAAGATTATCAAATGTGCAACAAACTTTAAAAGGAAAAGAAACAGGCAAACTTAGAACAACCCAATGAGGACTGAGCATGTTTTGTAGCGATGAAATGTTGATTGTCATCTGGAAAAGAAACCAGGGGACAGGGAGGAAGTGGAATGGCCTATTGGAGGAGAGATGGTGACTGGCTAGCTAGAACAGAAACAACTTTATTAGGAAGTGAGGAATTGCTGCAACATTTTGTGGCGGGCTGCACTTGTGATTGAATATAATACCAGCTGATAATAAGATCTATTTTCTCCTTCTGGTCCCTAGGCTGAGCTTGAGAAAAGAAGAGGTGCTGATAGATGGATGCTATCATATGATGGAAGGGGAGTTTTGATTGGAACATCTTTTAGTGCACTCCAGTGCGATCTGCCTGTTCACTTGGTACTTTGTTATAGTTCAGTGAATGTGAATGGTGGTGAATGCTACAATTGTTCTGTAATAAAAACACAAGAAAAGGCATTACAGGAATTGGAGGAAGACATAGATATATGAATACCATTCAGTCCAGATGAAATGTATCATCTATGTGGGTGCACATGGAAGCCACTTTCCAACACATAACTCATTGTTTCTATAGGAAAAAAAATGTATAAATCAACTGCAAGATACTTTATTTTAAACAATTAATGAAGTGTAAAGCTTTATACTTGATTGTTTTCTGGCCAGTAAAATTATAGTAACCGGAATAACACAGGGAAAAGCTACCTTTTCTTTCCCATTTGTTTAGCTAAAAGGATATTTCTGCAACCACATCTTTGTCCTTGAACTGTTCCCTTTGGGTTTATTTTGTTTACACAGAGCCATGAGGATTATAACTGTGTTAAATATCCAAAGGTTTGAATACACATACATGCATATATACACAACAGTGCTTTTCTGGTTTTTATCCAAGATTTTATGGCTAGCCATGTTTACTCAAAAGTAATACCACTGAGTTCAGTGAGATTTTCTCCCATACTAATGTGGATAGAATTACAGCTTTTACCTAGGGTACAAATGGGTTTTGAAATAATTCCACTATTTCACTCCTGTTTCAACAATGAATTGGATTGGCAATTATTAGACACAAAGCATGAACAAGCATTTCTAGCAGGTTTCAAAACTGAATGTTTGGCAGACTCAGTGGATTTAATAAAAAGCCTCTGAGGAGTGCTGTTTTCTGTTCGACTGAACTGTCAACTTCTGTGAAAGGGCTATGACATCAAAATTGGGAAAGAATTATAATGAAAGTTCTCAAGGAAGCAAAGTATGTAGCTGTACGTCATTCACTCTTTTCCAGAAAGTTTTCATTTTTGTGCTATTTGGAACAAGAAAGAAGCATTCCAAAGTGATTTTTTTTTTTAAGAAAAGGAACCCCACTTTAAAATTTGTTAGCAATGACCTATTTAAAAAACTAAACAAGCTAGAAAAGAGATAGTGCAGGCCCTCTATAAAAGAAACATTTGTGTATTTATTTGCATTTCATCATCATATTTATTTCAGTCATTGACCAATAAAAACATACAATAAATCAGACAACAGTATTACCCCTTTCATCAATAATTATTAGCAACTTGCATTTTGTTCTACTGCTTGTGAAAATTCCAAATATAGTAGTCTAGCTACCTGCTCAAATGTATACATTTCAACATATGTACTAATATATGGATGAGATGGGGAATTTGTTGGTATGCTTGCCCCCCTCCTTCTCAACAGGCTCCCTATGTGAGCTAGCTAGAGAGATTTTGGGCATAATTCTCAAATCCCCAAAACATACAGTTCTGTAGAAATTCATTGTCTATGGTGAGGCCACCCTGTCAGGACTTCATGGCTTCTATTCAACTATAAGGCTGTCCCAAATGTTACCCAATGATTCTGGTTAATAAAGGGGATTCCCTGATCAATCTGTGGGTCATAGAAATAACCTGGGTAGTTGACATAAGCACTCATGAGTAACTTCCTCCTGCTTATAGAACCAGACAGGTTTTCAAAGAAGCTGAAGGCAATGAAACAGTAGGGCAGATGGCCAGTTCAGCTATGGAGGAAGATCTTCTAGGATGACAGTGCTCAAGTACAAGTTCATATTTAGACTTATTGTGTGGCTTTGAAGGTAACAAAAAATTGTATTTTGCTGCCACCTGTGCATCTGTACAGAATCATGCAGTGGAGTTAATCTAAGTTGCAAGTAGTCTAGTACATTAAGCACCTAGCAAAGCTGAGGAAGAGAACTTGGTTACCCATTGTGACATGTTTGGTGGATGTTTTGCAGTTAAAATTATTCACATTTGTCTGAATTAAACTCCTTGGTTATAGCAGATTCTAAAGATTTACTTAAGATGTTTGTCCTTGTATGATTGATAAGTTTAAGTAAAGACAGCTGGAGAATAAGACAAGATTATTGCATACTTTTCCCTGGCCTTTCTGGCTAATTAATGAGGCCAAGGAGACCTGATTGAGTATGAACACAGTAACAAAAACTTCACTGAATAAAGGAATGGCACCATTCAATTTTAATGTGACTATTGCTGAACCTGTAGTGATGAAACCCTCTCTGTATCCATGGAGGACAACTTCTAACTAGAGTCCAATTTGCCATTATTCATGTTTGAGTATGTGGTGGATTCTGAACTCCAGGGATTTATGGAGAAGACAGTTATCTAGACCCATTTCAGTCTGACTTGATGCTCTGGTTCAAGACTGCGCATTGATGGTTCTGATACATGACCTATGCAGAGAAGTAGATAATAGAGTATATTTCTGTAGATTCTGCTGGATTTCTCAGTTATGCTCAGTACCATTAACCATAGTGTTTTCCTGGACCATCTGCCAATTATGGATTTAAAGGATACCATTTAATGGTAACTCTAATCCTTCTCTAGAGATCAGTTTCAGGAGGTGGCTAGGAGATTCATGTTCAGCCTAGGGATTGTTCTCAATGTATATATGATTTAACATTTTCGGAACAAAAATGTAATTGGTGGTCAAGTTCCTACTGTAGATATTGTCGTTTTTCTGTTGCATCTATTTGTGTTCTGATAAGAAAAATGAAATTCCCATGTTTTCCATTTTTCAGACTCTCATATTTTAATTAGGAATTTATGCAGACAACATTTGATAAGTTCAGAATATTTATGGCCTAAGGATGACTTATTGGAAAGATTTCTGCTAGACTGATAAAATATGTTCATGGGAAGGATGCATTTAAGCCAAATCTTTGAATATTTCCAGTTCAGAGAGCTTTGGCTTTCAAACATGCAGTTGTTTGCTCATGCCTTTATAGTTCATTTTTTATTTGTGCCATTTTAAGGCCAACATTTTCCGAGCCATGGTGAAATGAAAAGCCAGTCTACTAGGATATTGTTGAAAGCATCCATCTCATTCCTACAGTGCTTGGATGCCTTCTATAACTCTATGATATATTTCACTTTCAAACCACTCCTTAGTTCGCATCACAGTACTATGTATAGAGCACTTGATTCTATCTTTGTAGGATCAAAGAGGAAATCACTGTGCTTTGTAGACAAAGATAGGCTTAAAGCAGTTAGCAAAGTAATGTCTTGTTATGCTCCTCTGATTAATCTCTTTGAAGTGATCTGGACACTTTCCTACAGCACGTGTCCTAAATGTACCAATGGCTTCAGTGAAGCAAGGAATGGTGACCACTCCATTTGGTGTGTGTTGCCCAGGAGATATAACACTCAACAAAGATAGCTAAATGGTTTCAACATTACAAGATATTTTATTAGAATTTCTTAACTAACATGGTGTATTATTTTGGATTGTATTAAAATAGCTGTGCAGTAAACCCATATTTAGAACTTTAAAACATCAAGCAAAAGGCAACTTTTTTTGATGCTGAGATCTAAACCCCATACTGGTTTAGATTCATAAGCAGTCATGAATTTCAGACTTTATCTTGTATAATTCAGATGAGTTGTAGTAACAAGGTATGAGAGAGAGAAGGAGAAAGGATGTGTCCTTTGCAGTTGGCAGCATGTAGCTCACCCTAGCTGATTTTGAAAAGCTAAGCAAGGTTGGACCTGGTTTTTATCTAAATGGGAGATCACTAGGAAATCTCAAGGCTTTACTATAATTGAGAATTGGGAAAAAATTCTAGAAGAAGGAAGTGGCAAATGTACTAGTGTTTCAAAGGCTAGTAAATCTGCTGGTGTTTCAAAGGACCTGAAGACCTGGCTCTTCGCCTGATGATTAGAAAGGATAGACTACGGAAAGAAGGAAATTATATTGTAACCTTAGAGAGCAGGATAAAATGTAAATGTACTTGTAACTGCTGTTAAAAGACCGGAAGCTGGCTGGGCTGGACTGGGTTTTTGTTTTTCTTTCCTTTCCCTGTTTCTTTGTAGTTTTTTTTTTTTTTACTTACTACTTTTCTTTCCTTTTCTCTTTCAAAATTTATATTGTTTTTATTCTTTTAAAAAATTCTTTAACAAAAATATACATACATATGTACACCTGGCTCTTCGCCCATGCCTTTGGGGAGGATGACTGAATCCTTCTTTTAACCTAGGTTGCTTTCTTTTGTTTCTACCCGGTTTGTTATTCTGCAATCTCTAACCTTTTTTTATTTCTTGTTGTTCTTATTGTCTTGCTTTCATGTTTCATAAATCATTTGTAAACTACCCAGAGGTGGTGAGAGTCAGGCAGCATATAAATTTTGATAATAACAACATATTATATTGATGTGTCCATGAAATCACTAATCAAGTTCACCTTAGAAGAGACATTACTTTGGGAAGAATGCAAGAACTATGAATTGGTATTTGCAAATATTGCAGAAAAAAATTGCTAGGGCATTGGATGTCCAACTTTCCCAGTGTGAGAAATGTTTGCTGGGTATGTGCATCAAACTTGTACATTTTTTTGCATCCTGAAGCATTGCATCGCATCTATTTATAACATTTGTATCAGCTCTGAGAATGATTTGACATGATACAAGAGGTAATAACATGTTGTCAATTAGTTTCAGATCTTTTCCCACTTCTGATGTAGCATATGAAAGCTGAATCTGTGTTGTTCAAATGTATGTCAGATTTACATATGTCCCAAAGATAGCTATGTTTCCTTTCATGTAGAAAGCATAAAAGACACAGCATCTAATACTGGATAAAGTTGACTTAATCATATTTTAGGCTTTCAGAGGACCACTTTACCTACATTTAAAACTAACTGATTGTATTTAGATTACAAGTGAAACCTTGTTTTAACAGATTAATTACAGGAAGGTGGTGCTGGTTATTCCCAACAGTCTGTAAATTGAAAAGTACATAATTACAGCAATGCAAATGATGCAAATTACAATATCATTTCTGTGATGATGTCATTATACAAATGCAAACTGACACAAATGAGATAATTTGTATCATTTGCATCATGATATCATTGTGCATGTGGGAGACAGTTCTCTCACAGTCAAAAGCAGATAAATCTTTAGAGGACTGTCAGGTTTCTCTTAACCAATTAGACTGGAAACAGGCATTCCAGGACAGAACATTAAGTAGGTGAAGCCATTCTGAAAGAATTCAAGCAACTGCTATGTATGAAATGCAAGCCCTGTTAATGAAATCAAGGTTCAAATTCTTGTGCCTCTTTCTTCCATTCAGGTGGTATAACTGACTTGAAGCCACTCTCCTTTGAGTGAAAGGGATAGGTTCCATCTCTCTGTTCTTTTGGTAATAGACCAATCTGTTTTTAGACGATTTTCTTCTAACCCTGGAAAAACTAGCTTCTATAGAGATTCTGATGTGAATCAGGCCTGTCATTAAAGCAGGCTTTTGTCTTCCAGCCCCTCTTTTACTATCCAGATTTCCCACACTTCTTTGTTGTTCAGACAGATGCATCTGATTTTGCTTCAGGAGCAATCCTTCTCCAAATGGCTGAGGATCTGGGACAAGGACTTTTGCTTTCTGCTTTTATCCTAGGCAACTCCTGCCAGTTGAAAGAAACCATAACATTTTAAACAAGGGACTCTTAGCAATCAAAGCCTGTCAAACTCTGACAGACCACACGAACCTAAAACATCTACAAACATCTCAAGAACTCACACAACAGCAAACCAAGTGGGCACAATTTTCTCCCTGCTTTACCTTTTGCATCACCTAAACCCCTAGCTTACAGAACAAGCAGGCTGATGCTCTTTCACATAAGCCTGAATATTTTGTTTCCTATTACACAGTTCCTGCTTCTATCCTGAGATGTGTCAACTCTGCCTCTCTCTCCCTGCCTCCACCACCAGCCTGATATGTGAGACTATGAGGGCTGGAAGGATCCTAACTCCATTAAGCAAATTCACACAGCAGCAGCAGCAATAGGACTCTTATGTATAGGCTTAGATAGATGATCTTCAGAGGCTCCCTCCCAATTCATCCTCCCCCTTTTTCCAGAAATGGGGAAAACTGCACCAAAGAGTTGGTTGTGCATTCCTAATTATCTCAAATAAGAATTTAACAGTTCTCCCATGACAATCAGCCAGCTGGACATTTTGGAGTATTCAAGACTACCCACTTTCTGCTCAGGAAAACTGAACTAAAAGCTTCCCCCAAAATGTGGGGAAATCTTGTCCAAATGAGAAGATAGGCATGAGATTGGTGGCTGTTTTGTGAGTACTGTATCAGTTTGCTCTATAGTATAAGCATAAGTCAACTCATACTGGATGTACATGTGGAAAGGGAGTAAAAACAAACGAAATATTTGTTTATGATGAAAGACAAACAAAGGATACAAGGCTGATAAGAAATTCTGAATGTGGGACAAATAATTTTTTAACAGTGTCAAGGGTGGATTTGGGGAAAGAATTAACATGGGAAAAAAAGGAAAGAAATGACAGAAGAGTAGAAGCAGAACAACTGCTGCAGGAAGAGAGAGAGTATGAATCTAATATGAAATAAATAAATATATATATAAATATATATATATATGTGTGTGTGTGTGTGTGTGTGTGTGTGTATAAATATAAATATATATATATAAATTATATATATATATAAAAGAAAATAGATTACTCTCCCCAAACCAAATAAAAGGAAAGTGGACATAAGGAAAGAGAATGAGGGAGCTGCCTGGAACACATTGAAAAGTAATTATTACATAGGGTCACAGAAGTGGGTGGCATTACGCTAATGGTACAAGTGAAAGAGACTGTGGATGAAGAAAAATACATGTAAGAGAATGATTGCTGCAAAAAATAATAATGACGAACTATTTTATATAAAAGCTGCCCATCTACTTGAATCTTAGTCCAGATCTCCCTTAACAACCCAGTGGCTGCTACCAATTTTGATTATATGAAAAGAGACTAGACAGATTCATGGAGGCCCGGTTTATCAATGTACTCACCTTGATAGTTGTGTACTATCTCTACAATCAAAAGGAGCATGCCCAAAGACCAGTTGCTAAAACAGAAACAGAAGAATAAAGTCTTCCCTTCTATCTCCTGTTTTTCGGCTTCCTGGATGCATCTGGTATCCAAAGTCTGCTTATCTGCACTGTCTTGTTGTTCCGTTCCCATTTTCTTTCTTTTTTTAAGGCAGAAACAGATGGTGTCAGTCTTTATTCATCTTCCTCCCCATCACAAATTTGACTTCTGGATGCATTTTCTTGTAGCACTCTGAAAGGAGACTTTTGTTCTTAGGTTGCCTTGATCACTTCTGTCCTTTTCAGCAGGAGTGCTTTAACAATTGAAGAGAATATATGTAGCTCAGGATTGAAATGTGGAGTCCTTGGTGCTCTCTGAGCTTAGTTGTTTGCTTGCAGACATTTCATTACCCAACTAGGTAACATCATCAGTGCTAGTGAGTGTGGGGTTTCCTCCCTGATTATATACAGTAGCTTGCCCTTCCAGAGTTGGTGGGGGTATGGTTTTCTCCTTGGTAGTTCCTTGATTAGATCTACTTGTTTCTCTGGTGTTAATCTGGTGTTAACAGAGTGCTTTAATTCCTTACCAGCTAACTTCAGCAACTTATTGACTACCTCACAAAGGAAGGAATGCCCCCTCCGCTGAAACAATAGCTGTGCTTATCTCTTAGAACTTCTAAGACATTCCATCTACCAGCAGTAGTAAAATAGCATAGTGGCTAAGAGTTTTGCCTAATATGGGGATTGTACTTTTTTTTTTAAAAAAGCCTTCAGCTAGCTAGAAAAAGCTGGCTAGTAAGCTGAACGAAAGAAAATATATATATAAAAAAAAAGGTTCTGTTGAGTTTTGAACCAGTGACTCCTTCTGTACTAGACAAAACTCTTAACCCGGGTATTATTTTACTGCTGATGGTAAAGGGAAGCTCTAGAAGTTATTAAGAGTGCAAAACAGCTGGTAAGGTAGTTGTTGTGCTTGCATATATGCACATTTTGATGCTTTAACTTTGAATATATAATCATTATATAGGTATAATATACAATACAATAAATATTTCATTGGAAAGTATCTGTAAGTGCTAAGACTTGTCCACAGGAAGACAAGTGATGGACCACTGCTTTTCTGGAACAGAAGGTGGGTAGGTGAACTGCGCAATGAGAAAACATGGTAGACAGAGTCCAAACTGAATACCTTGCAAGCTATTGCCAAAGTGTCTTAATCCAGATAAGTTTTTCCTAAACTGGTTTAAATTTAAACTGCCATGAGCACAGGACAGGAGTAGTTTAAATGGAAAGAGTGGATGTATCCTATGTGATGAGGAAAGTAGGCCATCAACAATTTTGCCCTAATCAATAAGAGTTATTTTTAAGTTCCTATGTTCTTACCGTGTCTCAAAAGATGCCAAAGCAACATGAAACATGAAAAATAAAATACTATCTTTTAAAAATCTTTTTGTCATATACATAAGGTACTCAACACATGTAAAAATATAGAAGCTACTTAATAAATTGAAACTTAATACATACCACTAAGTCAGGCAGGGGGTTGTTTTCTAGAAAACTTTCTAAAGATTGAAGCCTAACAATAAGTTTACAGGACAATTTCTCCATAAAACAGATTATCACAATACTTCTCCCATTCTTATACAGGTAGAAAAGGAAGAAAGTTTCAGTGAAGTCCTCTCTGTGTCTGCTTAGAATTAATCCCGTTGAGTGCAATGAGACCTATTCCCTGATAAGTGTGCATATTCACATGAAACCCCTATGTTATGAAATTTCTTTTTAACAATTGTGTCTCTATAACTACAATCCTATGTTTCTATAGTTAGGAACTAGTGCCATTGAGTACATTGATTGAACATGCATTTAATTGCACTGTCACTTACCAGGGATGCATATATTAGTAAACAGTGTGATGGAGAAAAAAGGAAAAATAGTTTGAAAAAATGTGGAATAAAGACAATTATATTGAGCGACAGGAACAGCTGGTGTGTTCAGATCTGTTATCTGATATGGATCATCCATTGTATGTTGTTATTTTCTTTCTTTCTATTTGCTGAAGCAGCAAATGATAGCAACTACCAATTTACTGATTATAAGGCAGGTATTGACAAGCTATATTGATAACAGCATCTTGGGGTCGGGGGGAGGAGAAACCATATAATACAGATCCCTAAGAAATTCATATATATTACTTTCCATATAAATTTCAAGATGGCATTTATTCAGATTACTTCTATCCCTATTAAACTGTTTAATTAAAGTGTTTTTCATTTTAATTTATTGCACTTTGGTAAGGTTATAAAAAAGCATAAGCAATTTTAAGATAATTTTAAAATAAAGTTTAATGGAAAATGCTATTTTCTATTTAATTCCAAAGTTCTTCACATTAACGTACAGCACTTTAGTAAGATTATACAGATGCATAAGCAATTTTAAGACGACAACTTTTAAAATAAAGTTTAATGGAAGGTGTTCTTTTCTACTGAAAAGTGTGACAATGTTTTTTTCCACCTATATTTTGTTCTCATTTTGTTGTAAATGAATCTATAAGAAAAAAATTCCTTTTGGACATGTACTTCACAATTTCAAACAATAGACTCTGACTCCTGATTAACTAACTTTTAGTAAGGCAACTTTAGTAGGATATCATTGTAGTAGCATTACTTACATTCTTTACTGAAAATGCACAATGCAGTAAAAAAGTGAACTTATGTCCTCAAAGTTCAACTTTATCAGCATTACACTTCCTGATATTACACTTTGGCATCAAATAATTACCTTAGAGAATTTGTGCCTAATCTCTGCTTCTTACTCTCTAAAAAATTGTGCTAAAGACAACTTCCCGGGTTTGTTCATAAGAAATAGAAAATCATGTCCAAAGTCAAGGAAGATTAAAATATTGCTCTATTTCAATATTATATTTTTTAATTTGGATAAGGATGCTCACTGGGGGCTGATAGTCCACCATTTTCTCCTAATCTTTCCATATTATTTAAGTTATAACAAATGTGGAAATAACTGCAAAAGCCCAGGACCTCAATGCAGAAGAATAAACAAGAGGACAGCAGATCTAAACTGAGAAGCCAACACTATGTATGGGCACTGCTTACTGCAACAAAAATGGTATATTATGACCCCCTCTCTAGTTTGTAGAGCCCTGACTAGATTGAAGCATTTTGCAATAGGATAGCGATTTCAGTTGCCAGTCACAACTATTAATAACATAATACATGACTAGCTTTTAGGGGATGAAATCAAAAGTCCAATAAATATATCTTTGGTCCCAAGTCTGGAAACTGCAGAAACTGAGCATCCTTGCTTTAGAAAAAAACATATATTCAAAAGTGATTTCTGCAAACATAAATCAAATGTGGACTTTAACATAGATTTCAGTCACCTAGAATAGTCTCTGTTGTCACAGAGGAATAGTTACTACATGTTATTAGCCACTACAGTACTCACAAGCAGCTTCATAGCCATATGTCAGGGTCTTTGGTTAAAAAAAAAAAAAAGCCTTAATTCTTGTCTATTCTTCTAAAGCTATTTAGAGGATTTTGGCAGCAATCCAAACAACTACTGAAATCAACACTCAGTTTTTTATTGTGATTCTCAAATGTAGACCAAAAATGATAAATCAGCCACATTCAAAAAGCATGGAGAGCCTATTGGGCAGAAATCTTTCTATAGATAGTTCTAGCATTTTATCTAAACAGAACCATTTTAACACCATCATGATAATCTAATTTCCTTCTTCCCTAGATAGTTTAAAATACTATCCCTCTGTTCTCAGCTGGAAAGTAAATATTATATTTTCACTGGGAAGGCATTCTTCAGTCAAGTTCAGCTAAGAACCTCACAAGGGGACTGTCTTTGTTGTCTGATTCATTTATGAGCCAGGATCAGTAAATAAAGTAAGCACATTACATCTGTCCCATAACTTTGGAAGACACTAAGCAATTCCAGCATCTGTATGTCACTCATCTAATGCAATTTCACAGTGGCTAGGAATGTTCCATATTCCTATGAAATTGACTGAAATTTATGTTTTTCCTGCAGACTTTCTGGTGTGGATTAGTAATATAATTCATAAAGGTTGGGAGACATAAATTTTGTTTCAGTATGAATATACTCATGCTACCTGTATAATATCATGAGAAGACCTGATGGTGGGTATGAGAATAATAGCTAATGTGTGTAGTTCATTCTGATATATGGACTGGAAAATGTATTTATTTTATTTTAACAGGTTTTTGAAAGCACAATCAGAAGGAAAAAAGGAATAAAGGAACAAAAAGGAAACAGAAAAGAGATTTTACAAGCTATATATAACTGAATAAGAATTTTCAAAGGAACATTTCATTAGTACTGCATATGACTGAAAAATATAATATGTTCTCTGTGCTTACTTGAACAGTAAGCTTTTCCTTCCTAAATACCTAACTTTTGATTTTGTAAAAATAAAACCTTTCTTGTTAGGGCAATAGAGAAACAAAGCAGGGTAAATTAGAAGAAAATTCAGTAAATTGTGGACCATGGAGGAACCTGTAAACAAAGGAGCAGAATTATAATATAAAGTGGAAAATCAAAAATAGGCAACTTTGGTTAGGGAAGATGGGAGTTGTAGTCCAGTCCCTCTGGAAGACACCAAATTGGAGAGAGCTGAGTTAGAACATTAGTAATAATGAATATGAACTGGTTTTACAGAGGCCTAAAATAGTTGGCTCTATTTAGGGATACAGGAAAAACTCATTCAATCTGCATTTTTAAGAGAATCAATTTAATCTGAACTAGACTAGTGTGCAGACATGAACATTGTTATTACTTCAATATCTCATCTCCTAATTTGATCATTCCATTTTTGGTAACGACAATAATAGCAGTTTTACTGGATGCTAGTGGCTTTCTGTGGAACTGAACCATAAAGACAAGTTAGAGCTGCTGCTGGTGTTTGTCTCCCTTGCTGTTTAGCAGTGGCCCTTCATAAGCTCCTGGATATCATATCAGAGCTGATGTTGGAATTCTCAAGGCTTCCGGTCTTGGATGATTCCATGTTCCAGAGGGAGGATCCAGTATACTGATAATGGGATTAATGAAAGTAATCATTGCCTCAATTACTGGTTCTGATCTTTACTTCAAAGGAGTTGGGATGTGATCCCCATATGGAGGGCATTAGCATCTGTCTTTTGATGTGGTCAGAACACTTCCGCATTAGATACAGGGACATTCCTGATGTATTTCTAATTGATTATTTATTTTATTTTCTTGTATTATTTCTGATTTCCTTCATTTTGTTTTGGCCATAAACAAATAAAATGAATAAATAAAACAATTAAAGTATAGGTATGTGAGTGAATGGAAAGAGACAGATATAGATATAAATATAGATATAGATCTCCTTTCACTCACTCATTCACACACACACACATATATATATAAATAAATAAATATACATTTACTATATAAACAATTTCTGAGAAAATATGTTAAAATACAGGTACCTAAACCTATTTTTAATGGACTTTAAAAATCTTTAGGTTAATGCATAAATAAGACAAAATGAATGAAAACTGACATAATAGCCTTGAAATCAAATGATTTGTCTGTCCTAAAGCTATTCAATTATTTATAAATAAACTAGTCATGAATACAATAAAGTAGTGGAAAAGCTTCCCAGACTAGTATTTTTCCCTTTCCCAAGTCATAACAATACACAACCATTGAAAGCAAGTCAAAATATTTTCAAACTGTCCTATCTGTTTTGAGATCTATGCCAATATAAACAGCATAATAATCATGGGATGTCGATATCTGTATATATCTAGAGCTTGCAAAAAATGTCAGCTGATCAGTGCTATGCCTTGCTGCTTTCAAGCAGGCCAATAGCCAAATATCCTAGACGCTGAGCTTCTACGAATCAAGAGGAAACAAAATCCCTATAATAATAATAATAATAATAATAATAATAATAATAATAATAATAATAATAATAGGAACTTTCTGCTATCCTTCCCCCAAGAATTCATGCATTTTTCTGCATGGATTTGTGTACACCTCTGTAATGGTTTGCGCAAGCAAACAAACAAAAAAACCCTTCTGAGAAGCTGCTATGACAGATGGTAAGAAATGTAAACCAATGCATGGTTTATAAAAACTAGGCAAGCAGCAGATAACATTAGATTAGTTGCAGATTTAATAGACTTGAATAAAAATAAAAGGCAATTTGCAATTTTATCATTAGATGCTGAAAAAGCCTTTGACAAAATATATAAATAATACATGTTTGCAGTACTAAACAGGTTCGGATTTCCTTTGGAATTCATAAAATGGATCAATGGTCGCCCACATCTAAAGTAAAGGTTAATGGCATGTTTTTTCCTACTTTCCCACTATTTAGAGGAACTAGACAAGGATGTCCACTTTCACCCTTGCTTCTTAATATCTGCATTGAACCCTTGGCTTGTGCTATTAGACAACATAGGAGATAGGATAATGCTTATTTAAAACACATGTTTTACAATGGCCTATACTTACTACGTTTTGGGAGAAAGTAGTGGATTATATGACTATGCGACAAAAGATAACATTTTCAGAGGATAATATTCTCTTGAACTACATACCTAGTACATGGAATTTAACATTTGGACAACCTAAATGGATTCGCTGTGCTCTTACTATGGCTAAAAGACTGGCTATTGCAACACTGGAAAGATAAATGTATCACCCCATTCACTCAATGGATGAAGACCTGATTGCACTTGCCACTTATGAGTGGATTGCCTGTAGACGTAGACTCTGTATGGACAAGTATAATGAAATATGGGACTCATTTATACAAAATACAGTAGGTTCCAAAAAAAAGATAGTCATATAAATGTATTAGAAATATATACAGTGGTACCTCGGTTCACGAACGCTTCTGTTCACGAACAATTCGGTTCACGAACAGCTCCGTTCGCAAAATTTTGCCTCCGTTCACGAACGCCGGATCGGGTTACGAACAGGATCCGCGGCCATTTTCCCTCCCATGACACATGGTCGCGGCTTCCTGTAGGGAGGGGGACTCTCCCTCCAAGCAATATCCGCCTCCCCACCCGCCTTCCTGTCCTCCACGCCAGAAGTCGCGTCGAGCAAGGTTAGCTTTCTCTCTCTTCGTGCTGTACTTTGTGTCATATTTTTGCGGTTTAAAAAAACAACAACATATGGTTCAGAACGGATTAACCGTAATTACATTGAACCTTATGGGAAAATTTGATTCGGTTCACGACCAATTTGGTTCGCGACCAAAGTCACGGAACGAATTAAGTTCGTGAACCGAGGTACCACTGTACGTACTTGAATAGTATTTGCTTTAGATAAGTATATGTAGAACTGTTAATCGTTATAATATATTGTACTTTTTTGTTGTATTTTCTTCACTTTTTAAAGCACTTTTTATGCATAGGTTTTTTGCTCTGAAAATATATTTGCATTATAATCTGTGTTTTCTTTTCCTTTTCTATTATTTTAAAATCAATAAAAAGTAAATTTTAAAAATGTAAACTAATGCATGCAGAAGCCTCAGAAGCCTGTCAAACTGGCTGTATAATCTGCATAGTGGCAAGCTGGGCTTGGAAGGATCCTTCTGGATCAACTCTGGGGAGTAGGGGCAGAGTGTTATAGTGATTCTCTTCCTTCCTCCATAACCAGTTCTAGTCAGTGTTGGTTGGAGGAAAGAAGGTGAGTCCAATGCACCGGATTTGTGGCATACCTCAGGGCTCAATGTTCTCACCCTCTTATTTAATTATACTGATGATCTCATCCCAGGCTGACCAATTTGCCTGCAATCTGTGAGGATTTAGATGGGGTAGAACAAGCTTAGACTCAGCCCTCAGTGATTGTGAATGTTTGGGTCTCCTGGTGCTGGGGATCTTATATCTTTGGCCCTGAATGGGACTACACTACTCCAAGTGGGTATGGTATGCAATCTGGGGGGGCCTTCTGGACTCATAGCTCCTCCTTGAAGAGCAGGTGGCACCTGAGGCCAGGAAGGGCTTTGTGCAAGCTCGTCTTATGAACTAGTTGTACCCACCCCTGGACCTCCCCTTCTTAAGGTCACTCATGCTTTGACCAATCTGTGGAGGACAATTGCAATGGGCTGTACATGCGGCTGCTCTTGAAAATAATTAGGAAGTTACAGCTGGTCTAAAATACAGTGGCACAAGCAGTGATGAGCAGACCATACAAGGTACTGATTGTCACCTTTAAATCCCATACAGCCTAGTTATCTGAGGGAGTTTCCCATGGTTTCTGCCTGTTCTGTTGGCTTCTTTACTGGTCGTATCAATTAAGCAATATTACCTAGCAGCATTCAGAAAAGGGGCCTTATCTATCATGGCACCTGCCCTCTGGAACAGCATCCTCCTGGAGATTCACGTAACCTCCCCCCTTTCCAGTCACTGAAGGGGCAATTAAAACATGGCTTTTCCCCCAGACCTTGGATTGGGATGATTGGGAAACCTTTTTGTCTGCTGGTAGGAGAGACAGCTGGTTCTTGTTCCCTCTAGATGACACTAAGGATTTTATTTTTGATTTTATGGTTTGCACGTTAAGCTGCCCAGTCATTGTAGTTGGGTGGTCTAGAAATATGATAGACAAACAGACTACTATAGATAGCCTGAGTCATCCTGTTGGTATGACTAGGGCTACTATATCTGGGCTTCTAAACTCCAGATGATCCCTAGTTGGCAGTAAAGCCTTTGCTGCCATCTAGCAATCCTCCTGTTTTTTCAGCCCAAATATGATAGGTATAAGCATAATAGCAAAATTACATTTAAAGGGTTTTCAAATGACTAAGACAATGGCATGCCATGAAACTGGTGGTGGTTGAGTGAGTGAAGAAGAAGAAAGAATTCATACACAAACACCAAAATATTGGTAGCTCTATGAACAGCATGCTAAATACAGTAATTGGGAAAGGAGAAGATGCCTTGGTGTCACTTGGAAATAGAATGGTTAAACTGGAGCCAGGGGTTGGTAAGAATTCCTTCTGTGCTAAACAGACCACTCCCATTTGCTTCCAAAACATGATTGTACTTCCCCATGCAGTAACAATGGTGAAGAATTCTGATCATGGTTAAAAAAGAAAGGCAAGAGAGCTTCTAAATGGGCAAATTATATCAGCATTTTTTAGATAGGGAAATCATGAAAAGACTACAAAAATCTGCAAATATCTATTCAAACTGGAAATCATGCAGAAAACACCAGGGGAGACTTACTATATTAAAAGAACAGAACCTGCAAACAAGCATAGGAACCCTAAAAAATCTCACTAGTCCCTTCTGGCCAGATACAGCTATGACTATATTTTATTGCAAAGGGATTGCCAAAACCAGATCTTAGAAAATGAGGGCAACAGAAAAAAAGCATGGATGGGCCTAATGTATCAATGTCTGCATTAGCCTTTAAAAATGAATGAGCCAAGGACAAGTTCAAAAAAACAAAACAAACAAAACTGCAAGTATCCTTGGAAATTTCTAGGTCTCAAGCCTCTCCAAATGAAACATAATCTTAATTGAAGACTAAATTTATATATTTACTTTATTCTGCCTCTCAACCTTAAAGGATCTCCAAGGAAAGCTTACATCAAAAGTATAAGAAATATCTGGCTTCTATTCCTTCAGACACAATGACAGTTTCCACAGTAATGCAGCTCAGTTACTACTATCCTGCTGTGCACAAATCCACATCTCTCTGCTGCCACATAATAGTCATTGTGACTCACTCTCTCACTCCAACCCACTACCTCCCTATCACCTCTCTGACCATTGGCAGACAACTGGGTGTTTTATGAAGGAGCAGGTGCTGCAAGTGTGGTTCAGGTGAACTGCTGACTGATAGCAGGTGCTCCAGTGCTTTGATCTCCTAGTTAAAGCAATATTCTTTTCCACCCAGAACTATAGGGTAGAAAGAGAGGAGCCAGGTGAAACAGATTTCTCTCAGGAGAACACTGCAATCTTGTAAATATAATTGAGACTCTATTGCACCTGGAAATAATAAAGTCTATCTTCTACTCCCTTAATATCAACCACTGCCGCTAATAACAATCTGCAATAGCCCTCCTTTCTCTAACAGATTTTTTTTCGTTTTTTAAGGGCTTAGTGGATGACGCGGGAGGGAATGGTGCTCGGGGAGCCATAGGTACTGAAACCAGAGGCAGCTGGCTGTGCTATAAAAAGGCAGGATTCATAAGAACCATAACTGTTTATGCAGTTTTACAATGCATATATAAAGGATTGCAATCTTATTCTTGCAAACTATCTTTTGTTGCCATTTAAGTGACAAAGTGCAGGCATTCCATTCAGAGCAGTCTCATTAATAATAATGGTAAATCTATACCTTTTAAAGTCATTTATCATCATTTTCCTGCAGCAGACTATTGTGTTAATCTGCTTTACTAGGAAAGTCTTACTATTAAAGGTAGCCTGGTCCCATGATATAAATCATTTGGAATGAAAAATTAGCATCCCATTTTTTTTTTAGGTAAGATACATATGAGATTAACAACACTAATGTTTGGGTTATGATAAAATTAGAGCATTTTATCTTTATTTCCCACTTCAGTTACAACAGTGTTCGATTATAAGAAGGCCTATTTCCATTGGGCAGCTGATTAACTAAGGCAGTGGTGCCCCTTGGTTTTACCTGCAGAGAATAACATACTCTACCTTAAAAAGTAAAGTTAAGGGTTAAACACACTGAAATGACAGGCTGTCTAAAGAGATTTTCTTGCCAGAAGCAGAATAGGAAAAAAAAATCTCTGCCCCCATTGAGTCCATTCAAGGTACAGCCAAGTTATTTTGACCACAAGGCAGAAAATGTCATAATCTATGTTTGGCAATAAGAACAGAGTAATTCTCTTACATGACACCCGAAATCTGCTGCTAGAAGCCACCTCACACTGCCTGATGGAAAAGCAAGTCTATATTGAAATAACATGATGGGCTCTTTGGGGAGAAAATGAATAGACTTCTTTTATGTCTGCCAAATGATCTCCCTTGGCAGGGTAGTTTCCTACAGGCATCTAGACAACATTAGACCAGATCTAAACAATGCCGCTAGGCCTTGGCACAGGAAGTGAGGTGTAATGTTGCCATGTGCGTTCGTTGCTTTAGTTTTGTCTTTTATGCATACCATTAATCCCTAGCAGCTAAATGGGATCTCTCTGGGTGTGTATGTATTTGCTTTATTGCCCTGTGAAACCTAGGTAGAGGTTTGCTTATTTGTCTTTTGTTTTCCTAGCATTACGGCAAGTAACATAATTCCTCCGCTCAGATAGGTTAATTATTCCCTCCCCACCCTTAAGTTCAGATTGTTTCAGGCAAGTATAAAGAATCAGTCTATTAGGCTGGTACAAATAGCTTCTTCTTAAGGTTTATACAGCTAGCATGGCATTTTTCTATAAGGCTCAACAATTCCAGACACATGTGATATATGCAGCAAATACCCAAAACTATATGGTATGGTATGTTACATATGGGTGTAACATATAAACTTGGCACAAGTCACACTTAAATCTTACTGAGGATTTGAGTCAGTTGTCCTAGATTGTTATATTCAGTAAGCCTTTAGCACACCTTTCTATGTATTGGGGATATGGGTTGCAATCCTGAATGAAATAAAAAGTGCTTAAATTTCATTGTCAGTTATGAAGTGAGATGAACTGGAAGAAGTTTGGGATCAAGAAAATCTAGAATATGATGTGTTAGGGATCTAAATTCTGCACTTAGGCACAAAGCCAGTGTAAAGCCCTTGGATGTTGAAGCATAATTTGTAACTAAACCACTCTAAGGCTTTCTGTTTCACGATTTTTTATTACAGAAGTTAGATGAAAGGCTCTCTTCCAAATTGACTGTATGTGGTGCATTAACTGTGCAATGAAAGCTGGAATCTACATATTGCATGAATTATTTAGTTTAAGGAAATTTGCACTTTATGTTGCTTCAAATAATGGAAAAGGAAAGTCACACATCTGGGTCTTGAAGCCCTCATTCACCACAAATGTATACCTTTTTCAGTAATGCCTCTGACATCTGAAATATCACAAATGTTCCAAGTGTATCTTTACCTCCATAAGGAATAGAAACTTGATTTAAAAGACAACAACCATAAAGCTAACATTTAAGAAACTGATTCCACATTGCGTGCTTATGCACAGAACAATGTTACATAAAGTCAGTGACTGCCTTATGATCAATTTCAGATTCCTATTTGAAGAAATGCATTGGATTACTATGACAGATCAACTATGCATTTTTTCATCAGCATGCACAGTTCCAACTTAAAAGTTACAGTAGCTTTTGCAACAATCCTAAACATACCTCAATATGTAAATCCACTGAATGGAATAAAATTTATTTCCAAGTTAATCTGCATAGAATCAGTTTATTTAATTTTCAAAGTTATTCCCTGCCACAATCTGACAACTCTTGGTGGCTTACAGAGTATAAGCATTCATAGTACAGTTAAAACAAATGACATCATGAAAATCTAAGCAAGGCAGAATAACAATACAAACAAAAAAATAAAAAATAGAGAGTAAAAGGTGGTGCAATGCTTTTTAAGAGAATGCCCTCTGAAATAATTGCATTTTTAACAGTTTCCTGCAAACCAGAAGGGAGAGAGAGAGTCAGATTTCTGCAGGGAGGCCTTTTAGAACATTGGGGCCAGCCTTCTAGCTTCCTCTCCCAGGTGTGTGGGACTATAAGCAGCTTCTCCCCACAAGGGAAGTGGCTTGAGTCAATTCTGGTTGAAGCAGATGATCCCGGTCACCAAGCCATGAAGTGCTTTTCCAAGAGGTAACATGTAGCTGAGGCCAAGGGCTGGTAAATGCTTCTTGGTGATAGGGGTTGGATCCACTTGCCTTAAAGATGGCAGTGGTCCACCCCTTCCTCAAGAGGTCATCTCTGGGCCCAGCAGTAGTGGACAATTTTCTTCCAGCCTCCAACCTTCCCTTTTGGAGGAAGGTTGTTGAAAAGGTGGTAGGTGGTAGACTTGCAGAGCCAGAGGGCTGTGAAGAAAACAGATTTTTCTGGACCTGTTACTATTGGGTTTCAGGCTGGGATTGATCACACTTGTGGATGACCTCTGGTAGGCCTGGGATGGGTGAGCTTGATCTTTCTTTTTTCTTTTTATAATAACTTTATTAAATTTTAAAAGAGGCATAGCTTGATCATTCAGCAGCTTTTGATACCACCAATCAAGATATCCTTCTGGGCCCTCTGAAGATGTGTGTGTAAAACTGGGGTGGATGTTCCTTCAGTGGTTTTTCTCCTTCATCTACAGCCAGTTCCAGTTAGTGTTGGGGACAAGGGTGCTATAGGGCTCAAATCTCTACCTGCTCCTATTTAACCACTGGCATTGGGTCATTATCATCAGTATGTCAGATAAGCCTGAGTGGTTCTGAATTTTAGGACTTCCCCGTATCTAGTGATTTTCCATCTTTAACTCTGTATGGGGTAAACACTCCCCTAAGCAGAGTTGGTGTGCAATCTGGGGGTCCTCCTCAACTCACAGCTCCTGCTTGAGGAACAGTTGGCAGTTGTGGACAAGAGAACCTTCACAAGAATATATCTTGTGTACCACGTGACATAAGCCTTAGTCACCTCCCAAGTGGACTACTGCAGCACACCCTACATGGGCTGCCTTGGTGCATTCAGATGCTGCACAGATCCAGAATGTAGCAGCACATGCAGTATTGGGTACATCATAGTATGCCCATGTAATATTGCTGCTGTGTGAGCTGCCCTGGTTACCCCTAGGCTTCCATATGCAATTCAAGGTGCTGGTTATCTCCTTTAAAACCCTACATGGCATGGGACCAGGTTACTTGTGGAACAGTCTATCCTCAATGATTTGTGTCTGTCCCACCAGATCTGGCCTAGTGGGACAGACACAAGTCCCTTTAGTGAAGCAGTGCTACCTAATGGGCCCTAGGAAGCATGCCTTCTCTGTCATAGTGCCTACCGTATGGAACAGTGTCCCACCAGAGACATGAACAACCCTGACACTGCTGGCTTTCTAGAAGGCCATGATGATCCAGCTTTTCCCCTAGGCACTGGGGCCAGGATGCTAATGGAGCTCTGGTATGGGGTGCATCCACTATGTTGGTGCTGAGATTTTTACGGAGGCCTCGACTCGAGTTTTTTCTTTTGAATAACTAATCGTCAGCCAATGCAGGAACCACAGAATAGGTGTTATGTACTCCAAATGCCAGGCACCAATAAGTACATGGGCTCCCACATTCTGGACTGGTTGCAGCCCAAATAAAGCACATTGAAGTAGTCCAACCAAGTGGTAATGAGGATATGTGTTAAGGTAGCTAGGTTCTTCTGCACCAGGTAAACCTGGTGGTGTAACTGAAACTAGGCCCATTTAGCTTTGACTTCTCCTGCTGTTCAAGCAGATGCTGTGAGCCCAGAAGGACTCCCAAATAGCAGAGCAGCTCCTTCACAGGTATTCCCTGACCATCCACAGATAACACTGGTGTCAACAGAAAATCCCAATATTTTCTTGGTAGTCCTTGCTTACCAACCACTCATCCAGTGACTATTCAAACTTGCAACAGCGCTGAATGAGTGGTATTTACAACCAGTCCTTGGAGTTCTGGCCATTGCAGTGCCCCCATGCTCACGTTATCACGATTCAGGCACTTGGCAACAGGCTCGCACTTATGATAGATGCAGCATCCTGCAGTCATGTGATCGCCATTTGCGACCTTCCCTGACAGCTTCCCACAAGCAAAGTCAATGGGGAAGCTGGCAGGGAAGATCACAAGTCGCTCTGGTAAGTCCCTCGGCCTTCCTGCTCTCATGCTGCGCCATTCACCCCCCGCCCCCCGGCCTTCCTGTGCTTGAGTCCTGCCATGCCATCCATCCCTGACCTTCCTACACTGACATGCAGTCTGCACTGGGTCTCCCAAGTCTTCCCCCAACCTCTGAAGCACCCTCCCACGCCTCCGCATTTCTTACCTGGGACTTCCACCGCTTCTCACTTAATGACCTGCGTGTCTTGGGGTTACGGCGGAAACTTGGACTGCCAAGATTGTTGTTGCTAAGCAATGCAGTCACATGATGTCACACTTTAATACCACATCACTTAGCAAAGGCAATCCAGGCCCCAATTGCTGTCGTAACCTGAGGACTACTTGTAATTCTGTCTCACTTGGGTTCAACTTCAGCCTCCAACCTAGACAGCACACTAACCAATTTTTCTGAGGTCACAGGTCAAAAAAATCCCAAATAACATTGGAAGGCAATATCCTAGTCACCACGATGGACTCTGCCCATGAGGAATCAAGGCTTCAGCAAACCTGCATGACTTTATTGGCAAAATGCTGCACAATTGGTCACAGCTGCCAAGTAGGAGATCTTCATGTTGATCCCTCCCCAGAAAAGAGTTTGTTGCCATAAATAAAGCTGTTGGATGACAGCTGCCAACCCAACAAAGGAGGAAAAACATGCTCTGCCTCCCATACTGTCATGATGTAGGCCCAAACATGGGCATGCATCTGTGCTCAGTCAGATTCGTTTCTCATCTTCTTCCACTGGTGCTCCAGGCGTTGTTTCTGGAGCTTCATTTTAATCAGTTGTATTAGTTATCATGGCATTTTATATTAGGAGCTATTTTACTGCTGTCTAAGCTATGATTTTGCCCTCAGACGTAATGGAAATAGTCTCATTGCTGCCTGAACTAAGTTGCCAAACTAATCTTCATTATATACTATATCTATAGCACAGGCAAAAGAACTTTTAGAAATTGGTAACTAGTATTAGTGGAAGGTGGTGGCAGGAACAGTTACACTTCTGCAAATATCCAAAGGGTCCAGCCCTTTGAATTATTTGTCCAGCACATGCCACATTACTGCTTTGACAATTCTTGCAGCCGCTTTCCTAACAGGAATCTGCTATTCAGAGAGATGAATTTTTCCAGATAAAGAATCTCCAGCGCTACAATTACATTCTTGCTTTATATTCTGCTTAAATGCAGAGCCAAGTCTGCAACGCTGAAATTGAGTCAGCCATTAAATAAGTAAAGCTCCCAACAGGCAACTAAATGAAAGCACTGTTTGGGTAAAGGTTTATTCCAACAATTTATTAAGAAAGAATGCCGGAATATAGCCCTCAAGCTTAGTCCATTGCAAGTTACAGGCACATTTAAAAACTGAACATCATAGTCATGTCCTATTTTATTCTTTTCCTAATTCTCATTCATTTCAACATAGCTTGGCCAAGAGACATCTCTGGGATAGATTGTGCTGAAGGTGATTCTAAACACCTGCATGCCCTGTCAAAGATATAGGAAGGTGAATGCATGCTCTCTGGCAATCTTGAGTAAAGCACAGTCCAATTCTATTACATTGTTTCAGAAGGAGATTAGTTATGCATGCTAAATTAAAAAGAATCAGAACGTGATAATTGTAATTAATAATTTTGTTAGATAGAAGTGAGGGTTGGGACAAACATAATACTAAATGACCATGGTTTGGTCATATGGAGAGGAAGGGAGTAGAGAAGGAGGGGAATTCCCAGAAAATTATTGTTAGAGGTCTTCAGAAAGAAAGAGGTGAGAAGTTTAAAGTAAATGAAACACTGAATGATGGTCTTTAATGAGCACATGGAGAGAGAGAGTATGCGAGTGAGTTTTGGATAAACTATTGGTTCTCTGTGACCATTATTTAATTTTTAAGATTTGTATATCACAAAAGCACCTCAGAACAGTTCAGATGTTAATAGATTTCCAAAAGATGAAAGACCAGATGAAAACAGTGGTGGCAGGAGATTTTTAAAAAGCAGGAGAACTTTTAAAAAAATATCTCAAGTACCATTCAATGCACAGGCAAATGGACTTTACATCATGCCTAATTCATAGCAACTTTAGTGTCAACTGAACATGCAGAGACTTTGTAAGTTGAATGTTATCAAGGAAAAGGCTCTTGATGCTTAACCTGTTTGCAGATGGTGAAGGCTCCCACATAGAGGGGAAAAATAATGTGGTTGAAAAGGCCAATATAGCATTCCGAGCTTAGAAATTAACTAGGAATAGTTAAAGTCTTTTAACGGCAGAGTAACACATTCCCCAGCGATCAGTCCACACAGCCATTAAATGATGGTTAGCCATTTGTGTTTCCAAATGGATTTGCCGACTCACCTAAACCCATTTCATCTAAAGAAAAGGGCAGGTATATGACTGGCACATCCTCCATTCAGCAAAATGCCCATGTTCCCTAAAGGCAGCACCACCTACAATCAGGTAAGTTATTCACTAAATAAGTCAATATCCCTCAAACTCTGGGTGATAAAATGGACACATTTGTGTTGTTTTCTTGGCTATAATATAGAAGTGGTTTGTCACTGCCTTCTTCTGGATAGTGTGGATTAGGTGCCCTGTAAATAGAAGATGGCTAATTGTGGCTAGGTTGCCTTTGCTAAAGTTGATGGAAGGCACTGTGAGCTACAGAAGTGATCACTATCTGCAACTTTGGATCTAAAAGGGTCACAGTTGCATATTCATTCTTGAGAGGAAATGGAAATGCAATTATATCCACAACAATCAGTACACTCCTCTGATATAATAAGCTTTAAGCTGTCACATCTCACATGACTCGATACTTAATTTATCACCACTCAAAGTGGGTAGATATAAATTAATTTATTTCTTCACAATCCCACTTATTTGAGAATAAGTCTTCTGCATATAGATGTATAGAATTCCAATGTTGTTCTACTTTGTACTTTTGATTTTTAAAACTGGGGGGTGGGGGGGACTTGAACTGTTTGTTCTATAAATTATCAGTTCATGGTCAGCATTTCCAACTTTGAACAAGATATATTAATGAAATCACTTTAACTGTACCTTAAATTCATAAGAACCAATTTTCTATCATTAGGAAATTGGTAGAGTTCCTAATTTTTTTTATCACTTTAAAAGCAGATAATATTTTAAAACCTACCTGCAAACCTCTATTTTCAAAGCATTCCTTTGAGATCTGTAGCATTGCACTGCAATAATATAACATTTGAAACTTTTTAGATAATTTTCCACATTGCCTATTTTTTGTGCTTGCTATTTCATTTCCCAAACATGATATAAGAGAATGAGAGTTGTTTATTACATTCATGTCCCCTTGAATCCCCTTTTTCTGTGTTTGCAGAAGTGTGTCTACCCCCTCTACTGGCTGTGGGTGATGATGCAAGGAAGATGTTCTCCATTATTTCCAATGCTTAGAAACATCTGCAGTTGTTACTGCCTTTTGTGGGGGGGAGGAATGCTCTAATGAATAAATCAATCAAATGGGGCTTCAGCAGCAATGGCCTTGAATTCCAGTGAATCCTGTGATTTGAATTGCTCATCTGTTTAAAAGCGGAATTTCTAGCCCTTAGAAAAATCAAGTTTGAATGGTATTGCAGGTTCTCAGAAGCCAGAAATATCATGACTGCATGTCCAGTTGCAAAAAATACAGCTTTAATGCTCCCCATCTTTAGCAAAAGCAGAATAAGAACACATCTACAAGTCTGAATCAGTACTGTTATTGCAACTTAAGTTTATCATGATATAGAATAATTCAGATTTCATAAACACAGAATATGCAACAACAATAAATCTCCTTTAGATAAATAGCCACCAACGGCAAAATCTATACTTACTTCAGCTGTTCCATATCCTTGTGCTTAGCCATGGATCTTAATAGATCCTTATGCCACTAATGTGGCTGGTTAGTACTTAGATGGGAGACCACTAAGAAATTGCAGAATTTTCTGCTAGATAGGAAAGTGCAAACTAATTCCATATTGTTGCCAAGGAAACTTCATAGATATATCCATGAAGTCACAAGGAAACCACCTTTTACCTTTTGTCATGTCATAAACAGCTTTTGATACTGATGTGGATTGCAGTCCTAATTATGGTTACTAAAAAAGTTCAATCTGGTAAATTTTCAAAATAAACCCAGACAGGACTGCTCAACTGGAAGATTAGGATTCCTGATTGGTAGTTTGAAAGCTCTGCATTATTTTATTCATTTCAAATATGTTGTAGTGCTGAAAGAGCATACTATTCCCTCAAGGCAGTGTCAAAGATAAAATACAGCACAAAAACAATGCTTTAAATAATTAGTAAATGGTAAACCATCTGCACCTATTTTTATGGACTGTTTATCTCCTTCCACATTTATACTCTAAACAGGTACACATAAAGAATGTTTAAACATTGTGCTACTGTCTACACATTGTTTTGCAACCCTCAACAGTAACTCTTAGAAATAAAAATACATTTTAGGAAACATAATTTGGGCAGGTGGAATTTAAGATTTGTGTGTAGATGAGATAGCACTGACATTTTCAAATGTATTGCTCTTTTTGGTATACTTCAAGATTTGGTATTGCTCTTTTTGGTATACTTCAAGATTCAGTTACGAAGATAATGGTAACAAAACTGGCTACTAGTATCATTAATGAAATAATAGGGCAATTATTTTCTTGTAATTGTATTCTATGGTTGATAAGGTTTCAGGGATTTAGATATATTTGAATGTTGATATTCTTGTGGAAATTAAGGATAGCTGCCTAATGTATTTTACAATATGGTCATTGTGGGGGAAATGTGAAGATGGAGTGCTATGTATAATTCCAGAATGAAAGAGAAGATATAAATCTAATAAATAAACAAATGCACTGGATTACAGCAGTGTTTCTTAAACTTTTTTTCTCCCAGGATCCCTTCCCACTTTTAAAAGTTATGGGGGACCCTAAAATAGTTTTTGTTTGTATGGGTTATATTTATTGTTATTTACCATATTAAAAATTAAAACTGATGCATTTGCTGCCACTACCGCTTCTCACAATTGTTTGATGGGATTTTAATATTGCATTATTTTTCAACATAGGCTGGCAAATAATTTGGGTTTCCCTGATCCCTGAGAGGTTCTTGGGGGGTCCCTCATGGGTCCTAGGATCACACTTTAACAAACACTGACCTAGAGTGATTCAGTGAGGCAGCACATAAATATGATACATAGATAAATAAATCCCATACTGCTAATTAAACATTGGAAGTCCAGTACTATTCCATCTCTAGAAGTGAAATACTAAAATGTGTGGTTATGATGATCTATTAAATTTCAGTCTCAATTTACTTGGGTATGAGTAATTTAAATGCACTTTATTAATAAGGTAAAGAGCCTGTAGGATAGGATATCAAAATGCCACACACCTCTATCATGACATTTCTGAATAAACTAAATTCTTTTCATTTCTCCTTTTGGAGAAATGCATTTATAATGTAACTTGTACATTGCTAGAGGTTAAAAACTAAAAGTAAAATTTTGGATTAATAAAAATACTGTTTTATATCAACCAGTTTGAGCTGCCTGGCTGACAAGCACAAACAACAGAAAATATTCAGTGATAGTGCCAGAGTTTC
The DNA here is from genome assembly GCF_059951505.1 of Python bivittatus. Taxonomy (NCBI): domain Eukaryota; kingdom Metazoa; phylum Chordata; class Lepidosauria; order Squamata; family Pythonidae; genus Python; species Python bivittatus. Next base: position 9,100,463 of record NW_028277058.1, on the reverse strand, counting down.
TGAATACTCTCTTCTGGAAAACATGTGAAGCCCATTGTTCAATTTTAAGAGATCCATAAGTACTTAGAGTCTACATTAGAGAATTATACAAACTGTGTTCTACCAAATATTTATTGGTTATTGTGATTTTTAAATGTTGTCTTATTGCTGCCCTATTATTGAGATGCTTTTTACATATGGTTGTATTTTGCTATTGTTACAGCACATTCACTTCTCTGTTGGGATATATAACCTGAAAGCCAGAGCAGAAATCTATAAATTGATAATGAAGTTATATGTGTAATAGTATTATATACTATATGTAACAAATTCATTTGTTTTAAACTTTGCGTTACCAGAATATTTACATTCTATCTGTCAATCAAATTTTCCTATAAATAGCTTAGAATAGATAGAAATGTATGCAGAGGAATTTTTAGCTCTTTTTTGCAAGATGAAACTCTTATAAAACATTCCAAAATGGTGTTTGAAAGTTCTTACAGTTTCGGAAGTTATTTCTTATGGCAGAATAGGCAAGCGGACTGTAGCTTCACCAGTAAGAATCCAAAGCTTTGATAGCCATGTGAATCTTTGAATCTGAGGTCAAAGTGACTTGCGTACCCCTCAGAATAAGAAATACCTAATCATATCTGGAAAATGTTGTGTAGAGAATAACTCTATAAGAGATTGGGCAAATTATTTATTGAATAGTATGCATTACGGGTAGAATAGGTACGTATAAAGGAAGGTTTATTTTCATGGAAATTGGATTGATCATTTCATAAAGTCTAGCAAAGATCTTGAAAAAAATGTGTTCTAATCATTTTATATCATTATTTTATTCCATGACTAGAAAGCCACAATTTAAATTCAGTGATGATCAGGCCAATAGATAATAAGTTTTAATATGTCCTCCTTGGCAGCCAGCTAGGTGAAATGTTAAATTGATAAATTTTATAAATAGCAGCCCAATTGTAGATGTTTTCTCAGATAAGCTCTCACTCAATAAAACTTTATTCTCTACATATTTGATTGAATAGGTCACAACCTAGGTACTATATGTGAGACAATATTGACATTCTGCTTTGTTAGAAAGGAGATAACCACTCAGTATGGGAACCGCTGTCTAACAGATGTTTAAGTTTCTCAGCTAGTATTTGCCATTTTAGCCATCATTAAAATCCCCAGCCTCACTGGCTAATTTATAAACAGTGACCACTGACATCTTGTAGCCTACAAGAAACTGCCGAAATCTGCAAGTAATTTTAACAGACTCAGTAGGAGATGATTTTTAACATAGAAATGAATATATAATTGCTTCAGTCAGTCCGGAGGAATTCAAACCTAAAGACAAATAGACTTACCATCCTCTCATTCATTACTTAAATTATCTGAAGCCACACATTCATTTTCAAAAATAGCCGTATAAAATATCGAAATATATTTACAATGCATCAAAAAAGACATATTCCTGATTCTAAGGAATTCAGCTTTATTCTTCAACCATACATGTTCATGATGTTCCTTGTTTAACATTGTCACTAATTTGGTACAGCAGATTATAGAGATGGCTTATGATCCCATAGCTTAGATTGTATTTTAGAATTATTGCCCAGGTACCTATATCTATGGACAGCCCTATCCTAAAGGCTGAGTTACAAACCAAACAGCCTGGCCAATCTCATAGCAGGGTCAAGGCTACATATATCCAATTCTGAACTTTCAGGACATGCATATAATACATCACAACAGTTTTGCCTTCAAAATGTCTTTGAAGAGAAGGCATTCTAACTGTGAGTGGAGATTGAAGCAGTAATAGTCCAAGATATATGGCAAGGACATCAGCTTGCAGGTAGCTACTTTAAAAGCATGCTCAGGGATACTCAGGAATGAGATTGAGCCTACTAGTGCTTCATGAAAACTGTTTCCCTTTGTTCTAGTGTTTGGCGACTAGCCAGATATAACTCTACATTGTTGGTTTTAGCGGCAATAGAAATTAGGCAGTATAGAAACAGATATGTACTTCACTATCCCTATCTAGTTTTGCCACGCTTAACCATCCTCTTTAGACCATATATAGGTAGTCCCCGGGTTTACGGACAACTATTGGTTTACGGATGATGCATAGTTAAGAACAGAGCCTATTGTAGCAAAATCCAAGTTAAGTACACATGATTTGAGTTAAATACACAATGGTTTGAGTTAATTACACAATACTACTTATATAGTATTATACAATAATACTGTTCCTGCTTACATACAAATTCGACTTAAGGACAGACCTTGGGAATGGAATTTGTTCTTAAACTGGAGACTATCTGTATTTTATTTTAGTTCAGTGCTGAGAAGTATATCACGAAATCAGGGGCTTGTTGAAAGACAAGAATGTTCAGTTTAGGACAACCCTCTTCTCTCAACTCAATTATTTTCTATGTGTAGTTAGTGAGGAACAGAAGCCACAACTCATGATGTGCTTTTAGTATTACTGTCTTTATACCAGACAAAACATTAGTAAATCAACTTACAGTTTGTAATACACACAACTGTAGGTTTTCCCATTGGACTGCATATTGAGATCCTGGGAAATCAGGATTGACCACAACATGCCAGCACAACTATGCAGAAGACAATATGGTCTTTGCAATAGGAGAGCTACATAAGAATTTTATCTTGCATGAAAACACTCTAATTGTAAGCAATTGTAAGCATTGTTCTTTACTGCTCTTCATAAAAGCAGCCACAGAGATATTGTTTCTGCAAGTGTAAAGCCAAACACCAGAAGAAATGAAAATAGCTGAGTTAAAAATATTTATCTCGAAGAGACTGAAAAAGAATTGAAAAGAATTAAAATAGTTACATCAGACTTGTAAAACCTTGAAGATTTTAAAAAAGTGTTGTTTTAACTTCAAAGGTTGACTTAAAGATAGCAGAGATTTAAGAGAACAGGTGGTTTCAAAATCTGTTACTGCAGTTATTTAATAGCCTACTACATATTAGATGAAGCCAGTGAGGAGAATCATAAGCAATACCATGCTGCATATTCTCTTAAAGCCCTTGTTTAATTACGTTCAAAATAAAGGGGAACAAAAGAGAAGTCAGATCATCTCCATAGTTGAACTCTCTCATTTTGGAGGGGAAAATCCAAAAAGTTCCTATTGCCCTTCCAGGAATCATAGGACTATTGTAATAATGCAGGCCTAAGAGACTACTTACCTTCATTTCTCTATCATTATAGGTAGTAGTTCTCTAGAATGTTTTCATCATAGATGAAGAAATATGGCAAGGACCACCTGTGTGGGACAGTTAGGAGAAAATGAAAAGGTAGCATCAGTGAGCCAGCTAGGTAATTCTAGTTTTTCCTTAATGATCTTATGGGTGTGCATGATGCAGCTTAATAAGGCTATATAGTATGACCTCATTTGTGAAGCATGCAACTAACATTTTTTCTTCTATCTTGATGTTCCATTTTCCAATTTAAAAAGAAATAATAAAATGAGCATCTGTAGCCAAATATATGGTCAGCTGGTTACCTTCCAAGTACAGTAATAGATGAAAGGATCTATTATGCCATGCCAGTCGTTTTCTGTAGACAGTTCACCCCCAAAGACACACCTGGCTTGTACTATTAGACAGCATGAGAAAGAGGAGAAAGCAATTCAGAAAACCAACATTTTCAGCAAAAAAGGGGAAAGTTAAAAAAATTCTTCTGGTGACTGCTTCTCTCCCATAAATGTGATAACTTGCATAATACATCATAAAAGGAGGAACAAAAGCATCAAACACAATGGGATTTGTGTCCAGGGAACCTTTTTTTTTTTGCCACTACTGTTGCTTTTCTACTTTTATTTGTTAGGACAGCAGCACGTCATAAACCATTGGAGTATACAGTATGGCAAGTATTTATTACAATCTCATCTCTATCCTGAACAGATTATAAAAGGATGTAGATATATTTGTACTGCCCAATTTTGTTACTTTCCTCCTATGTTATCCCTCCACTGTTCACTCCCTACAAACAAAGCAACAACTGTAGATCAGCATGGACTCTTTTCCATAGCGACACACTTTAAAACAAAAAATTAACACCAGAATTATGGTTACAAAAAAGAGTATTATTGATACTGCTAAGTTCTGCAAAGTGAAATCATTCTTCTTTCATAGAACCAGTATTTCTAGATTGCCTACTGTAGAAAGCTATCATTTACAGTGAAATATTTAAGAAGAGAATTATGGCATCAGCTAAGCAGATGAACATGAAAAGGAATTGTCCCTTCTGAACAATAATCTGAATATTATCAGCTGGAAAGATGGTGACTGGTTCATATGCTCATTGCCCTCAATAAATCAGAAGATGAAAAAATGGTATAACCTTGGCATTGTGGGTTTTTGAAATTCCAGTGTAAAAATAAAAAAAAATAAAAAGCTGCATGAAGCACCTGGATGCATGCTCTCATCACAGCCAGTGAGTAATGATTATGATATTGGACTAGGATGTACAATAAAATGAACTCAGGAAATGGATTATGAGCAATTGTTAACATCAAAGATCCTCTACCCCACAAGCTTAGGGATCAGCTAGGCCTTTGGAGATCAACACATCTGCTTCAAAAAAGTTATATCCACATGAAAGCCCCTTCAACGTGCAAGGGGAATCAACACCTAAGCCATACCTCCCCATCATCACTGAATTTCCATGTGGCTCAAGGAGCCAAGCTAATGAACCCTCACCTCAGTTCCTACTCCAGATGAAACCTTGCTTGGACAGTTAGTGGTTTTCTTTGGAACTCCAGGGCAGGAGATTTCCCAGCAGCAAGAACTGTTACCTTGTCCAGGATCTTGGGACTTCCACCTTCCTGTGAAATAGCAAGGCATCACTATTTGCTGTAACTTTCTTGCCCTCCGCAGTTGTAATACAGGGCAGTGTGGATATTCTCCCTACAGCCTCCATATCATTTTTTTCCCCAAACAAGAATTGTAGGTGGTGAAGAGAAAGCTTGTTAGTGCTAGATGGGGATGGTGAGACACTTCTCAAGTGTGGTATGCAATTGTACAGTATGACACACAATTATCTAGGTGTAGGGTAAGTCTGGCAGAGGAAGAGGCTGTCCTCATGTGAAAAGTTGCAATTTTCATTTGCAAGCCTTTTTCTTCACTGCTGCTTCACACACACACTCCCATTAATACAGAAAAACAATCTATTAATAAAGGATGTATGGCACTAAATCTGCAACCACATTTTGGATAATTTCACGTAACTGTATGGTTTAATATTAAACTATAAGGGGTGGGATTCAGTGTAATATAGATTAGATTTTTGGAGCATATGTTCCTTATTTTTAAAAACCTAAAACTACCATTTTAGCCACATTAACTTGGAATCTACAATCTGCCTGAACTAGCTCGAATACACCGACTTCTACGTAAACACGCATAACAGCGCCGTCAGTAATTAAGCCATCGAGGGACAATTCCAACTTCCCCGCGTCCTTATAGCATCCTCCTGCTGCTTCTGCGTCAAAATTAACCACTTCTGGGATATGTAGTTTTTGAATCCTTCTGTCCACACTGCCTTTGCTCAAGCAACTACACTTCCCAGGAAGCAGTGGGAAACCGTGAGCCGCGAACATACGTCACCTTCTCAAGGAGCCAATCGCGCCCCGGCCGAAGCGAGCGCCGTCAGCCGCCAATGTTGTTTTCGCTGAGTCGAGCTCTGGTGGTGTTGGCGGTGCCGGCGCCATATTGGAAGGGACGAGGCGGTGTTTTTTTTCCCTTTCACCCCACCCAGCCCCCCCCCCTCGCTCGTCGTAGAGACAACGGAGCCGCCTGGGCTCGGGCCTCGCTGCCGCCGCCGCCACCATGCTGTACTTGGAGGACTACCTCGAGAGTGAGTCTCTGTAGTGGGAGCGCGGCGGGGGGCAAGAGGCCCGAGGGGAGGGGGGAACGGCGAGAGCGCAGCGCAGGCTCCGCCCACCTTCCTCCCTCTTTCAAGGCGGCCGTTGCATCTAACTGATTCACTCCTTCTCCACCCCTCCCTCCCTGCAGTGATCGAACAACTTCCCATGGATCTCCGCGACAGGTTCACCGAGATGCGCGAGATGGACCTGCAGGTGCAGAGTACGTGAGTCAGCCCCGCCCACAGACCGCCTCCCTGGCGCGGCTTCCAGCGCGGCCCGGCGAGTAGAGGGGCTGGCGAGGCGGGGTTCCAGAGGGAAGGGTGGGAAGAGTTATTTTGCAGCCGCGCGGCGCTGCCGAAGTTAGCAGCAGCTGCAGAAGGGGGGCAGCCCTTCAGGATACACGCGCTCCTACGCTCCGCCCGTGCGTGCCCTGCATTCGTCAGAAACTCTAAGAGTAAAGCAAGCGGCGGCTTCCCCATGAGCGCAGTTTGGAGCAACACAGAACCGTAAACTGACCTCGGGGTGGGGTGAATAATGCACTTGTAAGGAGATGAAAGTCAGCCTATGAGTTGTGTTTCCAAGTGTGCAGTGAAGGAATTGATAAGCCTGCGGAAATACGTTTGGTTAGATGCATATCCCCTCCGACTTTCAGCTGCTTGGGGATGTACACAACGTTTTCTCCAGTTTTTCCCCACAACCCTCTTAGTTGTTCTTTGAGGGTTTCTGTGGCAGAGGATGGACTTGAACATGGGTTTTCCCATCCAGATGTTAAGCACTATACAGAACCATCTGTAAAAAAAATCATTGTCAACTCCATACATAATTAACATAGTAAATAAGCAGAACTCATACAAAAGGTTTCTCTGCACATTGTTGATATGTACTGCACAGTAATTGGCAACACTTCCTTCTAGTGCCTTCTGCTGAAAGGAGGTGACCACTGACACTATTCTTTTGGTGATACAGTACTGTCCAAAACATTGTACTATTCCCAAATCATTTACATAGATATTTTTACGGTCTGAATATATATCACTTTCCAGTTCTTAATTTCCTTTGAACCTTTCCTTGGGTATGAAGTAGTTGGCATTTCTTATTGCACATCATTTGTCCTAAATATTTCAATTTTCTCTTCTTGATGGTATTCACACTTTCCCTATCTTTGCCTATTCATTGGAAGATTCTTTGTGCAATACACTACATTACTCTTAGCTGATACACTTTGACTCTACCAAAGTGGTTAGTTTATGGTTTAGTGTATCATGCAAATCCCCACCCCCTTTTAACTGAACCATTATTAAGTTAACCATAGATATGTGCTTTGCAAACATAGGCTATAATTGGGACTTGCTCACCATTTATATTTCAGTTGAATTTAATTGCTTAGTACATTCTCATGAATGTTCATGCACTCTCAGTAACCATTGATTTCAGTAGTACTATCCAATGGTACCATTGGCCATTTTGGGTGCTGAGAGTTACAGCATAGCAACATCTGAAACATCCTACCTCTGCTGTAATGTAGTCAGATCACCAGTTAAGAATATTGAAATTGCTCTCTTTACTGCAGGTTCCATGACAAATGTGCCTGAACTTAAATATGCTATCTAGAAATAATCTTAATTCTTTTGTAGTAATTCATGCACCTAATATGGTGATCTTATATGTCCTTATTTTGGAATAATAATTTGGAATTTCACTGGATTTAGGAAGACTTGATTTCAAGAAAATATTGTTATGATTTTGTCATATCCCCCTTAAAATGTTAAAGTGACACCCACTGTGATTTAGCAGTTAAGATATCAAATTAGGGGTTAGGAAACTTACATTCAAGCTTATCCTCAGCATGGAAATGCACTTGGCAACTTTGGACAAGTCACTTTCTCAAACCAACCTTCTTTCTAATCCTCTTACTGTGGGTTAAAAATGAAGGAAGGTCCTTGTGTTAGCTGTCTTGAGCTCCTGGGATATAAGTCAGACATCAGTGGAAAAATTTAATTACATCTCATGACCAGTCATTTTGTTAATGTCTTAAAAATATATTTACTTACTAGTGTTATCCTATTTCAAACTGTTACATATTTATACAGATAAATGAATATACTTGAATGTTCTCTTTGTTTAAGATGCTATGGATCAGCTGGAGCAAAGAGTAAATGAATTTTTTATGAATGCAAAGAAAAACAAACAGGAATGGAGGGAAGAACAAATGACTTCAATTAAAAAGGTAAGAATAAGGCAGATGCCTTCTCACAAAAACTCCAAAGCAGATTCTTGATTTTGTTGTGATGTTACTTCTGAGGCTACATATAAAGAACTTCATAAATGGCATAAAATGCAGAATTTCTTTTGTATAAAACTTAAGAATTTTCATCACATCTGATTCTCGGTTTAACCAAAAAAAAGAACTAGAACATGTGAGTAGTGGCAAAGGAAAGATTTCTAATACTTAGAGAATTTTTTTTTAATTTTAATTAGACACACTTTTACATTAAAGTATCTTAGTCATTGACTGAAATAAAGATTATTTGTACTGTAAATTTTAAATATTAATAGACAAAGCATATAACAAAACAAAAGAATTGATACAGTGATTTTTTAAAGTATGAATCATGACCTTGGAAAATGAATTTCATGGTTGAGGACTTCCTTTTGAAATGCAGATCATTTTGAGTAGAGATTTTTTATTTTAACACTTCAGTCTTCAAGGGTGATTTTGCATTTTAGTAGAACTATGCAAATTTGAAATGTTTAGCACTTGATATGCTCCATTTCATGTTAGAATCAGGTTGTACCAACCATTCTGAAAGTCTTTTGCACTCAGGTGTTTGAAGTCTAAATGAGTATTTTTAGCTGGAAAGAGGTCACTTTTGTGCTTGAAATGCTTCTGGAATGCCGAGAACAACCTGTTTCAGCTTTGGAACAGTAGTTTCAGAATCAAAATAGAGTGTTTCAATGTTGATATATTTTCCACGCCCATGCAGTTTTTATATGACCTGTCCTATTTAAAAACTATTGATACATTTTTGAAGTGCAGATGTTTTAAATATACATATTGGCTTTCATTTTAATTCCAAGTATTCAAGGAGACATTGTATATTTCCCATGCTTGAAAATAGTGAAAAGAGATGGAACTAGTACTTAAACTTCAACTAGCATCCTCAGATTTAATTTCAATATCTAAATATTCAGTAGTGTTAACAAAAAAAAATGAGCTAGTTAAATTACAGGTCTTAATCACTTCAATAACATTTTTATCTTAGGAACTCTAATTATAGAATTATAAGCATTCATTCAGCTCAGTGCCAGAATCTAAATTATCTCAGACAGATAGTAGCTATTTTACCTCTGCTCAAACTTACATAATGAAAAGGAGCCTATCACCTTTGTAGACAGTTGGTTCCAGTGTTTAAACTGCTCATCTTGTTAGAAAGTTTTATTTAACATTCAGCTAGGGCTTTCCTTTCTGAGATTTAAATCTATTATCCAGTACCCTGCAAAATGACAGTTCTGCATAGAAATATTTAAAGAATTCTATCATACTGCCTTCAGTAGTGTTTTCTAAAGGCTAAATATATCCAGCTTCTTCAATCTCTTTTATAGGACTTCATTTCAAGTCCCTTGATTGTCTTCATTGCCTTTCTCTGAACCTTCCCATTACTCTGAATACTTCTTAAAACATGGTTCCAGAAATATATTTACTTACTTACCATTGTATGTTGCTCAATTCAGAACCCTTTTGAGCAGATCACATCCAGCTAAAAATAATCAAAATAATTAGAACATTACCTAATAGCGCCACCTGAGGCATTCATTGTTTCCAAATGCTTTCATGAAGAGCCATGTCTTTAAGGGTTTTTGTTTGTTTTTTTGAAACCCCAAAAGGAGGAGATATTTCAGATATCAAGGAGCAAGCTTTTCCATGCATGGGGTGGGGTGGGGAGTGCACAGTCACTGAAAAGGCTTGACAGTGGGGCCCTTGTAAATGGTTTTCCCTTGGAAAAGACACATTTAAGCATTTTTTCCCCACTTTTACTGGATGGGCAGTCTCAGCCCAGACTGTCTCAAAGATAACCAGTCCTGAGCTCTAGTATGGCTTTAAAAGTGATGTCCAGCACTTTGATTTGTGCCTAGAAACAAACAAGCAGCCAATGTAGCTCCTGCAGTAATGCTTCCACAAGGGCAAATCTAGATACACCCATAACTTTCTGAGTTTCTGCATGCAACTCCAGCTGAACCTTCTGGGTGTTCTTCAAGGGCAGCTCCATATAGAGGAAATTACAGTAGTCTGCCCACATAATCTCCATCTTAAAAGATGTTTTATTTTAATATATTAATATAGTGTCATTATGTATTGTTAGATAGTTTCACCCTAGTTCAGTTAGTAAATATTAATGTGTTACTAAATATTATTTGTGACCAATTTGCTTACATTATTTTTCTGATGCAGGATTACTACAAAGCCCTAGAAGATGCAGATGAAAAAGTACAGCTAGCTAATCAAATTTATGATTTAGTAAGTAAAATAGAAAATTTTGAGTTGATTTAGATGAATGTTGAAAGTATCAACATTTGTATATAAATATAAAATGTATACCAGTGGAAATATATTTTTATTAACACATGCAGGTCTGCCCTATTTTTTGCAGGTCCCAGAGCTCCTGCCTAGATTTGTACCACTGGAATTCAACCAAATTTGTGGTGGTTTTTTTTTTTAGTGTGCCTCTTGGCTACAGAATTTTGCATGCCCTGTCTTAGAGCATATTTCCTCAGAGGAAAGGCCCATTTAATTTCATTTATTTGTAATATTTATGAGCTGTGCAGTTCTTCAAATTCAGCTCGGAAGATGTGGTTTAGAATATGTGGCAGCAACAAAGCAGCTTTGGACTGTGACTCATGCATTTTGCATCTGTTTCCAGAATTGTGTGGTTGCGTTGATGAATTTTATGCAGATGTTGTGTTTGTGTTCCTGTGTGTTCTGAAGCACCTCTTCTGAATCAAATGCTAAATACTGCACAACCCTGTAAATTTTTCAGGACAGTTTGCAATAAGAAATAAAATATAAAATGATTGCAGAAATTTTGAAAAATGTTAAGAAAAAGTATACATGAATGGCACCAAAATTACTCTAAGAGTTAAGTGTCAGAGTTTTTTGGAGAGAACTTTCCCTAGCCAGGGTATCTATCCTCTGTTGCTGTCTGCCACATTAGACTTTATCAGGTGATGGTTAAATGAAGTCTAAGGGGGTATAGGGACTTAAAGGTCGTGCTTATTTAGCCAGTGTTTTCTCAGCTCAATTAGTGAAACACATCCTGAACTATAAATCATATAGGTAAGGGTGTCGCCCATGTTTTAATGTAGCTCAACTTGTAAGTTTACAGGTGACCTCACTTAATGGCTCCATGCAGGCACTGAAAATGTGGGGGGGGGGGGAGCAGAACAGGACAGAGGGATAAAATGGAACCAAAAAGTAAATGGAGAGCGGTGAAGCAGATACAGTAATACCTCAGTTCACGAACGCTTCTGTTCACGAACAATTTGGTTCGCGAACAGCAGTGTTCGCAAAAATTTGCTTCCGTTCGCGAACTCCACATCAGGTGACGAACACGACCCGCGGCCATCTTCCCTGCTCTGACACGTGGTCGTGGCTTCCTCTGGGCGAGATCGCAGTCGCAGACAGACACTTGCTGTGAACCTTTTTGGTGTGCTTTTTAGCACATGCAGTACATCCAGCATGGCTCCAAAGAAAGTGCAGAGCAAGCATGGTGGTAAAAAGAGTGCAGAGCAGTAATGAAGGTGACAAGAACGTGCAGAACGGTAGTGAAGGTAACAAGAAAGTGCAGAGCAAGAATGGTAAGAAGAAGGTTTTGAAGAAAATAACCATTGAATTGAAGAAGGAAGTTGTAGAAAAGCATGAGCGTGGTATTCGTGGGACTGATCTGGCCTCGGAGTACAAGATGGCGAAGTCGGCAATCCTCGACTATTTTGAAGAATAAAGAGGCCATCAAAGGAGCTGATGTGGCAAAAGGAGTAATGATGTTAACCAAGCAGAGGACACAAGTGCTGGAAGAGATGGAAAAACTTCTGTTAGCGTGGTTGAATGAGAAACAGCTCTCTCTTCGTACTGTACTGTACTTTGTTTCATATTTTTGTGGTTAAAAAAAAAATGCATATGGTTCAGAACGGATTAACCTTATTTACATTGAACCTTATGGGAAAATTTGATTCGGTTGGCGACCAAAATCAGTTGGCGACCACGTTCATAGGGGTCAGAACAGGTTAACCTTATTTACATTGAACCTTATGGGGAAATTTGATTCAGTTCGCGACCAGAATCGTGGAACAAATTAAGTTCATGAACTGAGGTACCACTGTACCTTATTGCTGTCTTCTGGAATCTCTCGGCCGGATATAAGCAGCAGCAGTAGTTCCAGCACGAACTTCCTCCCCGTGGTGAAACATGATTTTTGATACAGTGCTGAAAACTGCTGAGAGATCTATCAGAATTAAATGAAATGTATTTTGTGTAAGTGTATGGATGCTATTACCATGTTAAGGGGTTATGTTGTACATATTTTCTGTGGCAGTTTTTCATGTTCTTATTCAAATACCTTTTAAGAGTCTGAAATGATAACGTTGGTTGAAAATAAGCTGTCAGTTCTAAAAATCTGTTTTTAAATTAGGTAGACCGTCATTTAAGAAAATTGGACCAGGAGTTAGCTAAATTTAAAATGGAACTTGAAGCAGATAATGCTGGTATTACCGAAATACTGGAAAGACGTAAGTATGTATGATAATCTTTTAGAATTTTGCTAGGGCATATAATATCATTCTAGGATGATCAAATTCTGGCTTAACAATACCAGGGTATTAACAGTGTGCAAAGCATCCAAGATCCAGTTTGAACTTCAGATTCAAAGGTGGCATGATTTGGTCTGAAATTAAGAATTTAAGGCAATGTTGCAATTTACAGTGATTTTATATTTGAGTTAGATTAGATTTTAGATTTGACTCAGTAAAAGAATTAACCTTAGACATGATGGGGATGTATCAGAATGCTTGAATCTGCTTCATGTTTTGAATAGGATGGAAGTAACAGAGATGGTTGGTACTTCAGAGGTATTAACCCTGTAAAGTTTTAACCAGACATCTTCAAGATGTTCACATTTGAAAAATCCCCCCTCCATATCTTTATGGCAGGGATGTAGAAGGGACTGTGCAGCAGCCTTCAAACTGTCAGCAAAAAGTAAATGCATGGTAACAAACCAAATTTAAAACTGAATTCAAAAACTAAATCAGAAGGAGCAGCAAACTGAAGTTGAGCATTTCTCATTCTCCTTGATGATCCTGCTAAACAGATTCTAGCAGAAAAGTGAGATACAAACCCAGAGCAACAATCTCTCAAGTGTTTTCATAGGCAGGGTTTGTGGAGGTGATGAACTCACTGACTGCCACTTATGTCAACATCAGGCCATTTCATCGCTCAGTTCCACACACACACACACACACCATCTGTTCATATAAGGAAAGATAGTCCAGAAAGTCCATAAAATCTGAATCACTTTTGAATCTTTGAAAAAAATAATTAGAAAGTTTCTGACTCATATTGATACCTTGATTCAATTTGTTTGAATTGCCTTTAAATTGAATAACCCCTATGAAATCCTGCATAACCCTGCAGAAAATGCATCATCTCCAGGTACCTGTGTAAAGAATTTCCTTTCAAATGAGCAAATAACTAGGAGGCTGTGTTAAACTATAGCTTCCCATTGTTTCTGAACTGGGAAAACAAGGATTTTCAGATTAGCTGCAATATGCAGCCATAAACTTCAAATCCATTAGCCATAACTTTCCAGTTCTGATTTAATAAAATATATGATTAATGGCAATTTCTTAGATTTTTCTTCAGTTGCACAAATGGAGGAACAAAGCAGAAGCAAAAAGGCTGTATACAAATGCATAACACTTGTGCATATCAGCAGTGATTTGATGTTCTAAATATTTTTGTTTTGGCTTTTTTTATGCTTTTCTTTGCTACACCAAAGCTAATAAGACTGGATCACATTTAGGAATATGCTAGTTCTATAAGATAAAAATATATTAGAATGAATAAGATATACGATATAAGTAAACAATTCATATTCTCAGGGTTCTTATATTTTTAGTATATTATATCAAAAACATATTTGGGATTAAAAATAATATTTATTCACCTGATAGGTTCTTTAGAACTGGATACACCATCACAGCCACTGAATAATCATCACGCGCACTCGCACACTCCAGTAGAAAGTAAGTTGAATGTTTTTTGCCTTTAATTTGATTTAGTATGAATGTAAAACTAATATAGGATTATGTACTTGAAAAGCCATCTCTCCTACAGCTGCCACTGGAATTTGCACAAATGCTTGAATGCATTCAGTGGATTGAAAATTGATAAAAACAGCATGATAGGGCTAAGCTTTGTATGTTTTTAGAAGTAAGTCATTTGCATTTGAACACCTCAGGTTAGACTTTTGGATTGACAGGTTTTTTTTTAATTCTTCATACAGAGAGGAAACATAATCCCTCCTCTCATCATGCAGCAGCAGACCATGTACCTGAAAAGAAGTTTAAATCTGAAGCTCTTCTTTCAACTCTCACTTCAGATGCCTCTAAAGAAAATGCACAAGGTAATTTCTGTTTTTAATTTAAGTGAAAATTTAAACATGTCTAGCAAAGTGAACCATATTTTTGTGTCCTGAATTCAGAAATGGGATTATTGAGGGGGGAAAAGCAGGTATTTTTAAAAAATAAAAGTGGCTTTTATTTAACATTTACTGCTAAAAGCTGTATGACAAATCTGGAGCATAAATATAAACTATAAGTGCATAAGTAGTCCTAAAGTTAAAAGCAGCTTTAACACAAACATGGGGAAAATAGAATAAACAGAATCAAAAGCTAACATTGCCACCGTTTTCTGGGACAAGTTAGTTCCCTGCCAGGATTATCACCAATGACGAAATGAGTAACACAAAAACAAGAGTTTTTTTTTTCTTTACACCTGTCTTTTAATCCTTATCCCATGCTTTTCAGTTCCATGGGACTTATGTATTTATATGGCCACCAATTTCAAGTACACGACTCTGGGCAGATAACATATACCCATACAAAAAAATAAAACACAGAGTATCAGGGAAAAATTACACTGGCATCCATCAGTCATTCAGTAGAACCAGGAGATGGGCTCCATCACACACTCAGGGCCCTAGGCTCTAGGTTAGAGCCAAGTCTTCTAGGCCTTACAGAAGGCCAACAGGGACAGGGACAATCTAATCTCTGGAGGGATAATATTCCAGAGGGAGGGCTTCACAACAGAAAAGGTTCCTCCTGGGCCCTGCCAGCTGACACTCTTTAGCAGGTGGGACCTGGAACATGCCTCTCCTGCCAGACTAGATGGGATAGGTAGAAACAGCCAGGAAAAGACAGTCCCCTAAGTGACCCAGCCCTAAGCCATGAAGAGCTTTAAAGGTGACTACCAGCACCTTGAATTTCACCCAGAAGCATACTAGTAGCCAATGCTTAGCCCTTAATACTTAGTCCTGATTAGGAACCAGACTGAGCAAAGGGTTGCAGCAGCCTATCACTTAAAGGGGCCGCAGTGTGTTTGTGATCTCAGTCGTTCACGGTTTTCTTTGATTGAATGCAACTTGTTCTTTCCTTGTTTGTTTCTTAAGAAAGGGGTGAGGAATAGAGCTAGGAAAACTCTCACACCTTGAAGGATCTTTTTGGCACAAAGAACATAAGGCTCATGATTTACCTCCTCTCTTCACCCATCTATTCCTGCTATTTATTTTCTTCCTCTGTTCTACTTTCTTTACTCAGCCTCTCATCTTTTTCCATCTCCAACCCTGTCTTGCTTATGTGCTAGCTCCTTTGTGACATCACTGTTAGTATCTTTCCAGGGAAGAGAATTAGTCTTTTAAGATTAGCAAAAGTCTAGCCACCCCACCTCCATTTTGTATACTTACAATTTTGGCAGGGACATGTTTATGAAAGTATTTTTTTTTTAACAAGAAGAAAAAACCCACCAAATTTTGTCTGCAGCTGGAAGACATGGTTGGAAAAAGATACTTTTGATAAAAAGAGATATTTGTCATAGACCAGATTTTTTCTTTACTTAATGCAGCAAATGTTTTCAGTTTTCTTAATGGCATGCATTTTCTTTTAAGAAGGTTACCATTGCATAATTTTAAATTCCATACACTTAAAAGTGCATGAGAAGTGATTCAAAGCCAAATAAAATATGCTTGTAACTTTCTGTATTGTCCTAAAAATATTCATGTTGCATCTTAATATATCTTTCTCTCATTTTATTTGTGATAACATCTAGGTGAACTAAGTAGAGAAAAAACAGTTAATATTTTATTGCTAGAAATTTGATTCTCAAAACATGCACTTTTGAGTATTGCAATGTTACTATACCATCATAATTTTAAAAAATACCCTATATTTAAATTTGGATACCAACACTGCTTTTTTAATCACATTAAATGGTTTATTGAAGTGTGAAATAAACAATTCATTTCCTCCATAACTGTGTTACATTTTAGTCCTTGGGTGAGAGAGCAAACAAATAGAGAGAGTCTGATACAGTACCAAGACACTTTGCACATCATTAAAACCTATGATTCTCTTTCTTAATTAGCGCACTGTCTAAATTTTCCCTCATACACAGCTGATTTCCAGTTTTCTGAAATTTAATTTTTTTTTAGTTTTCATTTTAGACTATATAAATATGTTCCCTTTATTCATCAAGGGTGTCGAAACAGTAATTCATCATCCTCATCCAACAGTGCATATAATGCAAATTCTTCTCAGCCATTGGCATCGTATAACCTGGGCTCATTATCTTCAGGAGCTGGAGCTGGTGCTATTACCATGGCAGCAGCTCAGGCAGTGCAAGCCACAGCACAGGTAAGGAATTCAAAGTATGTTTTAAAATACCTGCCCCAAGCAGGCTGTTGTTAAAGCAACTTTTATTTAGTTTAGATTTGCTATTAGCGCTTTAAAACTACTGTTTTCAAACATGTACCTATTGGTTGACATTTCATGGTACTAGGTTTTACAGGAAAGGAGAGATTTGTTTTTACATGGGACATTCTGAAACCTTTTCCCACTAAATTAACTTGTAAGTGTTCTACAATTTTATCCACACGTGCTTGAGACAAAAACCAGAGGAAAATATCCATAATTTTCTTGGGATATTTTGGGTATGAAAGATCAAGCTACAGCTTTAGTAAATTTTTTAGAAAAAAATGTAAGGTATTCTTTAAATTATTATACACAAAACAAGCTTTAAATGCTGCATAACATACTATAGATTAGATCAGGATTTATGCATTTACTCAAGTAAAGCAGTGAAAGTCAAGGAAATTTAAGTCAGTCATGTTTCATTTGAAACATGTACTAGATGTAATATAAGTGAGGCTAAGTTTGAAACCAACCCTATAATATTGCTGTTTTTCTTTTAGATGAAAGAAGGAAGACGAACATCAAGCTTAAAAGCAAGCTATGAAGCCTTTAAGAACAATGACTTCCAACTTGCAAGAGAATTTGCATTATCCAGGGACACAACTGGATATACATCATCTGCTTTGGCATCTACATTATCACAGACATTGAGTTCATCAACCACAGATTCACGGAGTGGTCGAAAAAGCAAGTAAGTTCATTAAAATTGTAGTTTCTTTATTTGTTGTAAGATAGACATTAAAAAATGTATTGTACTTTTCCACTGCCTAGAAAGACAAAATTACATGACAAAGATACAGGGTTTATTGCTTCTGAACTCCACCCCAACCCCTTACAGCTGTTGCCCAGCATTAAAACATTTACTTTCTGCTTTCCTATACAGGTAGTCTTCAGGTTACAACCACTCATTCAGCAACCATTCAAAGTTACGAAGGTGCTGAAGGAGGGGGGCTTAACAACCGGTCCTCGGAGTTCCAGCTATTGCAGCGTCCCCACAGTCATGTGATTGCAATCTGGGTGCTCAGGTGCCCAGCTTGATTACAACATCACAGGAAGTTACAGTCACATGATCACCATTTGTGCAAAGGGGAAGCTGGCAGGGAAGGTTGCAAGTCACTCCTGGAAGTTAGTCCTGCCACTTTTTCTCCTGAGGAGCACCATTACAGAGTACGAGATCCCAGGGATCTCGTGCTCCGTGGAACCCCCCCAGCTGCCCATGCTCAGTAGCGCCCATCTATTGCCCCGCCGGCCCACCCACACTCACTAGCACTCACCCACCAGCCTGCTTTGCCTAGGACTCTGGTCACATAAGATCCTGTCTTAACAATCTGCGCAGTCTCTGGGTTATGACAGGAACCAGGACTGCAGGGATTGCCATCGCTAAGCAATGCAGTCATGTGACATTGCACTTTACGACAACATCACTTAGAAATGGCAATTCCTGTCCCAATTGCCATTGTTACCCAACGACTACCTGTAAAAGTTTTACTCTTGTTGTGTTCCCTCTGTTAAGTCTTTCCAAGACCACCTTTGTCCATTCTCTTCAGCAGCAGCAGTAATAACAAAACAGGACAAGTCTTTTGCTGCTCTTCTGGACAAGTCTTCAGCTCCAACTTCCAACTTCCCAAGACTAAAAAAGAACGTATATATTAAGCAGCACATAGCTAAAGGCAAAAGTAAAGTTCAGCATGCGAAACACCTTTTGGCAGCAATCTGCAAGGAATTCATGCCATTCCCAGGAGCTAGATCATACTGCCTTCTGTTGCTATTACCACTCTCAGGATCTGACAAACTTCAAGAGGTGCCTCTGAATAGGAATGTAGTGAGGGTAGATTCCAGCCTCAGGTCTGTAATCTCAAACTTTGTTTCATGCAAAACCTTTTAGAAAATAGGAACTTTACTGCGTTATTCATTTTGGCCACCAGATGGAATGCAACCACTGCAGTATCTTTCACCTTTTTTGGCATTATGAGATTGCTGTCTTAATCCCACTCATCTCTTTAAGTCACAGAAGCAATTAGTTTATCAAGTTTCTAGGCCCTGATGTTCAGTTTTCGAACTTCCCTTCAAAAATAATTCAAGAGCTATTGCTGCTGAAGGTTTTTAAAATATATTATTTGCACTGTTACTTAATAGTATAGGGGTGAATTATTACAGAGAAGGTAAGAAAAAGCATTTTCTGAGTCTGCTAAACATCTTTTCCCATATTGAAAGAAAGTGACATTCATAGAAAAAGCCTCTAACAAAAGAATACCTAGTGAATTATAACTACTTTCTAAATTCCATTGTCTGCCATTGGGTGATATATTGTCATCTTTACAAAAATCTATGGAGAAAAATTCAAGGAAGAATGACGCCCTACAATCTTAACTGGACCTTAACACTTCCCTTATGAAGAAATATCCACTGGCTTCATAAGGAAGAAAGAACTAAGTACTCAAGTTTTTGAATTCAAACAGGTTTTTATGACCAGTCTTGAAATGTTCCATGCTGAAAATGGACTCAACTCAAGCTCAAAATGCTATTCTAAGTGAAACGCTTCCAGAATAGTCAGAATAACCATTTAGTTCTTTGCCAGAGCCCTGCATGCCATTGCAGTAGTCCAGAGTTCCACCTAGTTCAGATACTGGAGTGCTTCTGCTTCAGACCAACTACTACTAATTTAGGGAGGAATCAGTCTATTGGAGAGGGAATCAGATTCTGATACCACTTCCTCCAGTGGGAGGAAGGCATCAAATATTCTATCAGGTCTTGCTCTTTGGATATTATAAGCAATTAGGAAAGACTTTCTCAAACTTTGAAGCAGTCCCAACATATAAATTCTAATTATGACTTCTCTGTTGCAAAAAAAGTCCAAGCCATCAGATACATTTTAGAATTTATTCCATTTTTTATTTTTTAAAAAGAAATGGGAGGAGATGGAAATGCCATCCGGGACATTTTGTATGTCAACAAATCACAAATTCTCTATGGAGTATCTAAATACAATCCTCCTAAAAGTGTGCTATATTGTTTACCTTTACATTTGAAGCACCTCTCTAGCCTTATAAACTGCTCTTCAGTTTCCCCTCACCCCCATTGTCTGCCAAGATTACTCTTTGTTATTACTGATGTCATGACCTGTTTGTGAGGTAGAAAAGCCATGTATATCTCATCAGAAAAATAAATCCAACTCCAAGGCCACAATAGGACATCTCCATGTCAAGAGACTAGGTGCTATAACAGTGATGCCATTGGTCCATCAGGCTTCTGATATTCTATCTAAAGATTATTCCATGGACACAGCTATGGTTCTTCCATTCCAGCTGTTTCTTTCACCTTCCAGCATTATGTTTTATACAGAAAATGTACAATGAAAAATGAGGCAGCCTTTTTTTTGAAAGCGTGCCCCCTCAGGATTCTCCCTCTGGATTATAGTTGCTCAAGACTGCCATGCAACAATTATAAGCAGTTAGTCAAGGGTATATGGACCAACAAAATACAAACCAGAAAATACTCAGACCAGTCTTCCTAGCTTTACAAGTGATATCCCTCATCAGAAAATTACAGGCCTAATAAGGACAGAAAGCAGATCCACTCTACTGTACGTACAGAGAACCTACGTCTGCATAACGTCGTTAATTCAGTATGATCAGAACATTTTCTGGGAATTCCATACATTCTTTGGCTCTTTAACACTGGATCTCATTGCCTTCCCAAAAAATCCACAGATCCACAGAGAACTCCACAGATCTTCTCACAATATGTATTGTGTAGGAATAAGACCATGAATCCTTCTCGACTCTTTCCTGCAGGTTCTTGCATCATGACTTTTCCAAAGATTGCCCTTTGCTATTAATTTATTTTAAAAATAGGATAAAAGATAATATCTAAATACCAAAAATACCTAAGGAATGGTAAATGAAGAAACTTCAGATGATGGAAGAAATGAAATGCTACTAAAGCATATGATTATTTTGAAATAGGGACTTACACTTCCTAGTTCACACATAAAATAAGTGATACTTTGGTGTGTTGTTTTTCAGCGTACCGTATGTGTAAATACAATACTATGGATTGTCTTCTTTTGGGAATGGGTTCACACCAAAAACAAAATAACCTTATTTCTGGTTTAGTACTGTAGGTATAGTATATGAATAGTTAACATTCATGTTGAAAAGATAATCTTTTAAAAATGTAATATACATTACAGCCCCTTAACTGTGGTACATAGTATAATTTATTTGAGATGTCTCAGATCAGACACACAGAAATTCAGTATTCTTCATATTTTTTACCACAGAGTAGGGCTGGGCAAAATATTTGGAAAAACTATCATATTGTGTATTAATGCAAATCTTTTGTGCATCTGAAACAGTGGCTTTGAAAGCTGTCCCCTGTTGTCCCTGTGTGCATGTGCACATACAGACAATTTGATCAACACCAACAGACAAGCAAGGTGTTGGTTATGATTAAAAGTGTCCTATAAATGTCTGTGTGAAAACAGGGCTGCTTTAATGGTTCAAAGAGGTGCTTTGTACTAATATACATCATAGATCACTTTTTTTCAGATCTTATGCATAGCCTTACTAGATAGAAAATTCAGGGCTTCTGTAAGTGAGGGGAAAAATATTTGCTACACAGTGGCCCATCTTAGAAATTCTCTCATTTTAAAGTTGTATCAAGTTACAATTTTTTAAAATTGTTTGTTTTCAGAATGTCCCTTGTTATGGAAAATAGAATGGAGAAAGTAATCTGTTTGTTAATTTTTCAGAAACAATAACAAATCTTCAAGTCAACAGTCATCCTCATCTTCCTCATCTTCCTCTTTGTCATCATGTTCCTCATCCTCTGCACTAGCCCAAGAACTCTCCCAGCAAACAGCAGTCATCCCCGAGTCTGAGTCTAATAGCCAAGTTGATTGGACCTATGATCCAAATGAGCCACGTTACTGCATTTGTAATCAGGTATACATTCTGTCAGAGAAAGTACATTGTATCCATTTCTGACAGGGCAGTTTAGCTAGTTTATTGATCAGGGCTGATTTGCTGAGAGTAGACATAAATGATAATATATAATAAATTATTTATCATTAATTGTTAATATTTAAATTATAAAATGATTTAAAATCACATATTATAATTGATACTCTATAAAGCTAGATAATTCTGACCACAGTTTGTTAATGTATGCAGAATCCTGTGGAGGGGTAGTAAACATTTTCATAGAGAATCAAATCTTTGAAAATATCTGCATAGCGTCAAAGAAATATAGATAAACATGCTTCCAGTAACCAGCTTTTCTGCTATTGCTCTTCATCAATCAGCCCTTCTGTTCCTACTCCTGTTTTATTTTTGTAGTTGCAGAATTAATAGAATTTAATAAAGAAATTTAGCATAACATTTTTATGCAATAGCATCCAAAGAACTCTTTTTATGAGAAATGTTACACATTTCCTCTAGAAATAAAAATCCTGTCAGTGGTTTAAAATCTTATAATGTAAGTATTAAAGACAGAAAATAAATCTGACTGTCGACTTCCAGACTAAGAAAACATAGGGGGAAAGGAAATAGAACACACAGGAAAATCTGAATAAACAAATAGATCCTCAAATACTGCTTAAAAATGTATAAGACAGAAATTTGAGTAGAATGAGTAGTCTCACAATGAGTTTCTGCAAGCAAAATTCTGAATAAATAATTTTATTTTTATTATGATATTTCTATAACACTGACTCTATCTGGACTGCAGATATTTGAGATTTGCAAAACTTTGAGATTTGCAGTAATGGAAAGTAGTGTGCAGCTATAATAACTAAACAGTAAAATAGCTTTAAAATGTTTAAAATATACTTTTTAATGTATTTGGAATTATTTTATTAAGATGATAGTAATGCAGAGCTGATTCAAATAATGGCTAGATTGAGAGACTGTTTGATTTTAATGTTACTGTTTAATGTTACTGTTGCTTCCTATATCTGTGTTGTTAACTTTTAATGTAGGTCTTCCTTGCTGATTGGACTTTGAATTAGGTCTTAGAAATGTTCTCTGTTGAGAAATAAACTGGCAAACACTGCTGTTAAATATATATTAAATGTAACACTAATGCTAATCTCACACAAGGCAGCTGTGTTTAGACAGATGTACAAATTGGCTCTTTCAGATTTGTATTTGAAAACTCAAAACAACATTCTACTTCATATATAAGGCTAGTATTCTACAAAGGATAAAGAGACTAGACTACAGTTAGTAAATATGTGAAAAGAAAGTAATCTGCGCTTACGTGTTGCAGCTGATAGTAGTGGAAAGATATGTTTCCCACAAACTGGTATAGCCTTATTTCTAAACAGGCAGTACATCAAAGTGACTCCCAAACAAATCTAAAATGTTAATGATCAAATAGAAGATTTCAATATCTCTTGGATATTTTAATAGGAATTTTTGGAACATCTGAAAGTCCTTTCCAATCTAAAAGATGCAATAACAGGAAAGTGAATGTATAGTATGACTATACTTTCAACATATTAAAATTTGGAATTGTATCTCAATATCTCCTAATAACTCTTTGATGTGAAATGTTCTCTGATCACATAAGATCTAGTGTTGAAATAATATGTACTGATTCCTTATAGGTGTCATACGGTGAAATGGTGGGCTGTGATAATCAAGATGTAAGTATAAATGAAAATAAATGAAACTAGGAATAATGCTGTTTTTGTTTATTATTCTTTAGTTTTCTAAGAACAGTGTTCGATAGGTAAACAGATCTAAGTGTCTGGGGAGGTACAATACACACATGTACATACATGGCAGCATTCCATTCTTTTTCATTGCTTCTGACAATGTGCTTGAGGAAAGAGTTGGCTCTACAATGAGACATGCTTCAAGTTATTTGTGGGACTTCAATGTGTTTATTAGAAGTGTGACTAAGTCTGATTTAAACCCTAAACTTTTTTTTTTATCCCACCTTTATTATTTTTATAAATAACTCAGGGTGGCGAGCATACCTAATACCCCTTTCTCCTTCTATTTTCCCCACAACAACAACTCTGTGAGGTGAATTGGGCTGAGAGAGAGTGACTGGCCCAAAGTTACCCAGCTGGCTTTCATGCCTAAGGTGGGACTAGAACTCACAGACTACTAATTTCTAGCCTGGTTCCTTAAACACTAGACCAAATCTGTTTGTTCATGTTGGGGGAAATAGTACAGCTGTTGAGAATTTAGAGATGATTTTGCACATACAAAGCTATCTGAATAAGGGCGTAGTAATTGTCCCAGCAATATTAATGTCCAAGTAATAGATCTACAGGTAGCCCCCAGTTTATGAACGAATTCCATTCCCAAGGTCTGCCCTTAAGTCGAATTTGTATGTAAGCTAGAATGGTATTATTGTATAATGCAGTATAAGTAGTATGGTGTAATAAGTAATAATGTGTATTTAACTCGAATTTTGCTACAGTAGGCTCCATTCTTAGCTATCGGTCGTCTGTAACCTGGGCATTCTTAACCCAGGGACTACCTGTACTGAGATGAAACTAGTTTGGCTTTCTAAAGAGACCTGGTATTTTTGCTTCATTTATGAGTCTCTCTGAATCTGTCCTATATTAATCAATTGCATCTTTTTTTAGCATTGGTGTTTCAGAATATCATGCCTTCTCTTTTATTTGTCTTACAGTGTCCTATAGAGTGGTTCCATTATGGCTGTGTTGGATTGACAGAAGCACCAAAAGGAAAATGGTACTGTCCACAGTGTACTGCTGCAATGAAAAGAAGAGGCAATAGGCATAAATAAATGCCCCATTTACTTCACTCCAGTTAACGTGTTCCTTTTGGGAGGTGGATTAGGAAGAAACGCTTCTTTGCAGCCAGTCAAAGAGGGATTGATATGTCAAAAAGATTGACTTCTTAATTTTGCTAGCTGTGTTTTAATATTGTACCTAAATTATTTATGCACTACTGTTGTGCTATAAATACTTTTCCTGTTAGCCATGGATTGTTCCAGTGGCAAACGTATGCAGACATTTGTACTCTGACCATTTTCTCTAAGCAGTGGGCATTCAGTAATAACTTCGTCTTCAGATAATTCCAGCAAAAGGACATTTTGAATCATTTTATATTCAGCTGACATTCTGCTGCATGTTCTGTGCTCAAGAGCTGTTATGTGGAATTTATGTATATAATTGGTAAAGGAAGTCAGACTGTCAAGAAAATGGACTTTTTCAGATGACTTTATAGCTTGCTTTCTTGTTGAAACTGAATTCAGCAGGCTGAAGAAGATGGTTCTTGTATACACACACTGGGCTAGTATCCTCTGGAGTACTTGGAACATAGCAACAGACTCTTGTACACTTTAAAGGAAAAAAATGTACCACTAATCTTTATATGTTTGGGGTCCATTCAGGGCACAGTCGTTAAAAATGGTGTTAAAGTGATAAACCTTTTATACCAAATGTGTTTATTTTTTGTGCAAGTGATCCTTTAAATTGAAACTGTATTAGGTGTTCAAATTTAAAAAATCAAATGCTAGTATTAATGCTTTACATACTGTATCAAAGAAAGACAGTACATTTCATGAAAGCTTTCCTAATATGCAGTCTAACTGGAGGATTTTAAATAGTTTTTATTTTTTTTAATAAAATATATAAATAAAAGGTTTCCATCTCCAACATACTAAGCAGTATGCCTGCTGTGTGATGGTGTTTTTTTTTTTAACGATTTCCTTATTTATAATGCTAAATAATAGAGGTTCATTTAAGCAAAAAGAAAAGCTTCCAATGCTGAAAATGGTTAATGTTTATATTACATCTAGGAAATGCACAATGATAGATAAAATTGCATAATTCAAAGTTGTGTTGAATTAAGGTCAGCCAACTGGTAGGACATGGCAAGAAATAGTTAATTGGATCCTGACTTTATTGCTGTCATGGGGAAATTATATTAGTGGGGTATACTGTGGTTGGTTTGTTTTCCAGTTTCTCTCTTGCCCTGCAACTTCTAATGCCATATCCAACACTCCTGTCCCCAGTTCTTCAGAGCAGTTTTTTAGGGTGGTGCAGTTGAGAAACAATAGCATTGTAATCTCTGCCAGTGGGATTCTTCCACAAGGTCATAAAATGTCCATAGAAAGAGTGACAAATACGTCTTAAATTTAGGTGAAAATAAATTTAGGTGAAAAAGTGTTAGTGCTTTTGCAGGTGAATAGTTTTTGTCTTGCAGGTGAACAGTTTCTCATCTAAATTTGGGATGTATATCTTTGATAAAATCAAACAATAAAATCATATGATCTGGATTAGCTAATTCTTTAATGATAATGTCCATGCCAAGATTCTTAGAAGTTTAAAGCAGCTGTTTGAATTCAGGCAACTTCCGACCCCCCCCTCCCTCCCTCTCTCCCTCCCTCTCTCTCATATGCTGCCCATCTCCCCCAAAGGGTGACTCTTAATGATCCAAACATGTTTGTTTAGCAGTAACTTCTATTGAAATAAAATCACTTGGTTAGGATGGTAGACTGAAATTGGAAAGTCTTTCTTAGGAAATTTAAATATCTATTGAGAACGTTGTGAACAAATAATTACTGCATCTCTTTCAGGATTGCTTGATACTATATTACAAAATAATCTCAGTGTGTGCTACAGTACATTAATACTTTTTTTTTTATTTTGCTCTGCAGAAATACATAACCTTAATTTTAAAAATTCTGGCACTGACTAATAAAAATTATGCTTTTCCTTTTATATATTAATGGTAAATTGTAATGAATGGCAAAACAGTATAGCCAAATTGGAAAAAACAAGTTTTCAAATACCTGATATCACCAAGTGATTTGTGTCTATTTTAATGGATGTATTAACATGGATATTGGAAACAACTTGTTGGCACATAATCAGAAAAACATGGACAGTTTCGTGGAGAATTATAAAGAGCACCTTGCAGCCTCTGAATGAATAGATTTCCTTCTCAGAGTCCATAGCTAAGCACAATTATCCAGTATCTTCTTACATACGAAATGAAACATCAGACAAGCGAGAGTATATACTCCATTGTTAAGCTATCACACGCTCGCCATTCTCATTGTCAGACTACTCAACCTGAAGTCTCAAAGCTTCATATGCTATTTAAGAATGTTTGGTGTGATCTCCAGACACCTCAAAAAAGTATTACTACATTGTAAGTTTTGATGTCATTTCGATAGGAAATTACGTACATGATGAGAGAATCTCACCATTTAATCAAAAGTAAGACAAATTTAATTATTGTCCTGGGCCTTTTTTTTTTTTTACTTGTTTGGAGTGTGGCCTCCAGCAAACTAAAAGCCAAATTCAATCCTCATCTTGGGAAAAAGTTGAGCATTTCTGCTGTATGTATCTTATAAGACTCCTCAAATCATCTTTCTCAGGTTCAACCTGGAGATGGAACTGGAAGTGGAAGAGTCACGCAGATGATGAAGAACCTTGGCCAGGAATCTTGGTGGTCATGATCTTTAGCCTTGCTAAGTAATAGGGACCAGACTTAAGGAAGGTCTGCTCATCTGCACCTTTGAAAGAGAAATTGTTTCAGTTACTGCTGAACACTTGCTAAAAGCATTTATATCCCATGCCCATCATTGAGTCCGCCCTACAATTTCGTGTTCCATCTTCTCACATGGGAGAGCACTGCATGAAGCAGAGTCCCTTCCAGCTTAAGCTTCTCAGTCTGTTGCGTTGCAACAATTTTTATAGCATCTTCTGCAAAGTAATATGAGACCACTTCATTACTGTGCAGCAGGTGGAAGCCAAAACTGGATTTAGTCTGCTAGCAAATGACTCCATAAGCTTATAGAACTATATTTTCCTTACAAGTAACATTCAAATATAGTTACAATTCCACTGGAGATTTGAAAATTACAGGTCTTATTCTAGGGATCAGGAACCTGGGACTGTACATTGGATTCAAATTCACACCAGCCATCATGGATAAAGGTCAGTGGTGAGGCTTTGTTTTCAGGAATTAGAAGTGTTTATCTTAGTACATAAGGGTATTTCATGCCAAATTAAATCTGTATTTTAATATTCCATAAAACTCTGCCTTTGGTACTATTTCCTTTTGTGTATATTCATCTGTTTTGTGTTGGTTTTGTTGTTATTGTTCGTTTTTTGCAGTAAGCATAATCTAGCAGTTCTTCTGGAATTAAATGTAAACCATAATAGGTTCCTTTTCTAGTAACTATTGCTGCAGATAGATCAACCTAACTGAAAAAAAAAAAGTTTGGTAGGTTTAGGTCCATATTTTTATATTGTTTCTCAATTTTTTTTAAGCTACATATGTAAATATGTCTATCCATTCCTCTCAAAATGGAAAATAGCTGTTTTTTCATAGAGCAAGGACATTTATTAGAACAACTGCATCTTCTAGTAACGGATGCTGGAAGTACCAATCCATGTCTGAGCATATTTTAACCTATTCCAGTCATTCTTATATCAACAGGCTGTTTTTCAAAGGCTGAACAATTCCAACTCTCCCTTTTAAATAAAACTTAGACAATCTCAAGACTATTAAAATTTAGCAATCAAACACAGGAATAATTACTAGTGGTTTTCCCACCATCCATCTAAGCAAGAGTTTCTGCTGTAGCCGCTAAAGGTTCCTCTTGACAATCGTGGCTGCTCTGAAGTCCAATATTGTGGTAAAAAGGATATTTAAATTCTGATTCTGTGCCTTTTTATATGCAAGTCACTAATGATGTGGAGAACTTTGATATTAAGGCATACACTATGATTGTATTGCGTACCTGTTTATGCAGGGATTCTAACAACTTGATATATTATGTGAATAAAATCATTGTTAATAAAGATGAGGCATGAACAGAAGGTATGAATAGTATTTTTATGAACAAAAATGGTAATCAACTTTCAGTTGAGAAAATACTACTGATAACATGCCAAATCCAGAATGGCATATAAAAGGCAATTTTAGAAGTTGAGTCTCATCACAATCAAACAAGTGCATAGAGTAGAGTACAAAATATTCATAATCAAGTAACTAAACTGTGTTTACATATAGAAAACTGCAAAAATAAGGCCTCCAGAGGTTCATCCCCTGAGGAACCAAGTAATCTGGTTTGGAGACAGATCTCTTTCTTTTTAGTAAGCTGACATTCAGATTTATCAAAACATCCATGGCAACTGGAAGCATTACTAGGTATTATCATTATGCAGGTCAAGAGCTTCTTCACTTCATTAGCTGTCTGAGCTAAAATGCCCCTTTCATGTAATGCCAGAAAGTGACTTTCTGCTTCTGACCTGTTGGCTGTCCCACTGCAACCTTTGTTAATGGCAACTTCTGTGAAAAAAACACTATTTAATGGAATGGATCAGCCGAGCAAGGCAGAAATGTCTGCCTTAATATTTCATTGCAGTGGAATGATGTGCTATTAATAGTACTGATTTTGAGCCAGTTTCATCATTCAGAAAAAAACATGTCATAGACAACCCTGCAGGAACTGTACTATTATAGTCTGGGGGATGGATTATTTAAATGTGCCTCTGTGTGTGTGTGTGTGAGAGAGAGAGAGAGAGAGAGAAAGAGCGAGAGAGAGAGAGATGTAATATAGATATAAGAGCTCTTTCACATCTAAGAAATCACACCAGAGAATGGTCAGATGGCGATCTCTCCTCTCCCTTGTTCTAGCTTTCTAAAGGCATAACAGCAGGATTCTAATATGATATCCATGGGCATGAATAGGCCTGAAACAACTCCCTTGGTGCTTGCAAAGCTCCTTGTTCTGCCTAACTTTTTAAAAATAAATTCTTTTAATTACAATTTTTTTAAAAAAATCAAAATTACAAAATAAGCCCATTCGTTTAATGTGAGTTTCCATAGCCAATATATTCATTTTAAAGGAACGAATGGTGTATTATTAAAATATTCCGGTGGGGTGAAAAAAAGAAGAGGATTTTAAGGAAATATTATTACCACAGAGTTAAGGTGTGACAAATCTGGGCTCCAGAGATGCCTATCATGGTTGATGGAAAAGTTCTAGATGCCAGCAATTCCCATTTCCCAGAGTGCCCAGGCTGGAAGAGCTGTGCCAAGTTGGAATCATAACAGTCTCTCCACCCAGATCTAATACATGATCTCATCCACAATCGATTATAGATGATCAAAGTCTTATTAATGACCAGCATGGACTTTGGTCACACCTACAACCAAATATGTCCCTCAATGTCCTGAAAGTTTTCTTCCCCTGTGAAATAGGGTTCTTTTCTGATATCTCATTCTCAGGACGTCTTTAACTTTTGTGTTGGTAATGCTTTTAAGTTTACATTTTAGTTGCAGGTTGGTGGTGAACACTGCTAGTTGCCAGAGTGGGGAGGGAGGGTTAGTTTTGTTTTTTGTTTTTAATTACCCTAATAGCACAATACAGTGCAATATCTCTGGTTGCCTCTCGGATTTCTGATTTGAAAAAGTACCATGGAGAGAATCTCTTCCTTGGGATTTAATTATAGAATGAGAAACCTGCCACTGGAAAGATAACAATGAAAGATAACAATGAAAGACAATATATTCACACCTATCCCTTGGTCACCTGATAACTAAGGGAAGAGCAAAAACCTTCTCCAAATCTTTGAAGACGTTTTGAAAATCATTCCTTTTCTATCATATTGAATTAGAACTATTGGAAAAGGAGTGTTGGCTAACCAAAAGGTTGGAAAATTACTGTGGGCAATTTCTAATTTAGTTTGCACCCAACATATGCCCAGTCATTCCCTGTATCCAGATCAGAGCAAGCACATACACCACTCAGATTGGCTAGCAAAAATAAAGCTTGGTGTTTATTTATTTAACATCATCAAACATCAAATACTGTTATCTAGCAAAACAGGACAAAAGGCAGCCAAAGCAGGAGGAAAGACTTGACCCACTGGCAAGAGATAAAAGGGCAAAATAATTAATAACAACCATCTACATTATCTATATATCGCCAAAGATGCAGAACTTTCCAGAGCCACCGGAAACAATGCTATATAGGTAATTAGGATGGGCCAAACCAAATGGAATGGCCCTCAGTTATTCTCCCCTTTTTATGTAAATAACAGCAGTTGAACAGAGATGGAAAGCAGGACACCAGGTGATCCCTCCTTTATTCTGCACCATGGGGTGAACCATTTGGCAGATGGGGAGAAGGATTAACCAAATTCTCTTAGTTAAGAAGGAGGCCACAAGAACAGAGAGCTCAAGGGTACCACCTCATC
This sequence comes from Python bivittatus, assembly GCF_059951505.1. Classification (NCBI taxonomy): domain Eukaryota; kingdom Metazoa; phylum Chordata; class Lepidosauria; order Squamata; family Pythonidae; genus Python; species Python bivittatus. The sequence goes on along the minus strand of NW_028277058.1, from coordinate 9,069,368 downwards.
TCTTTTCCTCACCAGAAGATCTCTGAGATATCACCAGTAATTTAGACTTAATTATACTGTATTTTAAAAAGTGGTGTTCTATTCTGTTTATGTAAGCATTCAAAGGCCAACTAGAGAAGTGATAAATCAACTTCCGCAACAGACTCCCCTACAAAGGTATAAGATATAGAACTCCCAGCTAGTATGGCCAACATGGGAACGATTTCAAATAATGCATGTTTCTGAGAGTCCACCACTGTAGCTTTTCTCCAGGCCATAATATAATTCCCCCTCCTACCTCTGTCTCCTACCTCTGCCTCTTGATTTTTGGCTACCATAGACTAACCCAGCTCTCCTCCTGCAATGCCCATCTTTTCTAGTAATCTTCACAACAACCTTGTCCCGTTGACTGGGATGAGAGAAAGTGACTGGTTCAATGAGCTCTCAGCCTAGCTGGGATTTGGTCCTGCTTCTCTCAGCTCCAACATGCCAGCGGTATGACATTCTAACCCATGCTGCTCACTAAAAGGATGGCCTACAGGTCCATCAGTTACAGCCAACCTGACTAATGGTGGTGGATTATGGGATTAATAGTCCAAAACATGTTGCACTCCTTGCTCTAAAACCTCATGCCAATTCTTGTCAGAATTGAAAATAAGTATAGTATTGCGTGTATGCAACACATATAAACACAAAAGGTTAACTTTGTTATAGATAGCAAGAGATAGCAATCACATGTCCTAAAAAGATTCTGTCCTGTGCTTCTTCCTGAGCAACTGATCTCACTTTGTCTGCAAACTGGGAATGGCATTACATGCAGAGATACAACAAGCAGTCTCCTCTAAAAGTGGGTACTTTGATGCATGTCTAGATCAAAAGTGACCAACTCATTCTCCAGACAGATTGGGGACTTGAGGGTAGCATGAGAAATGACACTGGGGCAGAGCCTACCAGTTGTTGGCATTGAAATAGGAATTTACTGAAACTACATTTCATTTCATTTCAGTCTGCCCAACTCCCATAAGACTCTGGGTGGCTTACAGCTAAGAACCAATATGTATATGTATATGTATATATCTCAAAGCTATAGATCAAAACAAAACAAGCAAAGAAACAAGAAGGAGGGTCCACAAATACCCTTTCCCCAAGGCCTGGGAGAACAACCAGGTTTTCAGTAGCCTCCTGAATGCCATAATCTTTGGGGGGAGATCATTCTTCATGCTCTGAAGAGACCATGGCTATAACTTAGATTCACATTCATATCCCACAGATCAAGCCCTTTCTGAAGATCAGCCAAGTGAAAACATGGCTGTGAGCAGTTAGTTCAGTATTACTACTTAAACCTGACACAGAGATGAGACAGAAGAACTACCTCCAATAGAAAAATACATTTTAGAGATACTTTTTGTGCATTTCTCTGCAAAATAAAAATGCAAATATTTATCCCACTGCATTCAAAGGGACTTACCATACATGGTCCATAGCTAGATGGACAATCTTGGGGTCAAAATATAATTCAAAGTCTGTTGGCAGATGGCCAAAAGAACAGTGATATCACTATTGTGAGTTGGACTGGAATTTTAAACTTTTTTTTTAAGGAGAGGTGTGTGGTATTTATACAAATGATGGATATTTTAAGCTTTGAACAGTGAGAAAGTGAGAAAATTTTAAAAATGCATGACCTAAAGTCACCATTTGCTGCTTCCCAGGTGGGCAACTACAACAGCACATACTCTTACCATGTCCTGTCCACTCCCCATGACCCTCTCCCATTTTTCTTTTTGCCCAGCCAATCAGCCTTTAGCTGGGTTCCAGGAAGGAAAGGAAAGAGAAAAAAAAACATTTTTCACCAGTGGTGTTAAAAGCAGAGGGAAAATGATGATGTGGGACAGGAGTGGCAGGAGGAGGGAGGTGAGACTCCCTGTACAATGCTCCTGAAGTTTTTGTAGTGGATGTATGCAGGCTTCTTTGCATATGCCATGGTTTAGAGTCAGCTGTGGGGGGTAGTCTGATGTAATGTTAAAGGCACAGGGATAGAAATTGGAAAACTGTGAGTTCCAGTCTCGTCTTAGGCACAAAGCCAGCTGGGTGACTTGGGCCAGTCACTTCCTCTCAGCCTTATGAAGAAGGCAAGGGCAAATCACTTCTGAAATCTTGCCAACGAAACTGCAGGGACTACCAGAGGAAGTTGCCAGGACTCAGCACTAACTCAAAGTTTTTCCCCCCTTCTTCTTAAAGCCAGCTATTGGTCTGCTAACACTTAGCTGCCCAGAATCACAATAAGCGGTGCTATAAACCCAAAGATGCCTCAGACACATCATTAATCTTTCTCATAACCCTTCTTCTGCATACTTGGCAAATAATCTGGAATGTCCTGAAGTGGTTTTGCAAGCCCAGAGCCACTTGGTTTCCTAATTTACCATTTGCCATAGCACTTGCATACCTCTGTGTCCCTTTTCCGTAACCTATGCGCCGTTCTGAAGTTCCTACGACACTGAAAAACAGCATATGGGAGGCAAAAGTAAACTTTCTATGATCCAGCACAGTCTCCAGCCCAAGAGACTCTTCAGAGCCTGCTAAACTTAACCCCACCCCTCCGGGCAGTCCTGATTTTTATTTATACGTCTGTGGTCCAACGGAGTTCAGATGGAGTGCTGTGTGCGTGTGCGGAGATGAGCCGAAGTCATGAGCCTGGGCTCTTTGGAGTGGTTTTAATCAGCAACCCGTTAGAGGAGAATGGAAAACGTCTGACGGGGTGAAGAACTGAGTAAGTAAACATGACTTTGAACTCCAAAAGACAGCGGAGGAAAAGAAAAAGAGGAAAGAAACTAGGCTTTTGCACTGTTAAAAACTGCTCAGGGAGGAAAGCCTCTGTATGTTTTCTGGCAGGAAAAAGGCAATTTAAAAGATGAAGGAAATGGTTTTTTTTTTAAAGAACCCATCAGAAGAGGAATTGGAAAGAGGGGAGGGAGGGAGGGGAAAGAAAGCCCTGCTAGAAAAGCCTTCATATTTTTCAGCTGTGTGGGCAGAGCCCATTGCAATTTTTAACCAATAAATTGAACCTAATTGCTCAGCTGGTCCCTTTCTGGGTATTGTGCAATGGAGTTTTGCTCTGAACAGTCACATTTCTTCTGCTGGCAATACTTGGAAACTTAATGTGTGTTCATTTCCAATCCACAGTGTGTACGTGTTACTTCTTTCGGTCTCTCTCCCGACCAATCCCATTGTTTCTTCCAGGTCAGACACTGTTTGCCTTTCTCCGCTGGGGACTTATCATTTCTTGCCAGCTGATGTCATGGAAGAACTCAGGTCCAGAAGTGATGGAGAGAGGACTTGAGTGGGGAAAGCACACCTTCCTGCCTTTCTTTCATGCTGGTAAAAAGCAGCCAGACTGATTGCCCCTATAATGTGGAAATGGGACAAATCAGAAATCTGAGGTGCCATGGCTTGCCGGCAAATTGTGCCTGGCCGGAGATGGTGTCGTCTTCGCCCGTTCCTGATGGTGCTGGTTCTGGCTGCCTATCTCTTCTACCAGACCCTGATGCCTTTAAGATCCAGGAGACTGGCAATTCCTACAACTGGCAATGGACTTCTGCCCAGCAAAGCAGCTGAGGTGCCGCGTCAGACACACCAAGTCTTTGCAAGGCGAGTCGGTTGCTTCCTTCCTTCTAGTAAACAACAAGGGCAGAAAGAGGTAAGAAAGATCCTACCAGTTTCAAATAAACCCTGGTTCGTAAGCTAGAGTTGCAGTCAAAATTAACTTTTGCTTCCTAAGTCACCCACGTCAGTGAAAGGGACATAATGAAGGGCTTGGATTGAATCCCTTGCTCTAGCTGCACTGCCTAGATGAAGGTGACCCAAAGAGACGCCTGCCTGGAATGAAGCATAAACATCCTGCTGGAATGAAATTATGGAAAAAGAAGAAGCAACGTAGAAGAAGATGGGGAATAGGGAGGAAGAAGGAGTACAGTTTCTTAACTCAACCTTCTCTGTGCAGTCTAGTGTTTATGTTGCTCCAAACTGCATGACAAAGGATCAAAGGTGATACAATTAAAGCCCAGGAAAAAAATTACATTCATCTACTCCCTTACTTTGATTGCAAGATTCAGTAAAGCAGGTGATGATAGAAGGGTTGTAAGAATAAAGAGATAAGGATGAATTGGCAGATAGGTTTGAAAGGAGCAATAGCACCCATCAAACAGACCGTGCAGAATATTATTCTGTTTTCTACCCTAGGGGGTAATAATACTCGTCATCTTTGTCAATAACTTTATGGTATTTCTATACTTTTCAAAGCTGGGCCAGCTCATGAGAACTGAAATGGAATTTCTAGGGAAAGTATTTTCCTTTCAGCCAACAAATACATGGTAACTCATATTAATATCCAGTATGCGTTAATTCAGGAGTAGTGGATTCCTCCAAGGTAAATGTGCTTAGGATTGTTGGCAGATGGTCAAATCCTCACTGTGCTTTGTTGCACCTGCAAGTCTCTGTTTGGATTTGGATGGATAATGTGACTGATTTGATCTATACCAGCATTCCCCAGCCAGGTGCACTCCAAGTATTGGAACACAATTCACAGGATTTTCAACCAGGGATTCCCAACCTATCTGGAAAACACCAGGTTTCAGGCAACTGCTGTTTATTTTTCAAACTAGGATTTTAGCAAATGCCTGAGGCTAATCATTATTGCTACTCTGTATATCTATTACGTATTGTATTACACGGCACAACAATCTTCTCCAACCTGGTGCCCTCCTGTAGTAAATTCCAGCATTGTCATTAGGGCTGATGACATTTACAGTCCCAACACATCTTGAGAGCGCTCAGAGAATTCCATGCTGTAGAAAACGATAAAGAGTCTTGTTTATAATATGTACAGACTGGGTTTTTTTGCTGGTGGCAGTAGACTGGTTGTTGTGTTTTGTTTTGTAGTGCCACTTCAACAATTGACCAACCTCCTTCCTATTTTTGGGGGGGAGATTAATTTAATTACAATTATTCAATGGGAAACTAGTATTCACTAGGGCTATGTAGGGCTCTGGAGTAGAAGGCCAAAATGGGTTTCAAAGCATACAGGGGTACCACTGTAGCATCTATCTATAGCTCCCTTGAGCAGCTGTGCTTTTCCATAACTGCTCCCCACAACTGCCAAATGATCCTGAGAAACAACACATTTGGGCTAAGAAGCTGAAGACAGGCGCTGTGTGCTTGCTCTCTCATGCTCCAAAGCATCGTTTTGCTTTCCACTCACTTCTATCATAATCTGTATTTCCAGGAATATACAGGAAGCTAAATACATGCCACGTGCATTCTTAGAAAACGAAAATGATGGGGGTGGCAACCAGTGTTTTGTTCTGATGTGGCCCACCAACCCAGAAAAACACAAAGCTAAGCTGTTTGGAGGCGAGAGGGAATGGTGAGGACAATCTCACCAATCTGCATTTTGGGAAACAGGTATTTTACAATGGATCACCCCCACTGTGACAACCATTGTAGAAGTGGGTGAGATCTGCAATGGCAGCCATTTTTTGAGAATACCCATCATAACTCCCAGAATTCCAGTTATGCTCCCCAACACCCAAAAGCTGGGCAGTTTTCAGGCATGAAATGCTGTTACACATTAGCTCTAATTTTTTTAGCAAGTTTTGGCCTGACCATTCTGTAATGACATTCAAAACAGGATTGAGACTTGGATAGATGTTTAACCAAAGTCAGATGGCATGGCTTCACTCAAATCCCTGAAGTTAATTAATGTAAGTCCCCATCCCTACATGAGTATATGTAGATATTTGAAGACTTTTAAAGCTATGCATGAGGCACTTTCTGGAAAAACATGCAAAGAAAGAAAGAAAAATAATACTATACAGATTTCAGCACTTGTGTTTTAACTGTGCTTTATTCTGGCTGCATTACAACCAATACCTTTTTTCACATCATTCTGTTTGTTTATATCTCCTTGGCACCAGAAATGATGAAACATTTGCATTGAAATATGTATTTGTTAGTTTTTCATAAAGTGTACCTGTAGTTGTACTAGCTATTTTGGTTGTGGCATCAGCTCTACACAACTGCATCAGAGTTAAATCTCTGGAAAAAGAAATGCTGTTATAAAATGCATGGACAGCTTTTTAAATTAAATGTCCTCCGGGCAAGAGTGTTTTTATTATAAGGAAGCCTGTATCACAGTACAAGTAAAATAACTCCTACCATTCCTGAATATCTGTCTGCTTCCTTCCTCTACAACCCAATCTTATCTTCCTATGAAATGTCCCAGATAATTCAGGTTGCCTTTTACTAGTTTCTTTGGCAACACATCAGACTATGATTTAATTAAATAGTTGTAAACAGGTATGATTAATGTGCATCTGAATTTTTCAGCAATATGTGTAGAATACTACCAGATTTAGTTGCATTGTGTCTTTCCCAGTAATTCCTAGAAACTTTCTTGAGAATGACTTTCATTTAAAAAAAAATATTTCTAAGGTAGGAAACATTCCAAAAAATGGAAAAGTTAATAATTGCTTAGTTTATGTCAGATAAAGCCTCCAGAGACTTTGCTAGAGTTCAACATCTAATTCTTGTATCTACCTTTCTACAATTAAAAACATATTCAACTGTTTTTCTTACCCATGTTTATGTGTTTTAAAAATACAAGGGAATCTAATGTCAGAAGTTTCCCACAGCTTAAAAAAAGATCTGATGAGAAATTGGGATGAATCTGGTCTCCTAGTTTATTCATGATTTTCTGGGCTAGTTGTGGCAGCATCATTAGAGTTAGAGTAGAATGGAGATCTAGATCTCATTTGGAAAGATTCCCAAACCAACAACCCATGCTAAGGAAATGCTGAAGTCTATTCTCACTAACTGCACTCTTCCAAGGCAGCATGTCATCTGCTTGCATGTAGGCTAGGATACTTTCATATAGCATTCATATACATTTTCTATCTGTATTGACTAGCTGACTGGCTGGGAGGCAGATAGCAATGTAGGTGCTGTGCTAAAGCAGCAAACCAGGATTTTTTTTAAGGGTTATGGGGTTATGAAAACAGGAGACTCCAGATGTTCCTTTGTCCAAGAACTTCACAAATACAGAAGAGTTGCTGCTTCTGATGATCTTTGACTCAGTACAAATATAGGGGAAAAGCAGATTGGAAACGGTCTATCTATATCCCAATTTCTAAAAAAAAAAAAAAAAAAGAGGTTTAAAGGAATGCTCTAATTACAGGACAATAGCCCTAATACCACATACCAGCTGTTGGAAATTCTGCAGAAGAGATTATAGTGCTGTATGGATGGAGAGATAATTGAACAGGCAGGCTTCAGAATGAGCAACAGAACACAAGATCATATAGCTAATATTAGTGGATAATTGTAGAGAGCCAGTGAGATGCCTTAAAGCAAATATACAGAAACCGTTGTGTAAACGAAAAAGACAGAAGCATTCCTTAAGTCCTGGGAAGATAGATAGCATAAAAAGGGGCTCAGGCTGATTCCTCCCTGACTCCCTGGGTATAAGAGACATGGGAGGAACAGGACAATCAGACTTGCAAAAGATTCTGTTATTGTAGCCTATCTCAGTAAAGTATACTTTTATAAATTACTCCACAGCTTTTGATAATATAGTAATTCAAGACTTTGAAGTTTCTCAGAGCAATAGGTATACCAAAGCATCCAATTCTTCTGATAAGAAATCTCTACAACAACCAGGAAGCAACAATGAAAACAGAATTTGGTAATGCTGAATGATGGAAAAACAGTCGCACAGGACTGCGTTCTATCATCATACTTGTTCAACGGAATACATTATAAGGGCTGCATGTCTAGAAGAACTTAAGGTGGGGTCAAAATCAGAAGGAATAACTTGAGATATGCAGACCACACTATCTTGATTGCAGAAACTGAAGAAGACCTAATAATGATCATTCTAAAACAGGAGTGAAAAGTTGAGCTCTCTTTGAACATCAAGAAAACAAAGATTATGCTGCAAAAGTAGAAGAATTTAAGGTAAACAATGAGACAATAGATGTGGTTGACAGTTACAAATTTTAGGTTCCAAAATTGATAAAATGGTGGCTGTGTCAAAGAGATTTAGAGTAAAATAACAATGGTCAAAAAGGCATTGAGGGACCATAACATTTCTATCACAACAAAAATTAGAATGGTCCACTCAGTGGTCTTCCCTGTTATGATGTATGGATGTGAGGGATGAACTCTGGGCCGGAAAGAGAGGAAAAAGTTTGACTACTTTGAATTGTCATGTTGGGGGCAGCCAAGAGGACCAACTGTAAAGTATTAGAAGAAGAAATCAAGTCTGAATGTTCAGTGGAAGCAAGTATCCCAAAACAACAACTACCATACTTTGGACGCATCAGGAGGGCTGAAGCATTTATGGAAAACATGATAACACTGGGCAAGGTAGATGGAAAGAGAAGAAAGAGCTGACAGTGCATGAAGTGGATAGCTGGAATAGTAGAAGCTACGGAGATGCACCAGGAGGTCTTGGCGATGTGGTAGATGGCAGTATCACTTGAACAGTTTTTATCCAGGAAGTCACCAGGACTCAGCTATGACCCAATGAAGCAATATAACAAAAGCTTGATGAACAGGGACTAGAAGAATCTTGCCTTTGGTGTTCCAACATTTTAAAGTGCAGAATGTAATAATCTCATATGTGTAACTCAGTACCAATCCATATTTGCATATCTCTGCTTACGCACAAATGCACATGCACACAACTTCTGGGGAAGCAATGGCGAATTGAAGACAGCTTCGCTTTCAACAGAGCCGATGACCATGGCAGAATGAGGATTCGATGACCAGATTGGCACCTCGAAATTCCTCCCCAGATAAAGGGGATCATTCATAGGGCTCCTTACAGAGGCTCCCTGGGACGAGACTGTAAAACAGTGGTCTCTAGTGGGTCTTAGAGCTCTGGGAGCTAGGAGAGTCGACTTGCCCAAGCCGCGGCCTGAAGCCTTCAAAGAGACACTGGGTTTGCCCACTTCCTTTCTTAATTACTTCTGAAAATGGCTTGTAAATTGCTTTTTGGATACTGAGAACCTTCAGAAAGATGAGTTTTATTTCACGGGGTGAATTTCCTTCAATCCTCAATGAATGAAGTTCCATGTAAGTTTAAGAACTTAAAGATATTTTTTTTTTTAATTTGGAAATAAGCAGCAAAATGGTGATTAGAACATTGATTTTGGAAAGTTATAAATGGGCTAAGGGGCTAGATTGACTGGAAATAAGATGTTGAAAATAACTATAAGACTCCTTCCTGTGATTTGTTTAAAATCCTTTTAAAACATATTAAGATCTTGAAGTTAAGTGTAAGAAATCTTTCCATGGAAAAATGGTATGGATTAGAGAAAAACATGATAAAAGGAGACCTTGAAGGCTGGTTATTAGAGGCAATCAGAAAGAACTAAAGATTACAATTAAAGGAGAAGACCCACTAATACAGAATGGAAAACAGTATTTTAACTCTGGAAGATTTCAAGGATATTTGGCAACAATGTACTCAGAGCTTTCTCTTAAGATTGTCTGATACTATAAAAATGGATTTTAAAGAGGAGATAGAAGATGATACAACTGAGAATCCAGCTGTTTTGGATATGGATTTAAAAGGGATAGAATACAAGAATGATATTGACAAAGATGCTACACAGGACTTACAAATGAAACTGGCTGATGTTTTAATAGCTAAAAGGGACATACAAATAATACATTAGCAGTGTGACTTAGATGTGTGGATTTCAACACAGAAGAGTGACTTGGACTTACAAAAGAGGTGTGTTACAGTCATGAAGAAGTTTCTGAGAAAGGATAAAGAAAAAATGAAAATAAATCAGTTTTTGGGACATTACTTAAAAGGAATAAACATCAAGGTTTTTAAAACCAAAAAGAAAGGTTATAAAGTCAGCTTGTTTGATCAAGGTTAAAATACGTGATGTTTTTTCTTCTAGTAGTTTTTAATGGATTTTGCTTGACCAGGATTGAATGACGAAACCATAAAGATTTGCTATTAACTACGATATGGGGAGAAGAGTTTTTTTGTTGTATGATTAGAGATGTGTTATGAGGTTAACATTGAAATAAAGTGTTAAATTTGCTAAGAAATTTCTGAGAGGAGATGAAGAGAAAATGATAATAAATTAATTTGTGGGAAATTATTTGGTTTAAAGTTTAAGATTTTCTGGTAGCTCTTAATGGAATTTTTTTTTATTAAGTTTGAACAAAGAGCTTTTATAGGTTTGCTTATAGATATAAGATAAAATATGGGAAGAAGAGATTTTGTATTTTTAGAGAAAATGATAAGTTACTGTGTAAAGGAAATTAAATTAAATTGATTTACTTGTTTAATGTTATATATATTGTTGTTTCTGGTAACTCTTAATAGACTTTTGCTAATTAAGATTGAATAATGAGGTTTTATTATTTACTAATAGATAAAAGATGAGATACGGGATGGAGATCTTTGGTTGAAATGTTAGAGAAGGTGATAAGTTACTGAAATTATTTCTACTTGTCTTGATGAAGGGGGAAGTCATTTCTTTATATATTCTTTTTTCTTCTCTCTATGTATGTATGTTTGTATGTATGTGTGTGTGTATATACCACACACATACACACACACACACACACACATATAGATATAGATATAGATATAGATATAGATATAGATATAGATATAGATATAGATATAGATATAGATAGCTATGTTTTTTCCCTTTGAACTTTTTATTCTTTCTTTTTTCTTTGTACATTTTTCTTAGTTTGTATTAGTTTTTTATCTATGTATTTTTAAACTTTAATAAAAATTATTATTAAAAAAACAAACACACATGCACACATACATTGTTTTCAAAACACTCAGAGCAAAGAAACTACTAATAAAATCTCTCAGTTTAAAATGAGTGTATAACTGTAAATTCCAGTTATAAAATTTAAGTTACAAAATATGCTGATCTTTAACAAAAGGACTTTAGTAGCCAAAATGTGACATTTATCTTTTAATCAGAAATTAAATCAAATCCAATTAAACTAGTTTAAATTACAAGTTTAAAGACAAGGAAAGAATTATACAACTTTTGCTTATTTTAATTTTCTGACCTCCTTTATGCTAAATTGCATCATCTCATCCAATTTTAAGAATACTGTAAGGAAGGTCGGTCTATTCTAGTGCTCTTGGTGATGATATATTGTTCCTCCTCTAAAAATAAGTCCCAAAGCATATTCCCCTGCATTCTCCAAAACCACTGCATTCTTAGGCATTTCTGCAACATTACACCACTGGGCATATTCATGTATCCATATCTCATATGAAAAAAAATGTCAACATTCTTAGGGATGTCCTTCATACATTAGGACTACAGTTCTGGATGTCTATAATCTCAGCCTTATAACTGTAATTGGCTTCCCTTTGATGGAAATTCAGCAGGCATCCAAGAATGATCAAAGTGGAGCTTGTCATCTTTGCAAAGTATGTGCAGTTGTCCAGTTTAAAGAGGAAGAGTTGAGGCGTCAACAAGTAGATCTTTATATTGAAACAGGTTCTGCCATATTGTCATGCATTCAGATAGAAGAAAGATTTCCAGTCTCAGGGTGATAAACCATAATTAACTCCATTTCATACTTGATAGCTATCCTCATCTGACACACTTTCCTATAAGTATATAGTAGGAGATGCAAAGAATTTAATCTGGAGATAGCAAATGGGAGGGAAATTTGGAGCTAGTTAAATAGCACATTTCTGGTTGTGAATTATGCCTCAGAAGAAATGGCAAATTGTTTTATTTTGATGCAAGGAAACTACAGTGAAGTGATTTCCACTGCAAATTTACCTGTATTTTTCCTCTGAAAGAAATGTTGATTCTAAAAGTAAATCTTAGGAAAAGATCCTGCATTTCATACTTGATTTATAATCCCATGTCTGGGAATTTTGGCAGCTTTAGTCTCCTCATACCTGGAGGCAATCAGATGGTGGAAAACTGATCTAAATAAAACAACTGGCAATGGAGTGAACTACAGGCTGCACGCATATAAAATAACTAAGCCAAGGAGTTTTGAGCTTTAGCAATATTCTTCCTCTGAAGTCAAACTACAGCAGATCTGATTGTCAAGTGCTCAGCCTGCTTTAATGTGGCATCATGCCTACAATCAAAGCATATCTTTTGATTTTGTGGCCTACTCTATATTTAGGCAGCAAACAATGAGAAACACAGGAACATTCCAGTCATTTCAGTCCAAAGCCCACTCCTTCCTGAACAAAAATACTACAGACATAAAAAGCTAACACATTTTAAGTAGCTTCCAGAAAACAACAACAAAAAAGGAAATTCACTTATTTCTAGAAATACAGGAAGCATTAAAAAATCGGATAAACTACATCCACAAAACATATGTTGGGAGGCTGTATAGGGAAGTGCTCCTAATAACGCAAAGAAGGATTCTTTAAAAATATTCTATTATTTCCTCCTTGCTCAGATTAACCACCACTGTCTCCCCAGACCAGATGACAAGCTGATCTTAGTTGCCTGGATGTCTTTTTTCTTACTTGTTTGGCTCCCTTTCTACTCTTTATATATCCCAAACAATAATTTATGTTGCATATACATGCCAAAATAATCTTCCAGTGATAGTTATGTATCTGACATTCCACTTCCTTATTTCAAGCTTCCTTACATTGATTAGATGGATAACGGTATATTTCTTCAACATGAATATGTGAAGGCAACAGGCTAGTTTAGGGCACAGGGCAGGCCATGTCATATACAGGTTTCTTCTCCAACATCCCACTGTCACCTCCCAGCATCTGCTAAATGAAACAACTTCTTTATTTTGCTTAATGACAAGGGTGGCCCTGCAAACCTCTATCAGATTTTTGGCACTGTTGGATATGATAACTCACAGTTGGTCCAACAGAACTCACTATTTCTGGTGGTCTCAACCAATTTAGTTTGACCATTCCTAAAGCGTCTAAACTGAATGCGGCTGACAATGTTGACCTACCCTTTTTCCTCTAGCAATGCATTCACTGTTGTGACATAACTCCACTATGATTAGCTTTTTTCCTTCTGGTCTGAGGCTCTTGGTGCTCTTGGTGCTCTTGGTGTTTACATACAGCTTTATATAACACATCGTTAAAATGCAGTGCAAAATGACTTCTAAGGATTTCTAATCCGTGACATTTCTTACATTACCCAGTTGGGGAGACAAACTCACCACAGAAATAATTGTTTTGAGCATCCAATTTAGAAAGCAAATGGTTGTGTTTAGTATGTGGATGGGCTGAGTGATTCCAGGCAAATTAGCCAGCTTCAGGATGTCCTCCAATGTGATTTTCATTGGTGGATTATGTTTGTACCAAAGTTATAATTTATCCCAAGAGAATTTTAAAGAGTGAGAGCTCCTGCAGAACTCATCTTCAAACAAGCAAATAGGTGGGGAGGGGGGGAATAATTGGACAATAATTATCTGGTTGGTGAACAAATTCCTGAGCCAACATCATATTTAAATAGAAGTTACTCTGAAATTATGTCAGTTATAGAGAATGCCAGAGGCTAGCAAGACGTCTCGTATTAAAAATGAAATGAAAAGACATTCTTACTTGTCTTTTAAACAGAGAATTCTGCTCTCTGTTTTGTCATGAAAAGATGACATTTGATTAAAACTCTTGTTTTATTTATGTATTTAATCAAACTTATAGGCTGTCTCAATTGCAGTGGTGTTACCAGGGCACAAACAAGATGTGCCCATTACTACTTGTGTCACTACATCCTGACTATCTATAATTTTTGAGTGATCTGCCGGAGTAAGAAAACATTGCTGTATTCCAAATGGGAAATGATTATGTTATGGGTGACTGTGAGAAGAGTGTCCAGATTCAGGAACAATTGTAACTGCTGCATGAGATTGATCTGTGGAAAAGTTCCTGGCCATGGTTGCCAACTGCAGAATGTGCTACCATCTTCACACCTTCCAATGTTTCTTCAAAGAGTCAGTGAATGATGAGACACAGGCATGGGGGGCTGCTGGAAAATCTGGGATACACAGACAGTTCTGTGGTGGTCTTCCAGGGCCCTACCACTTACTAAAGTTCATTTTGATCAAGTTAAGTTTGTTTTCTTGCCTTTTTATTATTATAACTGCAGTTGATCAGGTGGGGGAATGGACCACTTATTAGCTGTTTTGATACAATGCTAGTATGTTAGAAACTTTGCAATAAACACACTTTTCCAATATCTATGACCATGATTGCATGTTGTTAGAATGGCTGAGTTGGGGAAAGCAAAGCATAAGTTCTGAACAATGCACAGTGTACTAGAAAAAGAAAACTTCAGGAACACACCTGCAAATTTCTGGGGGAAATGGGGGAAAGTAATGTTTGTTTGAACTCAAGAGGCAGGAGCCCCTGCCCACAAGGTCTGCAAAGTTGCAACATGGCCAAAAAAATAAATAAATCATGTTTAGCTTTGGTTTCAAATAACCAATGGAGCCAGGAAAAAAACTCATGTCTCAAAACAAACACTATCCTGAGATCAGTTAGTCCAGAACCAGTCTCAAAGTGGTGCAAAATGGTGAGGGGAAAACCAATTTTTGTGGTTTCTAGATATCCAGAAGTGTAGCTAAAGAAGTTATGTTTGATAATCTGAAATCTGCTGTTCTGTAGGCTTAAAAAAAAAAATTGTATCTCCAATTTAAGAGCTCACAATTTTGATGAAATTAATGATACCTAACAGAGATAATATCCTAATCCATCACTGAATGGGGCTATCCATAGAAGATTTACAAAATGTATTTATAAAATGTTTTCCTAAAGTGGGTGTGGTTAAACCTGGTTACCCTTCCCTTTAAATAACCTTTTTCCATGCTAGGGAGGTACAAAGTGGGGCCCTTCTAAGCCACCAGCAGTTCTGTTGCCTCTAATGATTCTAATTCTAAGAAAAGACATATCCATTCCTCATTCCTGCAAGGTTGTGTTTACAATCCTTTGTATTCTTTTTCTGATGATATTAATTCTGTCTCTGTGCTAGCAATTCTACCAGTGCAACAAGGATCATTTTAAAAACCTCAGAGATATAAAAACGCTAAACACATGCAAAGCAAGGAGTGATATTACACTGATCTAAAGTGCAACATTAACTAATAGAACAATATGTACTGATGCATAATGAGAGAAAAGCAGAAAAAATACCTCCTTCAAGTCAGTTCAGTTGAACATGCAAACCTGTGGATAACTTGTGATGCAGCTTTATCAGCAGTGTGATATGTGTGGTATATGTGTGGAGGTAAAAGGTACCCCCCATATATATGTAAGCAGCATTCACTCCTAAACCTCTGAGATTCTCCCCCCTCCCTGCCCCCATACATATGAACTCCTTAAAGTGCCCTCGTAAGAAAACATTCACAGCAAGCTAATTGATCCTGAGTGGCGACAGGGGGAGGAATCAGACAGGGGCCAGTGGTCCAGTAAACCAAATTGCTTATGTCCCCTGGCCATATCTCAAAGATAGTATGGCCAGCATGCTGACCTAGGAGGAAGGGGTAAATAATAATAAGGTCACCCAGATGGGTTTATCTAAAATATTCCAACATCATACTGTAATTTCCACTGTGTCAGCCTTTGTCTTTGTCTTGTCTTTGCAATGTAGTAGGCCAAAGGTATATAAGCTCGGGTTCTGCTTTTGCTCATGGCTGTTCAGCAAAGTGCCAATGCTTTGCTGGGAGTCCAGTATATACTGTTTATTGATTGCATGCCAATAAAATTATGTGGTATCTTCAAAGCTTTCGGTGAGCCAGGTTTTGGCCACAACATGGGCATATGAGAATGTCGGTCGTTCATATAAAATTCTTGGTTCTACTGATTTTTCTTCTTTCGCCATCCAATAAAAAACTGCTTTTCAAAAATGGAGAATACTGAGGATGAAGATTCTAAATCTATACCTCAGCAAGATTACAGGGCTATCCTGGAAGAGCACAAGAACAGGGGTGTCCTTCTAATCGCACCATTTTGTGCCTCCCAAGAATTCTTTTTCCAATAATCAACCAGCTGATATCTCATAAGATCCCATGTGATCTTGGGCATCTTTCCCCCTTTTCGCAGAAACTCTTAAGACCAGTCCTCTAAAATGTTGGCTGCAAGTCTCTTCTCTAGGACTATTTTCTATCCCCAGAATTAACTACATCAGCTATTTTACTTTTTTGTAAAAAGTAAAGTGCTATATATACATGCAGGTCCGAATGCTAATTTATGTTCAAGATTCCATAATCTTGCATGTCTTAACATCTGGTTATTCATTTTTTGACTTGTTTAACCTGATAAATACACTTCATTAAAATAGTACATATAGTTAGATGTTTAAAAAATGTTTTTGAGTATGGCAAATCATTCTCTTGCCAAAGAGAATGTAAGATCATATCCTTTCAGCATAAGGGTATGAAAGCCAGCAAAAGGATAATCAGTTTGAGCAAACTGCTTTCCTCTGTGGATATAAGCCTTTTCATGCCAAGATTCTAAAATCTATGATGTAGATTTAATGACTTAAAAATGGAGCAGAAAAAATTAAGATTGGCAAACCTTGGGATAAGTGGAGCATAGTTTCTATAACATCAGACCAAAACTGATAATGGGAATAATATGAATAGTGATGTTAATATTTTATGAACGGAACGACTTAACAGTTGGAATAGTACTTGTTCAAAAGATGGGACATCTCATCCAGACTGACAAGCTTTTTACTTAAAATAATAGTTACAAAACTTTGACTGAAATAGACTTTGAAGTGAATTAATCACAGTATATATAAAATATTTTAAAAGGGAAAGTAAAACATTATAGGTTGTTAGATGGACCTGTTAGGGTAAAAAATGATAAAGGGCAAAATTCAGTACTGAACTAATGGACTTCTTTTTCTTTTTCACCTTGTTTCCTAGCACTCAAAATACAGACTCAAATTCTGCTGTAGAGGGTTAGGGCCTCTAGAGTTGAGGTTGAGAGCACATGGGGAGAAAAGTGGAAATATCTCATTTGATTTCAGTTTTACTATTTAGCTCACTCTACAATTTACAATATAAACCAATAGAAGCCTTGCAGAAGTTTTGAGTTTCAGTTCCCACAATCCCTTGCCAAAGTTCATGTGACTAGTACTGATGGGAATTGAAGTCAAAAAGGTCTGGAGGGCAGCAGACAGTCTCATTCATTGCCTACAGACCCTAACTGAATTAAGACTGAAATAATCCCTGCAGTTTGAACTGGATCTTCCAAACCTCTAACACATGCAGAGCAAAATCAAACATCTGGTTTGTGCCCTGAAAGTATTCCTGCTCTCTAGCATAATTTGAAAATGAAGTTTCCTGAATTTCAAAGGGGAACTACAGTTTCTACTAATGAATGCCAAATTCTTTATGCTTCAGTTCAAGCATATTTATTCAATTAGTGCTACATCAGCCTTTTATAGTGGAAAACACTCATGGCAAAATGCCAAATGAACCTTATTTTACATTTTGTGCTATCTGAAGCACCCCAAGCCGCTCTGAGTTTATTAGCGCCAAAACCAAATGAAATAAATAAATCTGAAGAAAAAGTTCAAAACACCTGCATTTTTATTTTTTCCCTTTTTTATTATATTGTTATAGATCTTGATACATTACACATTATATTGTTTCTACACCTACATTTTGATGAGTGTTTACAGAGAACATAAGCTGAACTTCATTCCTTTCAGACCAAGAATCTAATACAATGTTTTACATTTTTATCTAGACACTTTGAAAATGTGATGTTGGATGATCTGTTGTACATATGCAATGATTTTTTTTTTTCAGAAGAGGCCTATTTTTTAATGATGATCACTGTCCATGATGGAAAAATAACTGCTGGGATTGGCTATATTCCAGTCATGTTACATTATTACTAAGTATTTATTCTGTCAAATTTTATTTGCTAATGTTAAAAACAGAAATTAAAAATGCATGTTGGACTGACAGTGGTGGTATCTTTACAGTTCTTCAGGCAAATTAGATCAGTTAGAGAAAAGGTTTCCAATTGTTCCAATTGTTCACCTTTTACAAACATAGTAGTGTAACCTCTGACAGGGACTGCCGATGGACAAGTGTTGTTGATAAAATCATAAAAATAAACTATTTTTGTCCCTATGTACTTATTTATCCCGTTTAATTCTTTAAGACCCAAACTTGAAATCATCCATTTGAGTGTCCTTAGAGCAGAAGACAGATGTTTTGCAGGCCAGGGCTCATAGTTAACATTTTAGGGGAAACCCTGGTTACAGTGGGTTAATGACACAAAAGGGTGGGATTGTGTTCACACACTTGTTGGTGTCTTTCTGGCTTTCTGGCCTTTTCTTTCTCTCTTGATCTGGAAGACTTCTTTATTTCTTCATTTTGATAAGCGTATAGTTCTTACAGAACTGTTTTTCTGAGTTTGGCATTCATTTGGGGAAATCTTTTGAAATGTTGAAATTCAAGTTCTTTATTTTTCAGATTATGTCAAATGGCAGGAAATAGGTAGTCAGATTTAGGTAAGTATAATTGGGGCCACTTATGGGTTTGGGGACAGAATTCATCCAGTCACACATCTCTCTATCCAGAGAGTAGTGAACCCAGTATCTACTTACCTCTACCAAGGGATCTGTTCCAATGCCTTCAGCACCTCACCTACAAAGTTATGATAGAAAACAGAGAAGCCTATGATAATTATTATGACCCCAGATTCAATCATACATGTTAAAGCTAACTAATTTAGGGAGGAAATGGGAGTTTAATGAAGAGATTCAGCTACCAAAAGGCATAGTGGCCCAGATACTTTATTCAGTATTTGGATGCTATTTTTAAGATCTCAGTCCCTTCAGCTAGTTAAAATATATATATATAAAAGGAGCAATATGAATGAACAAAGACTGATTTGATCCATAACTTTTGATGCTTCATGGTACAAGGCATTCTTTGACTTAAACTGAATTACCAAAAGCTAGCATGAATCAAAAGGTTTTGTGAGAGGTGTGAAGATAACTAGACTTTGGCAGGCTCCCAGACTGTAACTGTGGTAGACAAGTTACTAAAATTGTCTCTTGTGCTTCCTTGCTGGCTCTTCTTACCTGGCATTTAGATAGTAAACTCAAGAAAACATTCTCCCATCTGCCACATTCCACTGGATCATAGGAGATGACTCATAGGAGTATTGCATTCAGGTAGTACAAGGCTTTATATGTGGAAATTAGGGATATAGTACTGTCAAAGCCTGCTCAGTATGGCTCAGATTTTACTTCCTCTTAAGGTGAACTAATCTGGTTCTAAAATGGAACTGAATAAAGTAACATGACCAAATTTTGCTGTTTTCTGTCAAATGCTGTTTTATATGTTGTAACAATGGGTGCCCTCTATTCCCACAATATTTCAATTCTTCCATGATAAAGCTCTTGCCTGTAACATTGATTCCCGACATGACTTTTCTACCACAACTCACTAAAATTGATTCTGGAGTATACAAACAACATTTTAATACAACTTTGTAAGATTATCTCCTCCCTTTCAGAGGGGCAAAATACTGCTGACAGAAAGAGATATAAGAACAGATAAGAATTATGAAATGCCTGCAAATATCAGCTGAGCAATGGTATCACAACTTTGGCATATAGAAGGGAATGTAGATTTTAACTCTTTCTTCCTGCCCCAATGTTCACAGTTAAATTCTATACACACATATGTGTATTGCTATATGCTCTACTAGGAAAACCATATTTGACCATGCTCCACTAAAAATGTAGAGCATGTCGGTCTTTTGGCTTCCAAAAGTTTAAAGGCATATATTTTGGCTTTTAGTTGTAGCATTTTATGTCCTCCATTCTTTTTAAAAACAAGCATTAGTTTTATTTAGTGTGCATGCTGCAAAAGTCAAGACACAGTACAATTTTGCAAAATAAGTTTGTTCATTAACTTTGTTCTGAATCTAAGAGAAAGCAAGATTTTCCATGGAAATCCACTCCTTGCAAATTTCTCCTTGTTACTCTTCCTCTGAATTTCAAAACTGAATGTTGTATTCTGGCTTTTGGAATCTGGTCAAAGCCAATACATGGCAGTATGCAGGAAGTAATAGGACAGTCACCTAAATAAATATCAATCATCACAATGTTTATGATTATGATTATGATTATTTTAATAATATTATATTCTGTATATATATATACTTATTAAACATTTTTAGAATTTTTATTCTGATTTATAGAACAAATAGCCAAATTTTGACTGTGCTATTATTTTTGAGACAGCTTGTACTCAGTACGGAAAAAACCTAGATTTTAGTAAATCTCAAACTGACAATAGTCATATAGGAGAGGGAAAAGATAAGAAAGTAGTAGAACAGGATAGAAAGAAGAAAGGTTGTTCCAGAAGAAGAGGTGTTTTGAGGTTAAACAGCATTTCATTCCTCACTATTAGACAAATGGGTTATAAATATGGCAAGGACAGAGAGAGGATAAACTTACAGGACTGTAATATTATTCCCATGCACTTACTTCCTTTTCACTCGTATTACTTTTGCTTGTAAACACAATGCATTTGATGGGAATATTCTAAATAGTCTTGAGCTTAAACATATAGTAAAAAGGTGAATAAAATATGTTAACAGGTGATAAATGTATTGATTGTAATTGGAAAAGATGTGTGTTCTGTATTAAACCAGAAAAGTATTAGTCATTCATCAAAGATTAGACATAGTTATGTGTCTCCTTCCTGAAAATAATTTAACACTTGAGCCAAGTGTAACATAAAGCAACTTCCTGTAACTGATAAAAAGACTGTTGTGAACATCACTTTATAGCTAACTAACCAGGCTAATCAAGAACTCAAAGCATTTTGAACTAGACTTGTTTACTCTGAAAGATCTGCCTTTCTTCTGTTCAACAATGCCCATTCTGAGGTTCATAACCATGTGTTTGCACAATTGTTCTTGTAAGCATGCCAGTCATTTAGCAATCCCAAAGCTTTGATTGTTCACCTTTTTTAACTTCCAGTTTTATCTTTTGTAGGGGATAACAAAATTGTAGTCAAATACTACCTTCAGAAGGAGATGTTCTGCAAAGCTATAGCAAAAAATAAATTTGCTTTCTAAACTTGTTGTAATCTCATTAATTATCCCCCCTCCTCAGTTGAAGCAATCTTCATTTAATTTCCCTTCCTCCAAGATTCCATTTAAAGTGTGTTCAGTTTGGTCTTCTATGTCTGCCCCTGGAAGTCTCAAATCATGGGCTGTTTATGTAGAACAAGCTGTTTGTTGCAAATGAAACACAGAATTTTACATGCTATTATGAAAACCCTCAGTGTTGATTAAATGGTATGCAGCATTCATGTTCTGCTTATCAACAGTTAGATTATTATTTAACATAAATCATCTGCTTAAGCAACAAATTAAGCAACATCAGAAATATGCACCAGTTCTTGATAATGTGGAAAATATACTGTACAGGGCAGTATATTGACAATCTTTAGCCCTCCAAATACTGCTGAATAACAGCAGTTACAGCAGTCACTCTCATCATTGGACACATTTCCTAGAAATGCTGGCGGTAACAGTTCAGCAACATTGGGTGTGTCACAGGATGCCTACTCTGGGGTAGGGCTTGTTTTGCTAATTTAGCATTCTGTGAATATAGTGAACCAAAGAATTTTGAGAGTTGTAGTCCAATTCCCTGCAATGTACCAGGGATGAGAAAGCTATGGTCAGGCTTCTGTGCCATTCTCAAAATGAAGTAGTGACAAACTGGGCCATTACTATATGGGAGCTTCCTTCCCAGCAGTACTACTATTCATAAGAAAGGGAGTCCAAAGGGAGTCAGCAGAGCATCAGATGTTCATTGCCCACATTCTTCTATGATTATTGTAATTTTGTGAATAACAGGGTTCTCTGAAACAGTTCTAAGGAAAAACTGATCCAGTTTTCTATGTCATCATCTCATGGTCCTTGGCATTTCATTGCTTGATGTAATGCATGAATATCTCTTTCTTGTTTCAGATTGAGGATACCATGTTTAAATTCTTTAGAAACAAAGCCAGAGAAGTAATACTATACACCCCTTCTTCTGGCAGTGAACAAGATCTTCAGTTATATCAGCAAATCCTTATGCAACACAGTTATAGAGTTACAGTCCTTGAAGACAGGAAGCTAAGCAGACATGAAAATCTAAATCCAGGTGAGAATGCTCAGTTATTTCCTAACTGTAACATGATTCCATTTTTGTTTTTAAATGACCATATATTATAGAGTTGATAAATCATTTTGGTTAGGAGTTCATTGGCCCTTATTTTGGCCTGCCATAGCACCTACTGTTTTATTTACTGTTTAAACATGATATTATTTCTTATTCCCAAAAGAAATTCAAGAAAACAGAGTAATCAGAAAGCATAAAAGAACGAGCCAAGTTCCTAAGCAGAATCATCTTAAAAGCATAATAAACTAACAACAGTTTCAAGAGATAACAGCAGGGAATTCGTTTGTTCTAGATACTTTCTTTGACTTTGGCCCAGTGAAGCTTAAAATCTATTTATATTTGAATGAATTTACATCTGAAATGAAGAGTGGCTTGTTTAGATTCCTCCTGATAGTTAGTTGCTGTATTTGTATCTAGTTTATACAGTACATATTAGCAAACTAAGATTTCTTGCTACTCGAAAGAATTGTGGCAAGAATTCCACCTTTCTCCATCTGGAGTTTTAAAGAAATTGCAACTCCCATGGCATCCAAACTCGGGAAATTGTCATATCAGATCCTGACTTGTTCTCAAACCTTGGTTTAAACAAGCAATAGTCCTTTGAGGTTTAATCCCATAAATATATATGACTAAAGTGTATTGCAGAAAGTCTACAGTGACTAAGAATTACTGCAGCTGTTGTAAAAGAAAACCATGATTTCTCATTATATCCAAATCAGGCCTTTATCTGGTTCTGTGTCAAAAGCCTGTAGTTCATTCTTTTTCTTTTCTATAACTTTAAATCTAAACTGTACTTGGCTCAGTACAAACTTTATGAAGGAGGGGAAAAAAACCTGTTGATTTAAAGAAAGATAGCTGGAAAAGTTTCATTCACATTGGAACTTTGGTAATGTTGTGCTCCAGCTGTTGTGTTTAATCACAAAGAAACTAGACTTTCCTTCTTACTAAAGGAAATGACTTTCAAGCATAATTTTACGATTAATGTTGGTCTTCTTTCTACAACAAATATGCCTTATGGCCAAGACTTTTTGACATCACATGTAGATCCTTTTCTCACTAGGGAGGCAGAGTGGAAGCTTGTCCTCACTTGTGGCAATCAAAAGAGCTGTTGGCATAATGATAGCATCATCTCTGCTTGCTGTATTCTATCTAACTAGTGTTTTGTAGTATGGAAAATAGCAGGTTAAGGCTTCCCAGGAATGCGATAACATTGGGGCCATGGGGATGGGATAAAATTGGGGTTGCAAAGTTGTTCTGTTGCTGTTAATAATAAATTGCAATTCACAATGGGATTGTCTTTTTGGAAACACTAAAAACATAACGATATATCTTATGAGGAAAACATAGTCTAGTCCATTAACAAATTATATACTGTGTATTGTTGAAGGCTTTCACGGCCGGCATACAATGGCTGGTGTGGGTCTTCCGGGCTGTGTGGCCGTGGTCTTGAAGTTTTGTTTCCTAACGTTAGGAAACATTAGGAAACAAAACTTCAAGACCACGGCCACACAGCCTGGAAGACCCACACCAGCCAAATTATATACTAATTGCACATTTACCCACAGTTCCACCTACATTTCTTATTCTTCTACTTTTAGAAAATTCCATATTATTGTTATTATATAAATGTATATGCTGCCTGACTCCCACCAACTCTGGGCAGATTAAAAATTGTTTAAAACATTAAAAATAAAGAAAAACAACAATAGACAAAAAGAAGGGTAAAGATGGCAGGATGACAAAACCGGGTGGGAACAAAGGAAAACAACCCAACATAGTCTAAAAGGAGGCTTCAGTCATCCTTGCCAAAGGCCTGGGCAAGCAGCCAGGTCTTCAAGGGCTTTCAAGACACCAGCAGAGTGGAGGCTATTTGGATATGGGGGGGGGGGACCTCATTCCAGAGGACAGGCACTGCTACAAAGAAAGTGCTCTTCTAGGGACCTGATAGATGGATAGGTATTTAACGATGGGTCATGCTGGCTGGAGCTTCTTAGAGTTGCTAACTCAAGACATCTGGAGGACATCACATTGGGAAAGGCCAAGATAAACAAGAACCGGTCAGACTATCTGCTTTTCAACTATGGGAGTCCACATTTTATGTTCAAGAGTTGTAAAGAACAAGATTTATTTATTGATTTCATTCATTCAGTTAAGGTGCTGCCTACTCCAAACCTACACTGGGCAGCTGACAATAAAATAAATAATAAAAACACAATATAGAATAGAACAAGATGGGGTCTGGTTACTCTGTACAAAAAACATAGAGCAAAACACATCCAACAAGGGGCTCCATCCATTTTAAACCAGGGCCAGGGCCAGCAACCAGGTCTTCAAGGTCTTACAGAATTCAAACAGGGTGGGAGCTGCACAGATTTCAGGGGAGATATATATCATCTAAATATAGCTTTTAATATGACCTCATTGTGTCAATCCCTAAATAAATCTAGGAAATGAAATGGAGCTATACATCCACGGATGAAGTAGTCCTACACAGCTTCTAAAGAAGCAGCAGACTGTGACTGTTTAGAATGGGAAAAAATACAAAATTATAGTAGATAACAAATTAAGAATGCAGTTGCAAAGTAAGTAGTTGTAAAACAGCACAGTTGTTGTAAGACACTGTTGCTCATTTTATTTATTATTTAGTGGGTGTATTTCTTTCTTTTACAGCTCTCTGTAGCAAGTTTTCCAAAGTTTTTTTTTTCAACCTTTTGAGATTTAAAGAAGATGCAGTTCATGCTATGAAATATTAAATATTGTCAACCAGAAGAAAAATAGTACTAATAAGAATTGTGATTCCTAATCCTTTAGATCAGTGTTTCTCAACCTTGGAAACTTTAAGATGTGTGGACTTCAACTCCCAGAATTCCCCAGCCAGTCTTGTTGGCTGGGGAATTCTGGGAGTTCAAGTCCACATATCTTAAAGTTCCCAAGGTTGAGAAACACTGCTTTAGATGTCATAAAGATGAGTAATTCTTTGCTTTCAGTTCCAAGAGTTGTAAAAATCAGTTGAGGCCTGGCATTCTGCAGAAGGTGGGTCATTCCTATTGTAAGAGAATTTGTCACTAACCCCTGTTTTTAATAACCCTGAGTTATCATGCCACTTTCTGTCAATGATAACATTACGACAAAACAGTTTTCTATATCAATTTCTTGGATATGAATATTTCACATAGATTAGGGCTATGCATTGTTTTGGATTTAAAGATAAATAGGCTGGAAGGCAGCCATGTGATCCTGGAAAAAGTTGTAGCTGGTTTAAGAATTGTAGACAGTGGCCATGTTTATGCTCCTGCCTGCTCAGAAGCGCCTTTTTGCCTTTGAATCCAAGTGTTACAAGCTGTAATATAAATAAATTATCTTTATTCACGAGCTGTGTCCCACTGTAAGCAACACAGTGGTGCAGTGTTTTTCAACCTTACCAATTTTAAGATGTGTGGACTTGAATTCTCAGAATTCCCTGGGCTGGGGAAGCCTGGGAGTTGAAGTCCACACATCTTAAAGTTGCCAAGGTTGAGAAACACTGCAGTGGTGGGTGCAGTGATGCCTTGATGCCTTCTCATCCACTCCATCCATACTTTGCTTATGTACCACCCAGAATATATTAATCCTGAATGCAGTAAACTATTTACCAAGCTAGATCTGTAAGAGCATAGCTTGTTGTAGGCCTTTGCTTGGTCTTATTTGAAGTCATCTGAGTTAGTTCATCCAACTCAGTTGGAAGGAGAAGCAAAACTAGAGCAATCCAGTTTTGATAAGCCTGAGTCCTTTATAATTCTGGTCTACTTTCATGTACAAATATATCCAATCAGGTTGGATATTTTTCTTTCAGATACTTTTCTTTCCACGGGTAAATTTATATGTTGATCAATTAACAACATGGAAAAGTAGCATGGAAAAGAGAAAATAAGCTGTGCTTTCAACTGCAGTCATGTATACAACAAAGCAATGTTTACAGAATGCAAGCTGTTTGCAAGTTTTTTTTTAAAATTAAAAATAAAGGGCCTAATATTCTAACTAAGAGTAATAAAAACATTAGAAGCCTAAAGGGAAAATGCTGGCATGGTCTGTAAACATCTGGTTACCATTTTCATTTATAATTGAAAAGCCACTCCTTTAAGCAAGTAAAAGATTTGAAAATAAATAAATAGGACACTGGGTATTTTGTTCTTTTTATTGCTGGGGGGTAAAGGAAGTATGAATAGAGAGGTCACAAGAAGCTCAGCCTTTATAAATAAGAAAGTCTGAGAAATGTAAAGAAATCTGAACATGTTCCAGGAGTGTAAACAGTCCAACAGAGTGAAGGTTAAATAAACATGACTGGAGCCTATTGATGCGAATACAAGTCCAAAACGTTCTTGCACCATTAACCAAGAAATCACTAGAGAAATATATTAAAACATAAAAACACTGTAGAGTAAATAAGAATGTAAGTCTTATTATATTCTCTCTTAGATAGATCTTGCCAATGGTTGTAATATCAGAAACTTTATCTTTTTGTTTCTAATAAAACATTCCATGTTTTATTTTGCTATGGAAAAGAAAGTACAGTATACTTTTAATTGTATCCTTTAATCCAGTACTTTAGCAAAAGAGAGTATGTGCTAACTTTACAGCAGGTAAGTAAAAGTTTCACATTATTTGTGCACATTGTATGGTCAATGGTTTGGTTGACAACGGAAACTTCATGAGTTCTCTTACATTATAGGTGATATTTTATAATGAAACGTGCAATCCTACCTGAGACTGATCATAACATATGCTAATAAATAAATTGCTTGAATACAGTAGGCGCACTAGAATTACATCATGAATGGTTGAAGCTTTAAGTATGAAGACATTAAAAAGGCAGGACTGTCCTAGTAATATGAAGCACCAGACTATGCATGATTTAAATCCAGGATCTCAGATACAGCTGCAGGCACTGATTACTTAAGGGTTAAGCCCAATCCTTTCAAGGACTATAACAACAGTAACAAATTTGTTATGGGAATTACAAGTTAAGCTAGCCATAACATAGCTGGAATAACTACAGGACCCACCACGCAATAGTAGGTGAAAACTAAATGGTATTGAATAAAATGTTATGTTTATGAGCTGTTCAGGACGCTTATATGAAGACAGATCAATTAAGAAATCAGTATACAACTAATTGGCGGGCACAGAGCACAGTGGTCAGGTGAATTGATCCCATAAACAGAAAACAAATTTGGTAATATTTAATATTGTTGACAATGAGAATGGAGACATTTGGTTGTAAGAAGCAGATAGTTAAGAAGCATCCTTATTTAAGAATAGGAAGGGTAAGGAATCAAATATTCAATATCTTGGGATGGGTACAGAGTTGTGACTAGGAATATAGGGAGCCAAGGGAAATGTAGTCATTGGCAGACTTGATTATCAAATATGTTGTTACATAGATTCCAGAATGGACAGGAGTTGAAAACTTTTATAATCTACTTGCAAATAGTGTTTATGGTAGTTCTTGCATTGTACTAGAATAATTTAATTGGATAACAGAGGTCTATTCCAGAAAAAAAGGCATTAAACACTATAGTTTTAAGTTCAGAGATCCTGGATGAACAAATTTACTTTAGAAACTAATTACAAATAAATGTAATACATCTCCTGTATAGGAAGTAGGATGGGGAATGCCACATGATGCATGTTTTCCAAAAATTTGAAAGTTCTCTAAAATAAAAAAAGAAAAAAAAAGAAGTGGAAAAAAATAATGAAATGCTTGGATTGTTATGATTTGTTTGCTTGTTATTTAAAACGTACAGTATGTTTCTTTTTCTGATTTCAAGGAGTGTCATTTATGGAAAAAAATTGGTCTACATTTGTTGTTGTTTAGTCGTTAAGTCGTGTCCGACTCTTCGTGACCCCATGAACCATATTGCGCCAGGCCTTCCTGTCCTTCACTGCCTCCCTGAGTTTGCTCAGTTTCATGCTCATTGCTTCAGTGATGCTATCTAACCATCTCATCCTCTGCCGTCCTCTTCTCCTTTTGCCTTCAATCTTTCCCAGCATCAGGGTCTTCTCCAAAGAGATCTCTCTTCGCATTAGGTGACCAAAATATCTGAGCTTGAGCTTCATTATCGATCCTTCCAATGAGCAATCAGGGTTGATTTCCTTTAAGATTGACTGGTTTGACCTCCTAGCAGTCCAGGGGACTCTCAAGAGTCTTCTCCAGCACCACAGTTCAAAGGCATCAATTCTTCGGCGCTCGGCCTTTTTTATGGTCCAGCTCTCACAGCCATACATTACTACTGGAAAAACCATAGCTTTGACTATGCGGATCTTTGTCGGCAAGGTGACGTCTCTGCTTTTTAATATGCTATCTAGGCTTGCCATAGCTTTCCTCCCAAGGAGCAAGCGTCTTTTAATTTCATGGCTGCAGTCTCCGTCTGCGGTGATCTTGGAGCCCAAATAAATGAAGTCTGTTACTGCTTCCATTTCTACCCCTTCTATTTGCCAGGAATTGATGGGTCCAGATGCCATGATCTTAGTTTTTTTAATGTTGAGTTTCAAGCCAGCTTTTGCACTCTCCTCTTTCACCCTCATCAAGAGGCTCTTTAGTTCTTCTTCACTTTCTGCCATTAGGGTGGTATTGTCCGCATATCTGAGGTTGTTGATGATTCTCCCTGCAATCTTGATTCCGGCTTGTGATTCTTCCAGCCTGGCATTTCTCATGATGTACTCTGCATATAGGTTAAATAAGCAGGGTGACAGTATACAGCCTTGTCGTACACCTTTCCCTATTTTGAACCAATCGGTTGTTCCATGACCGGTTCTAACTGTTGCTTCTTGGCCCGCATACAGATTTCTCAGGAGACAGGTAAGGTGGTCTGGTACTCCCATCTCTTTAAGAATTTGCCACAGTTTGTTGTGATCCACACAATCAAAGGCTTTTGCATAGTCAATGAAGCAGAAGTAGATATTTTTCTGGAACTCTCGTGCTTTCTCCATGATCCAGCGAATGTTGGTGATTTGATCTCTAGTTCCTCTGCCTCTTCGAAACCCAGCTTGTACATCCGGTAGTTCTCGGTTCATGTATTGCTGAAGCCTAGCTTGTAGGATTTTGAGCATAACCTTGCTAGCATGTGAAATGAGTGCAACTGTGCGATAGTTTGAGCATTCTTTGGCGTTGCCCTTCTTTGGAATTGGAACATAAACTGACCTTTTCCAATCCCGTGGCCACTGTTGCGTTTTCCAAACTTGCTGGCATATTGAGTGCAGCACTTTAACACCATCATCTTTTAGTATTTTAAATAACTCAGCTGGAATACTGTCATCTCCACTAGCTTTGTTGTTAGCAATGCTTCCTAAG
Source organism: Python bivittatus (assembly GCF_059951505.1). Taxonomy (NCBI): domain Eukaryota; kingdom Metazoa; phylum Chordata; class Lepidosauria; order Squamata; family Pythonidae; genus Python; species Python bivittatus. The sequence goes on along the minus strand of NW_028277058.1, from coordinate 9,039,833 downwards.
GCCCACTTGACTTCACTCTCTAGGATGTCTGGCTCAAGGTCAGTGACCACACCAGCATGGACATCAGGGACATTAAGATCTTTCTTGTATAGTTCTTCTGTGTATTCTTGCCACCGCTTCTTAATCTCTTCTGCTTCTGTTAGGTCCCTGCCTTTTTTGTCCTTTATCATGCCCATCTTTGCACTAAACGTTCCTTTCATATCTCCAATTTTCTTGTAGAGATCTCTAGTCTTCCCCATTCTATTGTTTTCCTCAATTTCTTTGCATTGTTCATTTAAGAAGGCCTTCTTATCTCTCCTTGCTATTCTCTGGAAATCTGCATTCAGTTGCTTATATCTTTCCCTTTCACCCTTGCTTTTCGCATTCCTTCTTTCCACAGCTATTTGTAAAGCCTCATCAGACAGCCATTTTGCTTTCTTGCATTTCTTTTTCTTTGGGATGGTTTTAGTTGCTGCCTCCTGTACAATGTTACGGACCTCCGTCCATAGTTCTTCAGGCACTCTGTCTACCAAATCTAATCCTCTAAATCTATTCATCACCTTCACTGTAAGCAAAGTTTTGTGTTGAAAGATCTTACAAAGAAAAAATACAGCTATAGATGGAGAGAGAAAAGCCAAATGAACAGGGGGATTTCTGAAAAGGACAGGAGATCAGGTAGTTAACATAAGATGGATAATGGAAAAAACAAGAAAATTTAAAAGTTACCTTTGATTAACTATAGCTAGCCTTTAACTATGTAGATTATGCCAGAATATATTAAAGCTAAAAGGCATGCCAGAAATCTGATTATTCTTCTACGTAATATTTAAGATGAACAAGAAGATGTAAGAAATGAGCTTGGAGAAACAGAGCGGTTCAGAATAGCAAAGGAAATGTATGTTGAGCCCATATCTGTTAAACTTGTAGAACAAATGTAATAATTGTAGGATTGGAAGAGATAATAGCTGTAACCAAAATTGTAGACTGAAATATAACAATTTAAGATATGCAGAGAGTATAATGTTACACAAAAGTAAAAGGTGGTGTCAGCCAGCCTACTTAGCAAATTTACAGTTGACAGTCAAGAAATGAAAGTGGTAGATAGTTTTACTTTCTTGAACTAAGCACAGATGAAGATGGATTTTGTGTTAGACAAATAAAGAGGGCATTAATTCTACAAAGGAGGGTAATAACAAACTAAGCCAAGATCATGAAGGATATTTCTTCAAGGTAACAATAATTAAATCAATGGTTTTCCAGTAATAACGGATGGTCATGAAAGCTGGACATCGAGAAAAGGCAACAGAAGATGATTACCAATTTCAAATTAGGCTCTTGGGGATTGCTATTAAGGGGCTGTAAAAAGAACCAGTCCATTGATTCTATAAAAAATAACTGCTTTGTTATGCGAATGATTAGGAATCAGAAACGTACATGCCAACAAATGATGTACTAGAAAAATGACTAGACTTAGCAAAGCTCATGGAAATAGATGAAGGGAAAGACAATGGCTAAAGTGGGTGGATAAAATCAAGAAATTCACTGTTATGTTCTTAGAAGAGCTACAGATTATTTCTGGGAACAGGTCAAGGTGATGGGCATTTTCTGTAAAGGGATTGACTCAATGGCACCTAATTAAAATTTGCAAGTATAATTATTTTATCCATAGCAGGGCATGTATTCATCCTGTCAGTACTTTATTTTATAGGCATAAAATTTAGGTTATTTATCAGTAATGAATACAAGCTTGCTTTATATTACCATAGAGATGGATGGATGACCCTAAAAATTTCTATAAATCACAAGTGTGAAAATGGCCTATCATACTTTTACAGAATATGAAAGGCAATACATTTAATTACAGTACTCCAGTATATATTGAACCTGACTCACTGCCTAAAAAACCACAGATGGTACTAAGTAATTTTTCTATTCACTATCAATGATAATGAAATTTTATATTATTATGTATAGTCAATCGTAACATGTTATATAGTTTATTGTGCTTGACAGAAATTTGTACGTTGTTCAGTTACAACTGGTATTGATGTACCATTAAATCATAACGGTAAAGCACCTCTTTATTCTCAAGAGCTTGTTGTCATAAATAGAAGCAAGCATTCAGGTTTTTTTCATCATAGTAGCAAGTATTTAATAATTACAATTTCCTTTCAACCTAGAATTGGCCTGGTGTTCTGTATCCAAAAGTAGTCTGCCAAAACCTGCAAGTGATAGCAAAGGGACAAATATTCTCAACTAATCATATCTATACTAAGTTATTGTCATGCCGATGTGAATAATAGAAGTTGTAGTCCAGTGCCTCTGAAGCTTGGGTTTAATAAATGCAGACTGATCTGCTCTATTTAACTGTCTGTAAAATTTTCTATTTTAAAAATTAGAAATCCATACTAAAATTCATCAGATCAAATAATGGAGGCTGTTCTTTATGAATATTATGAGATGGCCAAGAAGTACTACCTACTTTTTTTTAAAGTACTGTCTTAAAAAGTCCAACACCAATGGGTAAAAGTTTCTTTCACAACACTTCCGGTTGCTGGTCACATGGCCCAGCATTTCTCAACCTTGACAACTTTGAGATCTATGGACTTCAACTCCCAGAATTCCCCAGCTTGAAGTCCACACATCTTAAAGTTGCCAAGGTTAAGAAACACTGGCATGGCCAATCCAGAAAAGTACCAGGAGTATCGTCCTTCTAAGAGTCCAATTCTACTGTAAGTATACTGGACATTTTAAAAGTTAAATCCCCAAAATAGGAGAGTACTTTTAGCCCTTTTGTATATTTATAAAGTATGTGCAGCCTCAATTTGCCCCTGGATCCAATCTAGTAAATTCCTTTAGGGATCTTTTCCCCCCTTGCATTGTGGATCTGCTGCTGGAAAATATCTAAATCACATGCAACGGGCAATGTACGTGCATAACCCTCATGCTATTACATACAAAAGCAAAGAAAAGGAGTAATAAATAGCAAGCCAAAGAAATTAAATACACGAGGTAGGAAAAAAGATGAGCATAATAATTCAATTTAGTTTACACCAACACTGTTCATTATACCCTCCACATCTTTCTACCCTGACTTCCGCTACATCAATTCACCACTTCATAGTTTGCCTTCTGTTTGTTAACTTGTCACCTCTCTCTTTTTCTGGATCTTGTCAACTTTATCCAATAACAACTTTTATGGTCTTTCCCTTCCTGCCTGGGGAAGGCTGGTATAGGCATCCAACTGCTAGAGGGGCAGGTTGAAAATTACCCATGTTGCGTAAGGTGCCCATTAACCTGCTTGTCTTACAGTGTGGCGCTTTCCAAAGCATCTCTCAAGCACTCTTTCCATGGGATCTATTTCTTAATTTCATTCTTCTAAATCAAAAAAGGGTAGGTAGGATCATTTTGCAGGCACCAAGAAAGAATTATTCTTTGTTTTAATTCTCTTCTCAGTCTTCTTTATGATGTCAAATATATCATTTAGAATCTCCAAGTTTATCCTTGGTGCAGTTTGATATATGGATGTTTTTTCTAGCTTGCCTGTGTTTGCCGAGTTGTCACCCACTCCAAAAGCTCTTGATAAAAGAATGTGTTTCTACTCCTACAATTCTGTTTCCATCTGCATTTAGTGCCCGTATTAAACATTCCACGTGGCCTGTTCAGAAGGCAGCATTCAGAAAATGTTTATCATAATGCTACTACTTTCTTGATGAAAATATTAACCACATATCTGTGTCAAACTGCTCGATTTATATAAAATCCTGCCTTGACTATTCAAATGAATAGAAATGCAAATCTAAATAGAATCCTAAGAATGGATAAGATTTTTTTCCAGAAAATGAATTAAATACTACCAGCCTTACAGGGTACATGTTATGAGGAATAATAGGAGGGAATGTTATGTATGCTGCTTTGAACTCCTGTATGAAAGACTGATATAAACTGATGCTGTGAAGCTGTTTTGTTTCATACCCTGTTTTGCATGGCAAATTTAAACCATGGTTTATTGATTAAACTATAGTTTTCATAAATTAGGAAAACGGTAGGCAGGGAGATTGGGATTGTAGCACGAGTGGGAGAGCTAAACACTAGAACCAATGTGGTGTTGGATTAGGAATAGAAAGGTCCAGATTCTAGTCCACCCCCAACCTCATTATGGCTTAATAGATGTATAAACATACAGTATGTGACATTTGAAATAGGACTTTTGGAGCTCCGAACAACTCACTTTAACTATAATGGTAGAAAATAAGTTACGAGCTAATATGCTTCTCTTTTGGAGCAGGTTAATAAATATATCTTCCTTATGGTCTGGATAAGGAAGTTTGTAATTCTACAGTTACACAGAAATCTGGGTCTCTGTTTTAAGCTTGAATGTTTATTAATTTTTTAAAAAATCCTAGTAACTTACTATTTGTCTATTCTGCTTGTGAGATTATTGCAAGGTGAGAAAAAGCAGAGCACATCACATCTAGTTCCTACGTAAGCAAACTCTCCAGTTTATCTCTGCTGCTGTGCATCTTGTACAGTGTTGTCCAAACTTGGCCACTTTAAGATGAGTGGACTTCAACTCCCAGAATTCCCTAGCCAGCCATGCTGGCTGGGGAATTCTGGGAGTTGAAGTTCACTCATCTTAAAGTGGCCAAGTTTGGACAACACTGATCTAGTAGAAGCTCTCTTTATATTAGGAAGAGACTCAGGGTGGCTCCTCCCTGACTCCTTAGGGTACAAGAGAGAGGGACGGAAAAACAGTCAGACTTGTAAGATTCTATTAATATAGTCTATCTAATAAAGTTTAGTTCTAGTCTTCTTGTGAAGTCTGTTTCCTGATCTCGACAACCTGGAAGGGCTGACACTTTATCATTTAACCACCAAAATCCATACAGTAAAAGTGTTCAGATATATAGGTGTATCACCAATTCAAGATGGGTGATAGCTTTTCCAGGTGTAATCAGGCTTTCTCATGAATTGGGGCTCACAACCTGTCTCTGCTTTCCATGTTCTTCCAAAAATTTTGCCTTGAGGAAGTTAGTTGTAATTGGAAGATTCCTTCTACAAAGCAGTGTTCCATAGGAACAGTCACTGGAAGCCAAGTATGGGTAAAATTATTTTAGCCACTGAAATTGCAAGCTCTGCAAGACACATTGGTAGGTATAGGCGGTGGGAGCAGTGAGGATCCACAAAGCTGCTGCTGCTGCTATTCCTCCTAAAAAGCAAGCAAAAATAAAAAGGAGAATAGTAGTTGCTACAGTAAATATATGAACAATAGAACTCAGACTTTAACTACACAGAATCATATTGATCAGATGGCCCAAGACATGATAAAGCTTTCAAACTGGTGTCTTCTCCCCCTTCTTTCTTCCTTTATTTTGCTAGAGAAGGACAGTGTCACTTGAATAAATATTTTGCATTTAATTGGTCTGCTGTGCTTTCTCATCACAATTCATTCCTAACGTGCTACTTTCTTTTTATCATAGATAAATTAAGTTCTTGGGACCTTTTGATTTGCCTTTCATCTAGCAAAGCTGACCATGAAAATTGCTTAAATATAGTGGAATCGTATCAACCAACACTACTGCAGAAGGTAGGATTGCAAAGGGTCCTCTCTTTCTGGCATATACTTACTTTTTTTAATCTGCATTTTTATTTTATTACAAAGCATCCTATCAGATCCCAGTTTTGGCACTGTTTTTTATTCTAATAGCTGTCTCACCTTCACAGGAATTTGCTGATATTAGAGCAGATGCTTTGCATGAGTGAAGTCTCAAGTGCATTCTCTAAAATCTTTATTTCCAGCAGAGTTGGAAGGAAAAAAACCACAAATATGCATTTGCCAAATATCTTGAAGAATGTGAATATTCACAGATTAACATTGATTTCATCAAGGTCAAGGCTGTATGCTAAACTGTCAGAATCACTGTATTTGTTATGTGATGTCATCATTATCTATGGTTTTCTAAACAGGACTTTTGTACTTCATCTGTCTCACACATGCCCATGGAATTCAATTTCATGCATACTGCAGAAAAGAAAAGAAAAGAAAAGAAAAGAAAAGAAAAGAAAAATGAGACTCTTAAGCAATTGACATATATTGTATGTCTTATTGAAGAAAGAATGCCTTGGAGCAAAACCCTAACCCTAACCCATTTTGCAGGACATAGCAATTTTTTCTTGCCAGCCCTGACTTTGAGATTAAAAAGAAAATTGCTGTTTTACAAACATGTCGGACAGACATGTCCCATAGGCAAAAGAACAATTTTGTCTATGAACAACAAATAAAAAGACACATTTTAGAGTGCATGCTGCAGTCTGAGTTTACTTTATATTGCCAAATCCTGTTCAATGCCTACACGTTTCCCCCTTCCCTTCCCTTCCCTTCCCTTCCCTTCCCTTCCCTTCCCTTCCCTTCCCTTCCCTTCCCTTCCCTTCCCTTCCCTTCCCTTCCCTTCCCTTCCCTTCCCTTTCTTGTAAGTATAGTAGAGGTGTTGGGAATGGGTGTCAAGAGGACAAATAAAGCAGGATCATGCTTTTGGGAAGCAAAATCAGTCCAGCATGATGCACACTCTGCCCATTTTTACATGCATTATAATATCACAGGCACATATAAAGAGTGGACCTTGTGTCACAGCAGTGAGATGTTGCTTTCATCATCATAATGAACACTCTGAATCTTGGGGACACTTCTCTTGTAAGTCTTTAATCCTGCCTTAAAACTTGATCATATTCATAACTAAGGATATAATATGTAGCTTGTAATTAAAAATAGAGCAAAGTTAAGGTTGACTGAAAAAAAAGCTTGTGGAAGCTTGTATGTATACCTTCAAGTCAGTGTTGACTCCTGGTGACTGCCTTGTAAAGTCCCTGCAATTTTCTTGACAAGATTTTTCCAAAGTGGTTTGCCATTGCCTCTTTCCTAGGACTGAGAGAATGTGACTGACCCAAGGTCATCCAGCTAGCTTGGTGCCAAAAATGGGACTAGAACTCATGGTCTTTCAGTTTCTAACGTGGTACCTTAACCACTACAACAGCCTGACTCACCAAGCTTGGCTTATGCCTAATTGAAGATATTTCCCATTCTACTCAGGGGAATGACTACTATTTCCCTATATCAGCCAACCTTACTGTAATGGCATCTTCAATGGCATATAAAAACAATCTTGTAAGCTTACAATAATTGGAGTTTCTCTGTTCATTCCCAGGCTAATGTTCTCTCTCGAATCCAGCATCTGCTTTGCAGAAAGGAAGGATTGTGCCAAATAATGAAAAGATTTCCAGGTAAAATTCTGAGTTATGTTGATAAACCAAACAATGACCTTTGGTTGCTTGCTCAAAGGAAGAAAGGCTGGAATGTGAGTTCCGAAGATAACTTAATCAAACATAAAATCAAATAAAATCAAAGCTTTATTGTGGCCATAAGGCCAGCAATCAGATAAAAGTGAAACAAATAAAATTGAAAATATTGATTATGGTATTTGAAACTTGGTCAATAATAGCACAAAAAGTCATTTAAAAATTATGATAAAGGAGAAGGATGTTTGCTTAGCCTCTCAGTGGGGTTGCAAATCTATTTGGATTGTACCATTTCAGAATGCAGGTGTAATTTTTCATGATTTGGTGTTTGATGTGCATGTTTATATGTCTCCATCCTTTAACAAGCACACATAAAGAAAACTAAATGAGAGGAAAGCATGTTCGCTTAGTCTGCTCCCTTTATATGCTAATTTTCTGTACGCAGGAACTTTTCCCCCCTCAGTGTAGGAACTTTCAGTCAAATGAGCCCCAGTCTGAAATGACAGCTCTGGCCTCGTTTTGTAGGAAGTAGGGCTGAAGTGTAAAGCGTTTCATGTTTCTTTTAGTTTCATGTCTTTCTCAGCTTGCTTAGCTGCTGTCCAATGTTCTATAAAATGTGAGGGGATGTAGAAATAATAATTGAACAGTAATTACAGAAGCTTAAAAGGGAGGAATTTTCTGTAATCTTTGTTCTGAAATAATGCAATTTCTTTAAGCATATGGATCAAAGAACAGAACAGCAGTTAACGGCAAATCTGCTTTTATGCATCTCTGAAAAATTTGAAAAGCCTCATTTCAGTTAACAGTTAGAAAAAGGCCTTTTCACAGGCCAAGCCTGCATCCTGCATGTTTTTCAGGATAGGTTCTAACTGGTCTATTTAGTATCCTACTTATTACCTATATCTATAATGCTATGCTTTATCATACAGTTTCTATATTCCTATGGCTTTATTTCCTATCTTACAGCTCTAACCTTCTATGCTATATTTCCTGTGTTCTATACTATATTCAGCTGTGGCTCTATCATTTCTACTGTTTCTTATGTCTTCTCCTTCACTCCTGCCTTCTCCAGCCAGCCTTGGTGTAAGTCACTTGCATGTAAAACCAAGTTGCTACTCTCAAGTTTTGTGTTGCAACACTTTGACTTGCTGTCACGGCTGCTGCCCGGTGAAATGTTGGGGTTCTGACAGTCTTCTTCTGCTAGTGGGTAGTAGCTGGGTTGTTTTGGGTCCGGTGTTGAGATCTCTGACCACTTTGCAGTAGAGTTAGCACTCTGGACTCTCACATGCTTGTTGCCAGTGCTCTAGGACTCCTTACACAGTTCCCAGCACTCTGAGTTTAACTGGTACGGCAGCTGGTGTGTCCAGTGTCCAACAGCACCACTGCTACTATTCTTCTTGGTCATTGCCATAACCAGCATTGCCCCTCAGTTTCTTGGCATCTTCAAGATACTTCTCATTGCTGTTCTTCAGCTCTTCTCTGTGATGACACACTTTACAGTTGACACAAGAGGCTCATTTTCAAGAGGCCAGCGTGCCACAATCCATGGGTGGGGATTCTGCAAAAGGGAAGAGGGAAGGAGCAATGTGACTTTTCTTCCTCTGTGTGCCTTTCGTTTTACAGTTATCACTTGACCTTTCTTTAGTGAGCCTAGCTCTTCTACATATTTGTTTTCTTACATTTGTTTCAGCTTCTCTGAGGTCTTTCCAATGGCCTCAGTATGAAAATCATCTCTTTCTGCTTTTTTCTAAAAGTGCTTTTGAAAAAAACCAGATAGCTAGTTTTTTTGTTGTTGTTTTTTCCCTCTCACACACACAAATAGAAACATGTGGTAAGCCTGCTGATTACTTGGCTGCAAGACTTTATACACTCCCTTGGTCTTGCCTGGAGAGAAATCTGGCTCTCTGTGCAGAATCTTCTTTGCATCATGGGCAGAGCCTCAAATGTCTGGAGGGACGCCTGGATCCTGTATTTCTCTTCATTAGTAGTTAGTCTTATGCTTTGATTCAACTGAAATTGGCCACTGGCAGATCGGGCACTTTTCTAGAGGCTTTACATCTGCCCTCATTTTGTTGGAAAAAAGCATTTGCTAATAGTGAGGCAATGCTTCCTCACTATTTTCCCCTCACTCTTGGTCTTGGTCAGATAGTCATAGCGTTTCATCTTTTTCCCTCAGAAAGGGTGTCCCTAGCAACAGGTGGCTGGCCATGAACAATTCTGAGGTGTGTCACTTTCAACTACATTCCTTTTGTGGGTTGGATGATCAACAGCTACCTTTACTTTGCGCACGAGGCTACGTCCCTCTTAAATATGGGCTTGACCTAAAAAATATATTGGAAATATTCTGCTAAGAGAGAATTTTATGTGCTGTGTGAGAATTGTATGAAAACTGCATGGATGGACTCAGTAAGAAGGAGTTGTTGCTAAAACATGTCCAAGTAACTTCAGATAACCTAGGACTAAAATGCTTTATGATCACAGCAAATATGGCAGTTTTACTAGATGGGACACACCTTCACACACACACAAAAAAACATGCAGGTTGTATAAATCACTATGAAGGACAAAGCTTCACATAAAGAAATACTGAAATGTAAAAACTATCCAATTTGAATTCTGTTGTCATAACAGAAATGTTTTTAAAAAGGGAACTGCAAATATTCATACAACCTGGTTCTAAGAATTATTTTATAAGAACTACTTGTACTTATTGTTTAGAATACATAGGCTTAACCTGGGAACTTTTCACCATGCATTTTCAGAAGGAAGTACGTTCTATGGAATCTCTATTTTACTGAATTCACATTGGAGTCTAAAAAGCAAAGATGATTCAGATGTATTGCTTTGCTTTTTCAGAAAATTACGTTGTTTCATTTTATCTGAAGATTTAATGTTTTCATCCCACAATGAGTGTTTTGTGGTCTTTTATTGCAACCACTTTTAAAACCAAGAAACCTATAAAACTGTGCTTCAGAACAGTTAGCTTATTCACTAGATAATTGAAGTGGTATGTGTCAGGTTTTTTGAAAGTACCTCTTTATGTTTGGATAAATATATTTTTGTCTTACTTGATTTCTTTTTCATAGAAAAGCTTTTTGGTTCCATTCTTTTAAAAATACATCAAGCCATTTTTGGCCTTGCACCACTTCCAGATATATGTATAATGCTGTAAGTTCATGTACAGTGGAACCTCGGTTTACGAACTTAATTCATTCCATGACTCTGGTCGCACCCCGAATTGGTCGCAACCCGAAGGAAATTTCCCCCTAAGGTTCAATGTAATTACCGTTAATCCGTTCTGGCATGGAGGACAGGGAGGCGGCTATTGATTGGAGGGAGAGTCCACCTCCCTACGACCATGTGTCAGGGGCAGAAAATGGCCGTGGACCACGTGTCAGGGGCGGAAAAATGGCTGCGGACCACGTGTCAGGGGCAGAAATATGGCCTTGGACCACATGTCAGGGGTGGAAAAATGGCCGTGGACCATGTGTCAGGGGAGGAAAATGGCTGCGGACCACGTGTCAGGGGCAGAAAAATGGCCGCGGACCACGTGTCAGGGGCGGAAAAATGGCCGCGGACCACATGTCAGGGGTGGAAAAATGGCCGCGGACCACGTGTCAGGGGAGGAAAATGGCTGTGGACCACGTGTCAGGGGCAAAAAATGGCCACGGACCGTGTCACGGGAGGGAAAATGGCCACGTATCCTGTTTGTACCCCGAGGCCGAGTTCACAAACCGAGGTAAATTTTTGCGGCTGGAGCTGGTTGTAACCCAAAAAGTTCGTTAACAGAGGTGTTCGTAACCCGAGGTACCACTGTATTTTCATGGTCCCATGCAAAATATAGAAGTTAATATAACCATGAAGTATATACTCATTGTAGATTCTGATTAGATGCTTAATTTTATAAAGTCTTTTGATCAATTATTTCATTTATTCATATTTAAAACTTATATACTGAATATTCACAAAAGTGGGCTCTAGATTGGGTTACAAAAAGAAGTTAGTGTAAAGCACAGTAAAGCCTCAGTGACAGTGATAGCCAGCTACTATATATTGTAAAAAAAAAGAAAACAATTAAAAAACTAGGTAAATAAAGGTATTTTAACTGTGGAGTCCTTGGGGTTCTCTGAGCTTGGTTGTTTTCTTGCAAACATTTCGTTACCAGGCTAGGTAACACCTTCAGTACTAGATGCTACCTAGCCGGGTAACAAAACATTTGCAAGAAAACAACCAAGCTCAGAGAACCCCAAGGACTCCATAGTTCAACCCTGAGCTACACCTATTCACTTCTATTGGTAAAGGCATTTTAATCCTAGCTTGTAAACAGTTATATTGTTGGCATAATTTGGACATGATATAGTATATAGTTGCTTGGTGACATCATCAATCTTAAGAATTTCTGTCTACAAAATAGTTTCTTTCTTAAGAATAAATATATCAAGATAGCAACCAGCATTTTCCCCAAGCAACAGCCATTTAATGCTCATCCAGAATTTCTAGACAATGTCCATAATTCCCTACCACCATAAATGCTGATCCTGTTGGCTGAGAAATAGTGGAGTCGTAATTCCAACCCATTTGGAGAAGACCAGGTTGGGGAAATTTGTCCTAAGGCAAGCCATTCTGAACATTACAATCCTCGTTCTAAGATGTTGATATAGTGTGGATTAAATAATGAATCAAGGGCATTATTATTTTATTAAATGCAGTTTGCATTTACCCTAGTTTTGAGATACTAATCATGCTGCATTATTTACCTCTATAAAATTAGGGATTGAACAGATGTTTTAAATGTATATTTATATACTGTATTTAAATAATGTTACATCTAGCCCTGCCTGTGAAGCTTGTTTTATTAAAGAATACTCTTTTTTAAAAAAAACCTTGTTTCTATGAATATATAGCTCATCTAGACAATATAGGGTATGGAAGTTTAAGTGGTTTGCTCATGCTACAAAACAGGAATAGGAAATCTTTCAATGAGTCAGGGGAAAATTGTGTATATACAGTGGAACCTCGAGTTACGAATTTAATCCGTTCCGTGACTCTGGTTGCAACTCGAATTGGTTGCAACACGAGGCAAATTTTCCCATAAGGTTCAATGTAATTACCATTAATCCGTTCTGGCGTCCGTGGACCACGCGTCAGGGGCGGAAAATCGGCCCCGGACCACGCAGCAGGGCAGAAAAACGGCTGCAGACCACGTGGCAGGGCGGAAAAACAGCCGCAGACCACATGGAACGGGCAGAAACCCGGCCACAGACCACGTGGAACGGGTGGGAAATGGCCACGGACCACGTGGAACGGGTGGAAAATGGCCGCAGACCACGTGGAACGGGTGGGAAATGGCCGCGGACCACGTGGCATGGGTGGAAAAATGGCCGCGGATCACGTGGAACGGGCAGAAAATGGCCGCAGACCACGTGTCACGGGAGGGAAAATGGCCGCGGATCCGGTTCGTAACTCGAGGTGGTTCACAACACGAGGTAAATTTTTGGGGCCGGAGCTGGTCGTATCTCGAAAAATTTGTAAGGAGGGGCATTCGTAACTAGAGGTACCACTGTATTAGTTGTGACCATAGTGGGCCCGGCAATGGAGTCATGCAGATGGATGGAAATCAGGTTTCTTTTTTGTATTTTGGGAGGTTTGGAGATGGTTTGCTTTTTTTAGATTGATTAAGTCCATCCTGTGACTTATACATCTTTTGGCAGGGGGAGGGGGTATCACAAAATTGGTAGGTTTTTTCATCATGTTTTGAGAGCAATTTCAGAGAGTTCTGGAGGCCAGAGAAAATGGTTTGGGCACTGCCTATGTGGTATAATATAGGCGTATGCATCTGTGTATATACATGCACAGTTTGTGTGTATCTGCTCACAAACACATACAGAACTGATGGGCTGGGTGACTTTAATCAAGGGTTATCACTGATTCCAAGAAATTCGCCAAAACGTTGTAACCACCATCACCAGCAGTCATAGCTTGGAATGATGGAACTTGGATTTTTTTCTGCCCTGTAGCTAGTCTCCCAAATGCACCGATGGCTTCTCAAGTCATAACATCTTTTCAAACACTTAACTCATTCAGCAGTTATGCTGGAGCCATTCTAAGATTAAAGAGTAAGAAGTGCTCAGTGAGGAAGAAGAATATGTTTTAGCATATCTATCACTGGCGGTGGAAAACATGACAGCACACACTTGTTATCAAAGGAAATTGGTTCATTTTCTGAAGGGAGGCAGTGTGGTGAAAAGCAAAACAAGATAGATGCTCCTATTCTTCTTAATCCACGTATTCACAAACTCTTTCATGATATGAGCAGTCTGTTTCCTTTGTAGGTTCTCATCAGTTTTCTAGTGTTTCCTCAAACCCCATTATCTAGAAGCAGCATATTATGATTTCTATGCATCTTGGTGTGTAAGACATGTAACTGAACTGGAAGTATTCTAACCATATCCAAAAGAAACAAATATAAATTGCAAACAAACCATTAAAGGAAACTGCAAAGGGGTTTTAGGGTGCACATAGAGAAGACACATAGCTATGTCCTATAGTAACCCATTTGGACACAATAGTAACTAACATGCATGAAGCAAAAGCTTTCTGAAGACAAAACCAGCCATGTGTCCATGACTTAATTCTTTTTTTTTAATCTGGTCTTGGACTGTAGTAAAATGTTTGTTCATTCATTTGTGTGGCAATGGAAAATCTTTTTCTTTCTCCTTGCTTTTTTCTCCTTTCATTTATTTATTTATTTTAAAAAAATACTTTTACTGTTAAGAAAATGAAATATAAAAGAAAAATGAATGTCGTTTGTAAAGGGTTTCAGCTCTGATTTGCACATTAAGTGGTATGCAGTCCATATCCTTTACTAAATGTAAACAATGAGACTTTTCTGCTAGGCAAATCTTTTAACACATTTACTCAGTTGAACACCTAAATAAGCCTTGTTCTGTTCAGTGGACCTTAATGCATTCAGGATTTTAGCCTTAAAATATCCCAAACAGTGCTGGAGCGTGCAACCAGCAATGCAGAAACTGTAATTTTTGTTCTAAATAGAGTTCTGAATGTGCTGAGGCCTTTCAAATAACAGCAAGCTTGCACTACTGTTTTTAATATAAATTTTTTTCCCAGTTCTGTTTGGTTGCATCCCCATTTGCTCTTACTCTGAGTACCATTTTTTGCTCATCATCATACCCAATTCCTAGATCCAGTCAGGAAGAAGCATGCAGTAAAACAACGCGGGCAGTTATGGGTGCCAGTTGCTCAGCACAAGTGACACCTCTGCTCCGTGAGCTGCGTTGGCTACTAGTATGCTTCCAGGTGCAATTCAAGGTGCTGGTGGTTTCCCTGAATGCCCTTCATGTCTTGGAGCCAGGCTACCTACGGTACCATCTCTTCCCAATGGTGTCCACCCATCCCGTTAAATCCAGCAGGAGAGGCCAACTCCAGGTCCCGTCCAACAAGAGAGTGCCATCTGGTGGGGCCCAGGAAGATAGCCTTTTCTGCCATGGTGGCAGAATATCATACCCCCTGAGATTAGACTTGGCCCAACCCTTCTGGCCTTCTGCAAGGCATTGAAAACTTGGCTTTGCCATCAAGCCTGGGGCCCTCATAGTATAGTTGAGCTCATTTCTTGGGTTTGCTTGTGCTGACTGAGTGTTCTCAGCTATTATATTATTTAATGTTATTTCTGTTTTTTTTTTTAATTTGGTTGTTTTTTACTCTGTTTTTATTTTATTTTTAACTCTTAGCTGCCCAGAGTCATGCATGTGAGGAGGGCAGTCAGGTAAATTTATTTTAAGAGGCTTTGGAAATCGTATGGAGAAGATAAAGAATCCCATAAGATATACACGTACTTGACTGCTGATGAGTGACAGAAAAATGGGCACATCTCCTATCTTGCATTAGCTGACTTTCTCATCTCTCTGACAGAACACAGCTTTGGCAGTAGAATTAGTATGAATTCATTCATTTGCCAACTATATGCACACCATGATCTGTGTGCATTTGGTTGGCAAATTATTTTTGAATGGACATATGCCTGGACAGTATTTTTTATCACAAGTTCTTACGTGCTCACTAAAAAGTGTAAAAGGTTTGCTTTTAGCTTTCGAACTGAAATAAAACGGATTGTCTTTAAAGACAGCTCAGCATGGTGTGGTCTCTAGCTAAGTAATGAGATCTGGGAATAACAGGAGCAGCTTGATCTCTTCCTTCCTTGAAGCATTCAGAAATGTCTAAAAATGGCCTTCAGTTACTTAATAAAAACCACACCACACATGAACAAAAAAGGCTTTGTAACATACGACAGGGGAAAGAAAGGGAAACCACGCCCTCTGTTGGTAGATTGCATACTAGTTTTGGTCTTTCATTACTATATGGAAAGGATTAATTCCTCATTTAAGTCAAATTCAACTTTTTATGCTTTAATGGAGATGTTCATGTTGTTTACTTGGCAAAAATGCCAAACTGGGTTGCCACTGTTCTCTTCAAGGATTTGTTTTAAATTCCCCAATGTAACTTTTAGCCCTACTATTCCTTAGAGATCTCCCATTTAAGAAATAACCAAGCCAGACCCTGCTTAGCTTCTCAGTCCTGACAAGGTCATCCAACACTGCCTCAGTCAAGTAACTGATAGGGAGCAATTTATCAATGTTGCACCAAAATATTGTATGCTGTTGGGGTCTAAATTGGTAATGTTTCCATAGATACTATTAGAAAATATCCAATATTTTCATTTAATGTTTCAACATTTTGTGTGATAAACAAAGCTGTCCTAACCACCGCCACCCCAAATAAACTAGATTTACAGCCCAATCTTATGCTTCAAAAGTAGACCCAATGGTTTTCAGGAGGTATTCAACAGAATATAGATGCATCACAGTTTCTTTAGTGTTTCTATTGTGATCAAAATGTATTTTAGGAAATGGCTTTTTGAAATCAATGATACGAATTAACATGGAATATCCTTTGGATTGTCAACATCATATGTTTCAAACTGTGTCTGATTCCTGCTGGGAATATAACAAATAAAGTCTAATGAATGCACTGATGATACTTAATGTCATATGAATATGAAAGAAGTTAAACAGGTACGCACCTGATATCTGCTGAGTAGGGCAACACAAGGAATCCTATTTAAGCCATTGTGAGACTTTTAATTAGAATAGCACATGAATTTATTAAACATAAATTTTTTAAAAATCAGAAAATTATAACACTTTCCAACTGAATAGTGACAGCAAGGTCCCCCTTAGATTGAGATCAGGATCCTGATGACTACATGGACACATGTGTGTTACTTTCTTGGCAACAATAAGGAAGTAGTTATCCTCTGCCTTTTGGGGGGGATCTTTTTCAATTTCCCAGTCTAGATTTCCTGGTTATTATATCTCCAATCCAGGTAATGTTAAAGATGTGAAATATAACTACAGAGCAATGCTTTTGTCAAAAAGATAGCCGTTTGTTATTTTGCCATATTTCATTTTGATTTCCCTCTCCCAATCTAATGAGTTTTTTTTTTTCCAGATTTGCATCTTCCAGTTGTTCCTTCTGCTTGCCCAGATTCAAAAATTACGTCTCTTCATATGGTCAAATCTTATGATAAGAATGAAAGGACAAGTTTGATTGAAACATTACATCAGCCAGTCAAGGTTGTTCACCAGTAAGATATTTTTATGTTCTTAACAAAACCTCCCTGGGTAGAATGAAATGATATTTCTTTCATTATATTTGAATTTCTTCTAATGTAAAACCAGAGAACCATTACTTAACTTTTCATTTGTTGACCAAATATGTTCCCTACATTTTCCTCCATTCACCCATGGGTTCCAAAATTGTAGGCATGAGGGCAATTGAGATAAAAATGACTGAATCTTTGTAGGGGACAGATTGCTGTGTAGAAAGGATTTAGGATAAATAAACAAACAAATCCTTCATAATATCCAACTAATCATCTTATGCAATGCTCTAACAATTCTATTATTTGACCAACAGAGAATAGGAACCCTGGTTCAGTTGGGACTATTGTCTAATTCTAGCCTTTGAATATGATAGTAAAAGTGCCAGAGATAAGAAAATAAACCAAATATAGAAGTATACATATCTCTATCACAGTAGTATTCAATATTTAAGTGATCAAACCCTGCATATGTCTGTATGAAATGTGTGGGTGCATATTTATGTGAATACACATCCCAAGCATAGAACAATTAATTTAACTATTAGAGTATTGGGAGAAAAAGAAATATTTTTGCGCTAACTTATGGCACCTTTATGAAATGAAGTGAAGTCTGAAGAATTTATTAAAAATGTTTATCAGAAGAAAATAAATGTCAAATCACTGAAGACTTCTGGTCCAAGTTTATTGCTTCAAGCAGTATAGGAATGAGAGAAAATAAATGAAGGCAGGTCTTGATGCCTGAATGGGGCAGCATTTTTTTTTTTAAGTGGTGAAGTGGAACAGCAGGAAAAAAATGATGCCATTTTAGCTCTTGATCCAGCATTAGGGATGTCTTTGAGGCTATGTCCCCATATCCAGCTAACCCTGAAATGAAATCAATGAAGTCATTTCATGAAGAAATGTTCCGGCTTTTCTGCTTCTGCCAGTCAGAGTAACTACACAAATGGTGGGAACTCTTTTTGAATTTTGTATAACAAGACATGCAAACCTGCTTCAAACAAGCCAGCAATAAAAGTCCAGAATAAATCCCAAATCCTACTTTACTTATTTATTACATTTGTACCTTGGTGCAATCCCCAAGGACTCTTGGTGGTTCATAAGGATAGAAAATACACACTAGAAATACACAAAATTATTCACATTTTGAGTAAACATAAAATACAAAAATATATAAATAGAAGTCATAAACAAGCCAGAACTCCCAAGTCAATAAACAAAGCAGTCTGCCTCTTAGCTTGACATGTGTAAACTATTGTTTCCACCCAGAATGAAAAATATGATGTCTTCTTTTTGTTAGAATCACACGGAAGAAACAACATTTTCCTAATATTATGTTGTAATTTTCCAGACATCAGATCCCCATTACAGCAGAAAATAAAGAAGCCTTTAAAATTCAAGATTTTTCAATCATCTTCAAAGTGTATGTGTTGGTGACGTCCTTAACACCTTTACAGGCATTCATTCATTCAACTGGAATTCTCTGGGATCTACCTAAGAAGAAGCATTTTTCAGTCAAGGTAAAACTATGTTCTTCCCTTCAGTTCAAAACAGATGGAACACACCCAGCTTCTTTTTTTTTATCTCTTTTGCTTTCATTTCCAATTAAGATGTTTTCATTCAGGACAAGGGAGATCTCTGTCAGGCTGAATTTGCAGTGGGGAGCTGTATGAACTCAGGAAAAGATGCAGTTGCTCTAAAGCAGTGTTTCTCAAACTTGGCAACCTTAAGATGTGCGGACTTCAACTCCCAGAATTCAAAGCTGGAGGGAGGAAATTGCAATGGAGGGGAAGAGATGCAGGGCTGTAAGATAGCACAGGGAAGAAATTGTGAGTCATGGTATTGCAAAATTTGAAAACCCCTGGTTGCCTGAGAACTGCAGCATGCACAGCATGGATTGTAGGGAGAAAAACAATGTTTGGAACACCACTAAAACAAAATGTATAAATGAGAGTCTTGGCCACAATGTCTCTGGAACCATCAGCATAATCTACTAATCAGATACTCCACTATTAAAAACAACCATATGTCAATTAAAGACTGTGCCTCCCAAACATATCTCTCCGCCACAACATACACAGTACAAAATGACTCTGTGTGAGCCAAATGCATTAGTCCCAGGGACACATTATTCCTTGTACAGCAGATCCCTGGAAATTCCTAAACAAGAGCTGAAATCACCATATGTCCACCCCAAGCTTCATATTAGGGCACAAGGGAATAATCAGGTGCTTATCAGCCTGACCTGGATATCAAATGGTGCAATTTATTTCCTGGCTAGGACAATCATTACTGTATTACACATGCCTTCCTTAAATTATTACATCTACTGGGAATTTATTTTCATTCAAGAGAGGTGTGAGCAGTAGAGGGCTACAACACAATAATAAATATAAGGTTAAAAAAATATGTATCCTGCTAGTACTTGGATTATTCATGAGTGGCTGCCCTCTTTTCTCTGGAGCTCCTGAATTCTGTCCCACCACCATCTCTTCTGTTTGTAAGTCATCTCATAAGCACCTTAAACCCTACATGGTTTTTTTTTTTTTCATTTTAGTCTCAACATCCAGAGATCTCAGACATGTTTTGTATGGCATGCGAATTTGCAAGGAAGACCTTCAGCTCATCATTCCTCTGCCCAAGTGACCCAGTAGCTGAGCACTGAAACCATCAGTAGGCTGAAGCTTCCAGTTGCCACAATAGTCTTGAGTTCACCCCTCAGCACCAATAGTCCTTCTCTCTTCCTTCTTGAAAACAAAAGCAAAGCAAAAGCAAAAATCTTTTCAGCAAGCTTTCTGAAGAGCATTAATTCTCACATGTACTTGGAATAAACATTAGCTTAAACAGGCAGGCTGTCCAGGGAAACCACACATACCAACAAATAGGATTAACTTGCTTTCATCTGCTCTGAAGGAGAGAAGAGGACAGTGAACTAAATTTAAAAGAATAGTGAAAAAAACAGGCATTTAAAAGATTTTGCAGTGCTTTATCACTGGCTGTGGTGAGCAACGGGTGAGCACTGTGGATATTGAGCACAAGGGGTGCAGTAATATCAACGGGCGACAGAGCATTTGGTCTTTCCTTATAAAGGAATTCCTCAAAGGGAATTCAAGTCCTGGTGATACCGTTTCCCTGGCAAGTATATGGAGGTGCCATAGCTTTCTCCAGGAGGTTTTTTGGCTGATCAATCTAGCCTACAATTCTGGGATCTCCTGCTAGTTTCCCATCGAAGTACTAGCCAGGTCCAACTGTACATAGTTTCTAGTACTTATAGTACTATAGTATACTTCATATACTGCTCAAAGAAGGTTAGTAAAAAATAAACATTTCTGGTTCATTTCCCATCCCCACCCTAACACAGCAGAAGAAATAATAGATCTCAGACTGTCTCTGACTAGCAGCAGAGCAGAAAAAGACTTTCTTCTTCAATTGACCTGAGAAATAAAGAGACCAGGCCCAGAAAGGCAAGGTTGACAAGTCTTCAAATTTTCCATGGAATAACTATTTTTGTAAGAAAGAATGTATTGCCTTGTTCTTTCTGCTCAGATTTAGGGAAGCTTGAAGTGGTTTTTCTCTTGAACTATTCAATAAATCAACCTAGCTTCTTGTTCCAGGATTACTATGCAGATCATATTAATGACCGCGAGCCTTTACTCAAACTCAGCATGATTATAGCATTTTAAAAAGTGGTAGGGATCTGCAGAATATAGCTGGATTAACTTTTTATTCTTTTTTTTAAAAGTTTTACCAATGCTTTTTCATTTATCTTTGTAATAATATTTTTTCGTTTCTTAGTCTCACTATTGGAGAGCCAGTTTGGTGTAGCGGTTAAGGCATCAGGCTAGAAACTGGGAGACTGTGAGTTCTAGTCCTCCCTTAGGCACAAAGCCAGCTGGGTGACCTTGGGCCAGTCACTCCCTCTCAGCCCTAGGAAGCAGGCAATGGCAAACCACTTCTGAAATCTTGCCAAGAAAACTGCAGGGACTTGTCCACACAATTGCCAGGATCAACAATGACTCAAAGGCGCCAAAAAAAAAAAAAAAAAAGTTTTGACTATTACAGTACAATCATTTATTTCTGTGTCCAGTAGATGGAGGTAATATGTTAGAGAAACTCCTTTCAGGCAAGTGACATATTATGATTTTTTTCCCCCTATTGCTATGATTTCTCTTTAACCACATTCCAGTAAGTGTATAACAAGCTAGTCAATGAAAGAAAAGCTGTGGACTGTGGTTATTATTTCCCATGGTTTGTTGTAGCTATTACGATGATGTTAGTGCTCTTGATGTAGAGCAAGGTAAAAATCTATTCATTAAAAGAAAGGGAAAACAATGTTTAGCATGTCACAAAACATGCGATTATTTTTTTTCAGCTGTCATTACATCATTTATTCTACCTCCTAAGGGAGAAAATCCTCTCCTTCCCTCTTTCCTTTCACAATTCTGTTCTCTCCTCTCAAAATTTTATGCTATCTGTTTCTATACCATGGGCAACGGTACAGAGAAATTTCTCCAAGAGACATACGCAGTCTCTTAGAATTAATTTGTTTTCAAGCTATCGTCTTTTAACACTTCATGGAGCACAAGTAGAAATGTAGTTTTAGGAACAAAAAGAAGTGCACAGAGAATTGAAGGTAGGGGGTACTGCTAGGAAATCTGAACTCCATGTTTTTTAACATTCATTCTGATGTTCTTTGGAAATGCATGGTAAGGTAGACTTCAATCCATTGGTTAGTTATTTTATTATGAAATGATTATAAATTAGTTTGGGATTTGTACTGAAAATGAAAAGTGGTAAATCATTTTAAAATGTAAATAAATAAACCAGAAACGAGCAGCATGGTAGCCATAAATGAGCACGCAGATACCTGGGAATACAAGCAACCATTTCTTTTCTCATAAATGGGCCTTTGATGACCTGCCATGATTCTTTTTTTATTATTATTAATTTTTATTGAATAATTTTTTTACAGAATAAAAACAATACAAATTTAAAGAGGAAAAAGGAAAGTAAAGAAAATGATAAGTTAATAAGAAATAAATAAAAGAAAAGAGACAGAAAAGAAAGAGAAAAAAGAAAAAAAGATATAAAGAAGCAGCAGTTATAAATGCATTTATATTTTATCCTCTCTCTCTAAAGTTGTATCATGGCTCGTCAAACCTATAATTCACAACTTCATTTTTATCTGTTTTCAGCAAAAAGTCCATAAAGGGTTTCCAGTCACTGACAAATGTAGATATTGTCTTTTCCCTAATCAAACAAGTCAATTTTGCCATCTCTGCAAATTCTATCATCTTAACCAACCATTCTTCCGCTGTATTTCAGAGTCTTTCCATATGACCTACCATGATTCTGTCCATTTTGTCAATAAGGAAGTCAGCCCTTCAGTGACAGCAATCACCTCAACATGGTCTTAGAATTCTAAATATGCCCAAAAACTCAAAATGGAGGACTGCTCCTGAAGTAAATAATAGTTTACAGAGCTCCTGCTTTGCCAAAAGAGAAATTAAATTGATTTCTGCAACTCCAGAGATCTTGATTTAATGTGAATGTATGTCAGATGTATACTTTTTCTGTTGTAACCCATTTCCATGCATGTCTGAGGCCAACTGTGTAAAGGAACAAAACTATCCCTCCAAACCCCTTTGAACTTGATCTCTGCTTCCAAAATATTGAATAATCAACTGTCTGCTATTTCTTTTAAGTGGGAAAATGGCAGGATTAAGCCTGCATTTTGAGAATTCCCTGGGATTAAAGGAATATATATTTTAGCATTTTGAAACGTGCTTCTCTTTCTCTTTTATAGCTGCAAACCTTTTTTCAGACATTTTTGAGGGCCACTTCTCCTCAGCAGGCTTTGGATGACATGAAAGAGGCAATAAGCAAACTCTTGTTGATAACTGAGGTTTTCAGTGAAGCAGCATTACCTCAGCCACAAACTACTAGCCAGTAAGTGGATGAATATAAACAACTTTCCAAGAAATACTCTTTGGTTTACCCAGAAGCAATTCCAAGTAAGGGAATTGGTGGGATAGAATGACAAGAAGTCAGCAGAGTAGCTAATAATATCTTATATTATTTGTAAAAATGTTCTTTTGCTCAGGCAATCTGCACAATACCCGTGAGATGAAAAATGTGTCTATGAAATAAATAAGGAAGGAAATAGATTCAGTTTTTGTCTTGTCCCTGCCTATTTCTTTGTCCCATCTGAACCTACTTACTGGATGCCAAGTGCAGTCCTCACCTAAAAAAATTATGCACACCTATTCGAAAAGAAAGACAAGATGCCAGTATAACAAGCAAACAAAGTTGGTTTAATATCCAAGACTGAAAGCACATTCCACAGCTTGACTGGTATGCCAATCAAAGACCTTTCTATAATCAGGGAAGTACATATTGACTTCTTTTTGGTATTCTTTAGCTTTCTCAATTATCCAGCATGCATCAAGAATAAAGTCTCTTGTTCCTTGGCCTTTCTGAAAACCATCTTCAACATATTTTGCTGGCATGTGAAATTAAGGAAATTGTATGATAGTTTCCACATTCTGTTAAGTCTCCTTTTTTGGGTATTGGAATGTAAATTGACCTCTTCCAATCTGTTGGCCATTGTGTTGTTCTCCAAATTTGCTGGCATAGCTTGGTTAGAATCTTGACTGATTCTTTTTCTGTTGCTTGCCATATTTCAATGGATATTCCATCAGCTCCTGTAGCCTTCTGACATGGTAACAACCAGAGTGCTGATCTAACTTCATCTTCTAGTACTTCGATTCTTTTAAGTAGGCAATATCTTGTAGGATATCTTGGATGTTGTCATCTTTACTATACAGAATTTCAGTGTACTCCTTCCATCTTTATCTGATCTTGGAACCTCCTTCTGAGTTAGATCTTTTAGAAGACTTTTCTTTGTTTTCCATGCCTGTTTCCATCTTCAGTGTCTTTACAGTTGTTGTTGTAATACTACTTATTGTCTTTTCTAACAGCTGTCTGAAATTAAGTTCCTTCCTGTGATCATTGTCTTTCTTGGCTTTGACTTCTCTTGTCACTTTCCACCATTTGGTCTGGCATCCAATTTGATTTTGCCTGTTTCTTGATCTTTGGCACTCTCTTTTCACATTCATCCTTAACAACTTTTTTGATTTCATTCCACAGTTCTTCTGGTTCCCAGTCAATGAGGACTTCAAAGCAATTCCTGATGTTCTCCTTGAAAATGGTGCATTTGGCCTAAGATCATATCACAGAAAATGATGGGCTTTGTCCTTCAAGTTTAGCTTGACTTGGAACTTGCACAATACCAGTTTGTAATTTGTTCCACAATCAGTTCCTAGCCATGTCTTTGTTGTTATGACTATGCTCCTTGTACCAGTAATATAGTCAAATTGGCTTCTGTGTATTCCACCTGGTGATCTCTATGTAGGCATTAATTTGGTTGTTTGAAGACCATGTTAGCCATGAAGAAATTATTGGATTGGCAGAAACAGATAAGTCATTCTCCTGCTTCATTTCTGTTTCTTAGGCCATAGAATCCAATTATGTTTTCTCCTCACTATTTTCAATTTTGGCATTCCATCCATAAGCAGAATATCTTGCTTGCATGTTCTGTCAATTTCAGATTGAACTTGACCATAAAACTTGCCAACCTCCCTTTCCTCTATATCAATTATCACTTGGATAATTCTCAAATTAAATGTTTGTCAGCAATGTCTAATTGATTCATTGATTGCTTTGTATCCAAGTACTGTCTTGGCTGTATCTTCCCTAGCTATAGAAGCAATGCTCTTTCTTCTCTGTTTTGTTTGTTTGTTTGTTTGTTTGTCCAGAGTAGTAAACAGTATGATCTTCTGACTGAAAATACCAATTCTGGTCCATTTCAGTTTGCCAGTACCTAAGATGTAATGTGACTTTGATTCATTCCATCATTCACTGTGTTCTTATGTTCCATGTTCCCACTGTAAATCTGTCTTTGCCACTTTGGATTTTATTTTCCTGCATGGCAAAACCAGCAAGTAGACATCTGGAAGGCTTTAATCTCACTGGGTCATAAACATTATTAATACTCCAAAAGATCCTTAGCTCTCCCTTAGTAGCATGTTGAGTGCCATCCAACTTGAAGTGTTCATCATCTGGTATTATATCATCAATCACTTTATATTGTCTAGCCATGTGGTTTTCTTGGTAAACTACAGGAGTTGTTTATCATTACCTTCTCCCATACATTATGAAATGTTGCCTTGGCCATTGTTGCTAAAGTTAACATCTGACTTAAGCATCTTCCTATATCATTGCTGTCCAACCTAAGTGCCTGCTTGCTTTAGGGATGACCTTCACACCTAGAGTATCCCTGCTAGGAGTACATATTCTTGGCATACACTCCCGATGTTCTTTGTTCATCCCTTCCAGGAAGACCCCCTCCCCACCCCCACATACACTGATGAGGCAGCATAGCAGGACTTGAGGGGGTTCTGAAATATACATGATACCTTTTAAAATTTGGGTATTAGGTTGATTTGAAAAATGGAATCAGTTAATTTATTTCAGTTCTCTTATTTCAGATGCAGTTCTTGCTTTCAGATGTTAACTTTTGATATTGGATTTAGACACACTTTTTATCCTATCGTTCTTGAGGTAAGCATTTGCATACTACAATTGTCATGAGTAACTAACAAGTGGGAGTGGCCTATGTGATTAAGTGAAAGGGTTTTGGAAAGAGACAGGAAAATTCCTATGCTGGGAATGTATTTTCTGCTCACACATGTGTTTTCTCCTTCTTCTGTTCCGATAAACATTTCCAGATGGAGCTATGCATCTGTAGATGTTGTCATCTATTGATTGGTTAAATGTTTTAATCAGTTAATATGTATCCTAGGTACATGAATATTTTGACTTTCAAGCTGATGAAGATTCATTTTCAGAGGACCAAACTGTTAAAGAAATCCTTCTAAGAGATACATTCAGGATTCTCTTATCGAATCAATCTTCTTCCTCTACTTTCTTTGAAGCTATGCAAAATGTATACCGATCAGCAAGAATTAAGGTAAGGCTTAAGGTATGGCAATATTCTGCAAACAAAAATGTTTTTGCGGTATTAAAACTGCAGCTTATAATTGCCAGTGGCTTTTGCTGTTATCAGCCATAGTATCATTCTAGATCACCTGACAGATTTCAGATGGATTGATTTGGAGAAAATTTGCAAAGAATTGCATGTCTGAATGTGAGAAGGACTACTCTATTACTAATATCTTCTTTTTGTCATGTTAGTTGTATATATGCAGTATATGTGGATTTTTGTTAAAAAAAAAATGGAAAACGAAATAATCATACAATTTCTCCTCTGGATATGAATGCTACAGTCCAAAGGGAGACAACTCTGGGAATTCTTCTTCAGCCATTTCCACCCCAGGAACAGAATGACCAAGCAGTAGCTGCAGAGGGCTAGCAATCTGGTTCAGGACATGCTTAGTTTAGTGGCTTGCTGTTTTCTTATCTCAACCAAGATTCTCCTATTGTCTATTCACAGGATGAGCATCTCCAGGAGAACTCTGATTATTGCCTAACATTAGAAGAATTAAATCCATTGATCAGTTTTGTGAAAGGGATTCAGAATCTAGGGCAGTTTGAACTGGTATGTGACATTTGTGGTTTTATTTTTCAATAAGTGTTTTTCCCAAATGTGAATATTTTTCCATATATATTTGATTACTATGATGTTTGTTCACCATACTGGGATGAGAGAAGACAGAGGAAAAATCTTTTCTTTGTAATTTGATAGAATATATGGAAATTAGTTAGTTCATACACACCTTTCTTATTGTTCCCAATTGCTTTTTCTTTCAGCTTTTCCCTTCTGCTGTTCCTAAAATCCATTTTTTGCTGCATGATCTTTATCATATGGTGAACCCAGGAAAAAAGTTTAACTCAATCCTAGCTGTTCATTGGTTCCTTTCAAATTTACGTAAACAGTTCCAAGGAATTAGCAATATAGCACCTGCAAACCTTCCAAAAGGGTAAGATAATATTTTAATTATATTTGTTTGTTTACAACTTTATCACATGATAGCTTGAAACTATTAATAGCTAAAAGAGATTGTTAGAGGATGCTTTTGATTAATCATCCTGATATTAATTGTTCACAAATTAACACTACATCAAAATGTTCATTATGATCCATGTTTGGACTTATTATTTTCAATAACCTCAAGTATATGGTGTCAAATAGTCTATGTATCTTAATCTGTAATAAATAAGTCATGCTAAACTTTACTTGTTCCAGCTTTCCCCAAGTCTGTGATGTTGGGCAAAAACAAGGGGAGAATCAAAAAAAAAAAAAAAGGAGGGTGAGCTGATTAAGGCCCATTTTTCAAAAAATGGAAGAGGAATTAACCAAAAAAAAAATCAAATATATTAGATTGTTGTATTATACTCCTGCAATTTGTACAGAATCTTTGATAAACACCCTCTTAACTCTATATCTCTCAGAAAATCTTAAGATTATGGTATCAGTCCAATGTCAAAGAGTTCAGAAAACTACATCATCCCCAACTAATCAATATAACGTAAATTTGTTTCTGGTTTTATGAATTTTAAACACCTCGAAATAAAATTGATTTTAACAAAGATGATCCCAAACTGGCTACATTTAAAGGTATTCTACATGTTTGTACATATATTATTGTAATAGATGGCTTCTGAGTATGAACTGAAAGTTGCACTCCTAAATTCCCTGTGGTTGTTACAGAAATAAAACTGAAAGAAATTGCATTTGGCCAGTTGTCTGAATAAAAAGTTATCCAAAGCTGGGGAGGAAATCATCCATATAAAAGAAACAAGTAGCTTCAATAGATTTAATTACTTTGCTATTGTAATTAAAAACTAATACCTGTAATTATTGTCTTCTGTCTTCTCATATTTTGGTTTTTTAACTGTTTGATTTATTCTTTATATACGAGAATCCTTGGGATATATGGCAGTATATAATGCTATAAATGCAATAAATAAAAAAATGAATTAAAATGTTGATGACTAATTGTTCAGAGGCATTTGACAATTTAGTACAAAAAATAGGTATAGGATTAACAAATCCAGAAAGATAGATATATTCTACAGTAAAAAATTGTCTTTTTTTGACTAAATGGTTTGTAACCATCTTGTATCACTAATATGAAGCTTAGTCAGAACATCATAGTTATATATTTTCCTTTCCTATATTTTAAATCATGTATTTCATCAACTTCAATAGATGGCCCATAGGAACCTCATATAAGTTAACATTTTTGATAATATGAACAGTTTATAAGTATAGGTCACTTACAGAAATCAATATGTCCAGATTCTCTGGTTGTGTAAATTGCTCTCTTGATGTTAGTCACTTTGCTCTATTTCCTTTCTTTTTTTTCTTTCTGCAGTTAGTTAACTCCAGTATAGATTGTAGCATCTTCCTTCTTTGTTCTTCCAGCACAACGAATTAGTAACATGTAATAATTTTTACATTTTTCCACAGGCAAAACAATTCAAAAAACAAACCTTGGATGACAGCTACATGGTCAAATCATGGGTGAGAATTAAGAAGTACAATTATCATGGCAAAATAAGTATAAGGAAGACTGGACATAATTCACCAGGCATTGATATGACATGCCATCCATTCACATCACCTGGTTTTATAGTTCTTACATAATCCTCATTGAAATGAATAGGGATTGTTAAAGTGATATCTCTTAGGAAATATAATTAATTTAAATGCATTAATTGCATATGAAGTATAGTTTCATAAAGTATGGGTAAGATAAAACCCCAATAAATGTAATAATATTTATTCCCATTCTCTCAGGTAAGTATACAAAGGCTCAGCAAAACTTGACTAATCTTGCTTGAACTTGAAAGCAAAGCTAGGTTAGGCCTGGCTAAAGCCTCCATGGAATCTGATGGTCTAGACCAAACAGTGAAGTTAAAAAACATCCTGGAAGAAAGCAGGAGCAAAAAATTCCATATTGTTATGTGGATTTTGTCTGTGAAGTCTGACTTGAAGAAATAAATATAGCTTAAGAGTTCGATGTATAAAATTGTAGCTACAATCAATTTTCTGTTGCAAAAATTATAACTATTTGGGAATCCTTAGATACATCCAATTAAAAAATCCAGTATTTGCACTAAAGAAAAAGAAAACATGGTGCTCAAAGTGAGACTGGAGACATTAAGTGTCTCCTATTAAAAATATTTGAGAATGAAGGTGTAAACTGCAATCAAGTTCATAAAAGTATACTTACATGAGAATTAATCACTTTTTCTTAAGTGCAGTAGAGGGTACAAAATATTATTACATATCTAGAATCAACTACTGGATTAAGGATAAAGAGTTTATATAGAAACAGTTTATTTTATGTATTATTATTAGCCCATATCAGTCTCCCGCAGGATGAAGGGCTCTTCTTTGAAGTTTATGGACTGTAATCTACCACACTGACCAGTGCAGGTTGGTAGGTAGATATTTTTTGACTAGAAAAGGAAAAAGAATTTAAAAAGGGGGTAAAAGAATAGAATATACATGAAAAAAACAAAGGATTTACAAGTATCATAAAAATTAAAATTCTTCAGTATTCCATTATTGATTTTAAGTAACTGAGTGTATTTTATCATTTAAAAAAACTGAAAATCATTATTAAACTTTAAACTGAATATAAATATCAGAAACCGCAGTCATTACAGTACAAGTCATAAAATGAAATTGTAAACTACAATAAATTCTGTCCACACTATTAGAAGTCTATTCTAATTTTTAAAATCCTATAAAACTGAAATGTTAAAGCTTTATGTAAAAAGAGAAATCCACATTTTGAATGTGGTAGACATCCATGTATCTTAAATTGGTCTCCAAACTGAACTAGATCTATGTCAGATTTACTTTTAAGATATAAAGTTATTTTGGACATTGAAACAGCTTTCCACACCTTAGTAAGCCTTTCTTCCATAGAAGGGATCAAATGTCCTTTCCAGAAGGACATGTAAAGTATCATCACAGCAAATAGCATGTACAAAGCTTATTCAGTGATAATTGAATTATCTTTCCCCATAAATATTATTGGAATGAATTCCATTAAGAGCAAGTTCAATTTTCTTTATTAATTGCTTTGTTAACCTTGCCTTTGTATTAATATGAAGAATTACCAAAATAATTCTGCAGAAAAAAAAATACATTGCTGGAGGTGGGATATTCTTGTAACTGGGTTGTGTTTGAATTTCATATTATTAAGACTTCCTTTTGTTACTTAACCTGTAGGATTTCTTATTCAGAAAAAGAGAACATTAAACTAAGGGTATCTTCCCCAGTCAAGGAAAAAGATAAAGGTAACATTGTTTATATTTTTTCTACTGGATTTAATGTTGTTTGCCACTAAATTAAATATGTTCAGAATCCAAATATAAATCCAACTGGATCAATGGCTGTTTTGTATAGAAAATATTCCATATGTATCAACTCACAATAAAAAAAAAAAACTTTGATATTTCTCTGTGAAGTGGAAGTCAAATGGACTAGGTACAGTGGAACCTCGGTTTACGAACTTAATTTGTTCCGTGACTCTGGTCGCACCCTGAATTGGTCGCAACCCGAAGCAAATTTCCCCATAAGGTTCAATGTAATTACCATTAATCTGTTCTGGCGTGGAGGACAGGGAGGCGGCTATTGCTTGGAGGGAGAATCCCCCTCCCTACAACCACATGTCAGGGGCAGAAAAATGGCCGCGGACCACGTGTCAGGGGCGGAAAATGGCCGCGGACAATGTGTCAGGGGCAGAAAAATGGCCGCGGACCATGTCACGGGAGGGAAAATGGCCACGTATCCTGTTCGTACCCCGAGGCGGAGTTCACAAACCGAAGTAAAATTTTGCAGCCGGAGCTGCTCGTAACCCAAAAAGTTCGTTAATAGAAGCGTTCGTAACCCGAGGTTCCACTGTATTTCATATGTTGAGTGAATACATAAAACGGCTTAGCTGGATTTACAGTGATTCTCCTATGGCTACTTGATTGCACAAGCTGGTCCTTACATAGCTCCCCTGCTAAAGGCACTGATCATTATAGGATTTGCTTTGATCATTAATGTAACTATTATCAGGAATTTTTTATATAGTTCTCTATCAACACTACTTCACCTTCTTTATGGTCAGCTGAAGCTAGACAAAAAGAATGATAATTTATTGAAAACAAATGGCATTTATCAAAGGCTACACGTTGGTACCAATGCAAATCTGATAGATAGATAGATAGATAGATAGATAGATAGATAGATAGATAGATAGATAGATAGATAGATAAAGTTTTATTCCTATTTTTGGATCTTCCCTGACATCTTTCTCAAATGCAGATATATACAGTGGATGAATGACAAACCATCCTAACTTTGTGTTTGTATATTTTCTAGAACTGCACATTTTAAATCTGGCTAAAGAAATGCATTGCAGTCATGGTAAGAGAGAAAGCTGAATCATCAACATATTATTTTTTAAAAAATAATCCATTTAAAGAGTTACTATACACAACCTCAAAAAAGCTTATCATGGAGCTGTTCATGTTATGGAGCTTTTTTAATATCTAAAAAAAATCCATTAAATTTTGTACGGTTTATTTTAAGTGCCTTACAGAAGGAACTGTGTAATTGAATGCTATTAGAAATATGCAGCTGAGCCACTGATTTAATGTACATAAGCATTTTTTTTTAAATGGTTGCTCTTTTTTCCCTATAAAACAGATAAAGAGACACTACCTCATATCAGGCAGATCATCACCAGCCCACCTTTGGACTTAAATCCTAATTTTGACCCCAGGATCAAAGAATACTGCTCTGAAGTGCCTTTTGATCTTTTGACAATCAAGATTAGAGTAGAACCCATGAATTGTCAAGGTGAAGCTCACTTGGATGAGAGAAAAGGACCAAGGTAATTGGAATGGTGGGTGGTTATTCTTGGGATGTACAACACAAATCCTTAAATTCTGCTTTACCAGAAAAATTTCAGCATGTTATCATTTAAAATGCCACTACTAATTAGTAGTTGCAAGCTTTGGAAGACCAGTTTTCCTATATCAGTGCTGGTTATGACAGCCTACAAAATTTCTACGAGAACCTATTGATGTATAGTGCCCTTTTAAGAGACTATCTTGCATCTTCTTCATTTACTTGGCTGTAATGTGAACATGTACATCATGAACGTTCATAAGAGAAAGTGGAGCAACCATCTGTATCCCTATGCATATCTAAACTCTGTACAGGCAGTTCTGTATTTATAACCATGAAATGAGCAGGACCCAGATTCCTGTATTTGGGTACAGAGCCTTTCAAAACATATTTGTAGCCCTTGTGCAGTTTGCTGTGTGATGCATAGATTAGACTTGTGCAAAGCTTCAACAAAGGTTCATGCAAAGCAGCCCTTTGACAGTGCTTCACAAGCAGCACAACCTGTTCCTCCCCTGCTAAAGCACAGCCATTGCACTCTTTCACTTCTTCCTTCCAAGGCCTCATCCAACAAGTCCATTCAATGAAAAAGGCTTCTACACCTGCATTGTCTCTGCGGTAAACTGCTATCCTCAATCCCTAAGGAGTGCTCTGTGAAAGGAAGATAAACACCTAGCATTAAACAACAAGGAACTGTTTTCTTTATTGTCTCATTTGCCAAATTTGTTTGAGATGCAGAAGCATTAACTCTTTGCACCATATATCCTATTGACTGCTAAGGGCATGAAGAATAGAGTTCCTCTCTTCATTTTTTCTTCTTTTTTTGCCTCTGCAATGTTTTCTTCTACATGGAAGACTTAGACTCTCCCATTCTGCCTACAGTACTTTCTGCAGAAAGGATATCATACTTACTTCTCCTTTCCCCCACCATTGGGACAGAAAGTTTAGAGGCACAGGGTTTCTGTTAGGGCAAGTAATTGATGGAAGTGGAAGTCCAACTGATCCTGAGTACAGCTTTTGTCTACTATAGTTAGATAAAATGGTGGAGCACCCAAACATGAATGTTATGAGCACACTGGAACAATAAATAGAAGGAGAGGGTACAGATTATAGTTCTATTCAGATATTTTGTCTGAATAGATAGTTGAATATTATTAAGAGGGACAGAGTCATGCATGCTTGCTCTGCCCAAAACATGTTTCAGTTTCTCCATGCTTAGCAAGGAAGTCTGCAATTGAGAACCCTGATAAAGCACAGATTCCAACTGTTTGGAAGTTTCTACTCCTTCAACTGGATGCAAGTAGAAGAACTGTGCAGCTATCACAAGTCTATGACAGAGCGATGGAGATCTGTACAGGACTTGGAGGGTGCTTCTGATATGCATCTCTCTTCCTGCACTTCATATACCTTGCTTTTTCCAATGAGCACATGGAGCTTGGCATGGTAATTACTGTATGCGTTAAGACATTTGGAAATATCAGTAAGAACAGAAAGGTAACAGAAAGTTAATACTGTATATCATCCCAAAGAGTTTGTTATTTCCTTTATAGATGTAAAATAAACTTTTTTTTAACTTAATATGATATGTATAAAATGAACTGATTATTTATTTCACTAATGTTTTATTGTTCTTGCATTCTCCTTCTATTCTAACAGCTCTGCACATTACCCACTTGGATTAGGTATAAACAGAGTAATTATTCTGATAACAGACAAGTCTCATTCACTCCATGAGATTGTGAGCATCTACAAAATCATCATTTTTCGTGAAGACCGTCCAAGCTTGCCATTATTTGATGACTTCATGCTGTGTGGTTTTGTACAGGTACTTTCTAAATACAGTTAGCAAACAAATGTTTTATCCGTGCACCATGTCATTTATTCATCAACAGTGAAGGAAATCAATTGTTCTGTGGGTGTTCAATACCTCCTCTATTATGTTTTTACTTGCCTCTGTTAGTTTAGTCAGTCCAGACTTTCTACTCTTGCAGGATCTTGTGGAGGTGACTGTTTGCTCGAAGGGTTCATGGATTCCTAGTGGAGTACATGCTTTGCAGTTAGAATGTCCTTGGTTCAAATCATGGTATCTGAAAAGTAGAAGGGAAAATCCAGGAAGTCATTACAGGACTAGGTATATCAATAGTTTAACTCTGAACAAGAATAGTTTTTAATCTTCCTTAACTCCCACGAATTTGACCCCTTAGCAAATTACAAAAAAGTATTCCTAGCTATTTGCATTGTATAAGTGATCTTTAGGTTGAAAGGATGATTTTGCAGTTGAATTGTTGAAAAGATGACTTTACTTTATTCTTTATAAATGTTTATGTTAAGGAAGGTGTTTTAGGATGAAAGCTACTAAATAAGAATGTGTGGGTGGATTGAACCAATAGGATCAGTACAGACCAGAATGGAGACTGGTCCTACCTGCTTGGCAACTGATTAGCTCCCAGGCTTTATTGCCTATGGCAGCCCTAAGCAACCTATTCCATGTTACTGATGCATGCCAGAGCTAGGCCTCCTTCGCTGGGTTCTCCATTCACTGCTAGGATTGGCCACACACATGACCTAAGGAGACGGGCTTGCCTTTGAACACCGGTCAAGTAACTTTAACTGTGCCACTATTTCTATGTCCCACATGGAATTTGGGGGTTGCATTTCTTCAAAGTGAAGCTCCCATGTCACAGTGTAAACTAGTTTGAAAAAGAAGAATTCCCAAAAGAACGTGTGATATGGGCTTTCTGTTTGAAGGGTGGGTGGGGAGTTAAAAAGAAAAATCCACAGGGCAAGTCTCAGCATTTGGGGTCACCTGTGCTAGCTCCCCAGCCGGTATTTTCTGTTAATGCAAAATCCTTTCAAAGACCAGCTGACCCATTTATAACATATTCAAAGGTGGATTTTATTTTATTTTTTTAATTTCAAATAGGAATTTGCAAAGGCAATCTGTATTTTTAAAAAAAATCTTCATAGACTGAATTTTGTGGCGAGAGTATTTTCTTTTTCTCCTTTGTACTGGAGTACATTACTGCTGCTGGCTGAGTTTGCCTGTGCCAGAGATCAGAGACGTCCATGTTTTTTTTTTCTTTTTAGTAACCAGACACCTGTTCTAGGAGCCAAAGGATAAACAGAGCAAACGGCCAGAGATCTTCTTTAGACACTTGATTAGGCACAACTGGACTCGTGCATTGGAAAGAAAAGGTCAAAGACAGTGGTGTGGTCTTTCTCACAGTGGGGTTTCAGTTGAAAGTCCAATCCTGAGACTCTTTTCTTTCATGTCTAATCCTGTTAGGATATTCAAGTTTCAGTGCAAGCTGATATCATGATGAAGGTTACAATACAAAGAGAGAACTGGGTATGTTGTTTCCAGACTGCCAATAATTCTCATGTGTTTGAATAACCCTGGATTAAATTCAAGGCTACTCAGTAAAGTAGTGTGCAATCCCAAAGCTGTGCAACTCCTAAAAGTACAAAACTATTGTTATTTCACTTATTCAATAGTGGCTGTAATATCTTCATTAAAAGCAAATTAGTCAGGGATAAAGGCGTGAGCCATGATGGCATCTTAAGAAGCTAAAATTTCCATTGTTTGCATTATAGCATAGAATAAGAGTACTTTTCCTGTTAATGAAGAGGTTATGGATTTAGGTTTGATTGATGTTAGATTGATTGTATTTAAAATTCACCTTCTAGCCTCAATAAGAAAGAAAAGATGCAATTATAACTTAGGTTCAATACCTGTAGAATCATATTCCAAATAACATAACATGCAATACTAGAATAAACAGGTTTAATAGACTTGTCACTTCAGATCCCTTAGGTATGAGAAAAATGAAATTATTTTCAACACATTACTCTCAAATAACTAACAGTTATCCTGAATTGTGTGACACCCATAAAATAAAGTTAAGCAATAATAAGTTTCATTTCAGATTGTTTTTCTGTAGCAGAGTAACAAAATAGTCTGTAGGTCAAGGAAAATCAGAAACCCAAGATTCTTTACCACAACATGAAAAGCAATATACCATTATATGGAATTTAAATATAAAGTGGAAAATACATTTTAGGAAAATGTATTGAAGATGTTAAATCGTCAGCAATGTAATTCCGTTTCTAGAAAATATGTAGCTTTACAACAGTGGTGTAATGTTTAATTGATTAACTGAACAAAGCAATGCACTGAAGATTTTCACTCCTTCTACCTCATCAGGCATTATTTTATTGTCCCATAATTTGTTTCTCTATTCTCCCTTTGAAATTGACATAATTTCTCTTATTGATTCAAGCTGGAAGTAGGAGAATGCAATGAGGCCATGGCTCTGTCTGTGGAAAAGGAAAAGGTTGGCTCAGCCGATTAAAAGCACCAGGAATTCACAAAAAGCACTTCTGATCATGTTACAGACAAATCTGTCATAGCCTTGATCTAGGCGGCCTGAGCCTGCCCCTCAGAAATATTAATTTGATTTGTCTGGAGATTTATGAAAAAGATGAACAATTAATTAATTGCAGTTAATTCTATTATCCAACAAGATTTTTTCATTGAGTGACAGTCTATATGACAGAACTAAGATGAAGAACCTAACATGGAACGAACTTGAACAGTCACCCATGCCCTTATCCCCTCGAGGCTGGATTATTGAAATGCATTGTGCATGGTGCTGCCTTTGAAGACTACCAGAAGTTGCAATTGGTACAAAATGTATCATTCCCTTCACTGGTGTGTGAGAAGTGCTGGAATGCCAGTGTTACTCCTCAGAAGGCTTCTGAGTACAATTCAGTGTGCTAGTTATCAGTTATAAAGTCCTGCATGCATGATATCTAGATACTTTCAGGACTGCTCCTTCAAATACAACTGATCTGTCCAGTACATGTGCCCAAATTAGGGATGCTGAGAGATTGCCTTCTGTATGAAATTTGAGAAGGAGGGTCTAGGAAACCTTCATTTTTCTGAATATACTCCCTTCTTATGGATTAGTCTATCTCCAGAGACTCATATGGCCCCTTCTCAAATGGTCTTCCAGTGGACGTTCAAATGGAACTGTTCTGAAACACAATTTATTCATTTATTTGATTGATTGATTGACTGATTGATTGATATCCAGCCAGCTAGGGAATGCTCATTGGATTGATCTCCAGTCAGGTCCAGCAGGGCATTTTCAGTTATTGGGTATCTTTCACTAGCTTGGTAATAAGGTGGCTTTCCCAAAGAAAATAAGACAATCAGTGGCACATTTTTTTCAAGACGACATCATTATATTAAGGGATTTGAAATGAAGAAAGCAACAAAAGAAAGCAAATAAGGCAGAGATAGGGCATCACTAGTTTTTATTAGGCTGTGTTAATTGCCTCTTCAAAACTATTCCTTTCAGTCAAATGGTGCTGCTTATTTTACAGATGCTCTTGTGGGTTAAACAAATAGACCAAGCGAAGCAATATCCTATCTCCAAAGAGCAGACATAAATCCAATAGAATAGCACAAAATCTATTTAATGAAATGTGCAAATTGCATTGGTAGAGAAATATCCAGGATTAAATAATTAATCTGAAGTGATCAGGAAACTTTTCTTTTTTTTTCCTCATTCATTCTTTCAAACATTGTTATTTATATAGACAGCTTATTTTTTTCAATTTATCCTTGTAAATTTTTACTGGTTTTGCTGTAATCATCTCCTAGTGCTTTAAGACTTCAGCTACATCAGAGGTTTTAATGAATCACAAATGAATGAAATGACATCAGCCAGTTATTTTCATTAAGGTGTAGAAGACTGAGAAAAGATTAACTCTGTGTGCCATTTAGCCCATTTAAATTCTCCTTAAGCCTCTTCCCTACTTTTAGTATGTCTTTTAGCTTTTGCTATTTTTTTTTAAATAGAGATCAGGTGCTCATAATTAGGTATGATCTCACTCTGCATTATCCAAATGATGTCAGGGAAGTTGCTTGTAGGCTACAGTTCAAATATTTTTCATAAATACCCTGCCCTAATTTTCCTGAACACCTCACTTCCTTTAGTAAATGTACTAATGACCGTTCTACAGCACCTAATGAGTCTCAGGGAAGTAGAAATAATGTGGTCTTTGAGCTGACTGTTTTATTTCTTATGGTGCTTCCTAAATTTTCAGTATCTGCTTCTCTATTCCTGGAAAAAAGGAGCTCAAAAGGCACAAAAACAATAAATATAAAGTAGGCAGGAAAAAAAAATGTTTAAATGGCAGTTGAGGTGAGGAATCATTGCTTGTTATCTTTGGTAGATTGTTATGGATATGAAAGTGTGGGCATTTGTAGTTAATCTTGCAATGATGAAAAACAAAAAGGGCAGCACACTGATGATAAATAAATAAAGGAAATAAAACTTTACTTCAAGTACCTTGGATGCCAGATAACCATTCATGGTAACACCAAGCACAAAACAGATAGAACCAAAATGTTCTCCACTGAACCTCCGCAAGTGAAAAATTATGTCACATCATACTTGCTGGAGTTGATGGGAATCAAAGTGCCACAATGCCTAAAGACTCTCTGATCTTGACTTTGTAGAATGAGACATGGGAATAGCAAAATAATTTATAAGCTATTTATACTACATGGAAAAGAGCTCTGCATTACACTGGTTGAAACTATAGTAACAGGGATAGAACAATGCTTTAACCTTGATTGAGCTCATCATGTGAACGATGGCCTTGCCAGCTATGGCCATGTATGCAAAGACAGCATGGCAGGGCACATAATTTTCAGACACTTGCATTTACATACAGTATATTGGTTAGGGCTACCATGACTTTAGTTTTCCCAAAATCTTTGCTATCATCTACTGGTTGTCAAGATTCTTGCAGCCCAGATGTAGTAACCCTA
Organism: Python bivittatus; assembly: GCF_059951505.1. Classification (NCBI taxonomy): domain Eukaryota; kingdom Metazoa; phylum Chordata; class Lepidosauria; order Squamata; family Pythonidae; genus Python; species Python bivittatus. Next base: position 9,001,103 of record NW_028277058.1, on the reverse strand, counting down.
ACATTAGTCATATTTTAATGTACCATTACCATATACATTGCCAGAGGTGTCAAAAGCACACCAGGCCAGCGAGGAAGGTACAACATCCCTACTGGTACTTAAATTAGAGGAGGAAGTGTAAAGAAGAGACTTTAATTAAATCCACAAAATGTGTCCTCCCCATTTTAGCCCAAACATGGTCCCCTAAAGCAGTGTTTCTTAACCTTGGCAACTTTAAGACGTGTGGACTTCAAGACTGCTGGCTGAGGAATTCTGGGAGTTGAAGTCCACACATCTTAAATTTGCCAAGGTTAAGAAACACTGCCCTAGTGCCTTCTAAAAATTAAAAATCTAAGCAGATGTAACAAAAGATAATTTTTCTTCTGCCCTTCTAATCTGAGCATTTAATTCATTCCTTCATACATAGTTCATTGCTGTAGGGATCATCCTAGCTGGTCTACTATTAGATCCATATTTTCAGTAAACAATGGCATTAGATCATATATGAAGAAGAAATATTTTATCCAAGTATTTCAAATTATAAATTTTTCCTAGGTCACCACCTCTTTACTTAAGCCAAAACATTGTGTTATTTGCAGCATTAAAGAACAGTGACAAGTATGCTGTTTTTCATGACGTTAAAGCTAAATGATATTTGGAGAATAAGTGGATTACTTCAAGATAAACCACTGTTTACAGTATATCAGTTAAAAGACATCACCCTGGACTTTTGATGAAATGTTGGGTGATGTTCACATAAAATATAAGTCTAGAAAACGTGGGCCTATTATGTGCAATATTATGCGTGTATTTCTTTAAGATTTTTAAAAAGCTTTGTGTTTGCAAGAAAAAGTGACACTTGATCATTCGTATGAGTATTAATTTCATTCATCCAGCCCAGCATAGCTTGTCCCTTCTCTCCTGAAATGAAGACTATCTGTTAATTAGAACATGCAGTCACTGAAACCTTTTGAGCTTCTCCCAAGTCATCACTCTTGAACTCAGCAGACAATGTGAAGTAGCTCATTCCACTTCCCCCTTGACAATACACCCAATAAAGGTGAAAGAGGATCCGTCACCATACAAAGTTCCTAAGTGTTAACAGATCATGAAAATTGGCAACAACTGTTTTGCTGAGTAGAGTCATCTGCAAGCCAAGGGTGGATAATATCCCAGTGATGAGCATTTGGCGTTTGAGCTGTTGGCGTGGTCACATTTGCCTTTCATGTCACTTGGGCCTCTTGAGCGAAATTCAGGAGAGATGAAAGCTAATGCAGCTGCCTTTGTTAATCAGTATTGCCCAGCCCTTCAGACAGAAGGACAAGGCAGATACACCCTGAGATACACAATGCATTTTGATTAACAGTGAAAACTAGTAAAGTTACCCTCTAAGCCTGTCTGGTCCATCAGTCCTAGAAATGTAATTCAGATGATTATCTGTGTGCCCATTAAAGCTTGTAACCCATTCCTTGGCTGTTTGAAGTTCGCTTGCTTAAACTTGCTAATAGGAACAATAGCAGGATTAGGTCAGGGTCATGAAATAAGAGAACAGAGAAAAATGGGGAGGGGGGAGAGAGAGATATGACAGTAGAATAATAGAAAACTTCCTACTGGCAAGTAACTGGAATGATGAAAGGAAAAGATTTTACTGTTTAAAAGGTGGTAATTTAAAGGGCAAAGTGCACAATATGTAAAGATCATACTATATAGCATCACTTCCAGACTGCTTTACATTGCTTTACGTTTAGCCTGCTCTAAATCTGGACCACTGCAAATGGGGAAGAAGTAACCCAATCCTGCCCCTCAAATTCCTTTGTTTGTAAAAATGCTGAAAGTCATGACAAGCATGTCCTTCCTTGGTGTTAAATAATATGAATAAATATTAGTATGGCATTATACACCAGTTTCAGTGGGAGAGAAAAATGTAATGAACTATTTTGAACTCCATCAAATGATTTATTTGGGCTTTTCATATGTTTTACCAAAAATAATAATAAAAAAGAAATCCTAAATGTGTTCCTTTGCGATTCATCTGAAATAAATGAGGATTTAATGAAGTGTCTTCAGGACTGGAACATTTGTTTCCATCACCCTGGGAAGTCTGCTGAACATGTTTCATTCAGTACAGAGACTATTTCAAATGAACCTGAAGAACTATAGGAAGGTAAGTTATGCTCAGAATGCTGTATAACAGCAGGGAACACTTTAAAATGAATTAGAAATAAAATGGATGTAGTACTACCATACCACCTGGATCAAGTCAACAGCAATGCTTTCATTTTTCATGTTTTACTTTAGATATCATGAGCTTTTGTAACGCAGAAATTGTATTCAACTGGGATGGCAAGGAACTACCATAAGATTAAGAGACTGGCTTCACAAATTGTACTAAAACTTGGTCTTCTAACTTGGGCTTGTTGAGTAAAGTTGGTTCACACATAAACTGAGTGTACTTTGCAAACCAAAATGACTGGGTTCACAGAAAATAATAATCAAGGCCAAACAAACCAGATTATGATGATCAAAATATGCAAATCAACCTGTATGTGTATGTGGGAGCCTTCTCCTAGTCTTTTCTTAGACTATGGTTCCAAAAATTCCTAGGCTTGTCATCAGGTTAGAAAGACTGAAGGGATGGGACAAAAATTTTTAAAGTACACATTAAACAAAACTTATAAATGTTGGTCCTAAATCAAAGAAGACTATATTTACCACATTAACTATGTGTAAAGACTACTATTCTACAATATATTATTGCAATCAACTAGTTACCAGTTTAAACTATATACATTAGAAAAAGATGTAGCTAAAGAAAAGAATTAGGGAAGATTGGCCTCATTTTATACTGTATGAACATGCAAGCAGCCATTGATAAACCTAGGTTAGCTTCTCTGAGACGGTTAAAATCCAGTTAGATATTCGTATGTACAGTAACTTCCAACTAATATTAAAATAACTGAAATGAGCTCCTGCTTGATTTTGTGCAAGGACTGGTGAAGATGAATGCTTTAAAACCAAGATTTAAACTCACCAACAATGTATTTTATAGATTAGGGAAGACTTGAATGTGAAAATATTTTGGCAATCCCTCCATTTTTGTCATTCAGGGGCAATTATTATTACAATAAGGTTTGTTCTATGATAACTATAAATGTTCTTCATAGTAATACTTTTTTGTGGGGGGTTGTGGGACATAAGTAAAATAAACCAACTTCTGCACAAAATTTATTGTAGCATGGAAGTGAATAAATTGCATTCAAAAATAATTTTTCTTTGAGTAATGCATGTAATAGTTGTCCCTATAACTTATTTTTCCTTTGCCTATATATTTATCACTGGATGGGACTCATTTGTATGCTTTTAAGTTATATTATGCCATCCTTTTAAGATATGTTGAGAGGATAAGGTTTTGGGGGGATGTTAGTTTTGACCTGCTGTTGGTGGAGGGCACCTTTATTATCGCACTGTTTTTGCCTCTTTTTTCTATTGTTTTTAATGCACTGGGTAGGGTTTTGCAAGCTGCTCAGAGCCAGTGTAGAATGGTACAGGATAGAAATCTTAGTAAATAAATAAATACCCAGTAGAGGATCCATTGCAATGAACCTGGGTATTGGAATGCTTTGGCAAAATTTTTAAAAAATAGATGATGCATTTGTTCTGCATTAATATATAAGCAATTTAAAATATACCATGCAAATTGAGTAACTGGCACAAGCGACAAGATCCAGGTAACCAATAAATCTTCTGATTTCTCTGAATAAAGTTTCAGCAGTTGGTTACTCTATTCTGTTTCAGCTTCTACTGTAAAATTCTCCAGCCTGTGGTCTCCCAGAGTCTGGCAGGAAACGATGGGGGCTGACAAAGAAAGATGGTCTATATCCTGTAATCCCTTTACCCCATTTTTCTGCTTCCTATCATATCCTTGTGCCATAAATTCAGTGGATAAAGTATATATGCACTGAAACACATACTGTATGCCCAAGGTCCAGTAATGATGCATGTATATCTTATAGTTGGTTCGTTGCATCAACAGAGCATTCCCTGATGTTTGAGGAAACTTGTGCTTTGCAACACAGTAGAAGCCACCAGAGTCTGAAATGTTACTACAAGCAGCGTTCCACCACTATGATTCACCATACCTTAAATATGTTGTTTTACATGAGGATTTAAAAGGATTCCACTCTAAATCCTATGATACCCAAATTAGTGTTTAGATAAATACTAGCCAGACCAAAGTCTTGCTACTGCTGTCCTTGGGGGTGGTATAGATGTGTATGGAATGAATGTTGCATGATCACATGGCCTTTCCTCTATTTTTTTAAGAGTCTAGCATTACAATACGCATCCTGGGGTTTTAAAAAGATAATGAAAAACAGAAAAGATCCTTTGTGCATCTTGTATGTTTTAAACGCACCCCTTTGTCTATTTCTGGGTATAATCTGGCAATTTTCCCTATATATCTTCCATTTTTATAAAGTACACACATTTATCAGACTGGATAGTTGTCCCTAGAAGCAGACTATTAAATGGGATGGAGTACCCTAATCTGCTAATTTTGTGGTTGTTGATTGTTCTTTCTCCCAAAGGAGCCCTAAAGTATGTGCACTAGTATATGCAGCTCTTGACATTTATCTGTGCAGTTCGTTGCAAACCTGATTTGTTTTTCTATTAAAAACAAATGTATTTGCTATTGACAAAATGGTGAGATGACCTGAATCTAATCACTAGTGTTTGCAACAGACCATAATGCAGCCATCCCCATTCTGGGCATGCCATAGATGTGTGGATTTCAGCTCCAGAACTTCCCGGGCAGCATTACCATTGCTAAGAATTCTAGGATGTTCCTCTTTATATCTGGAGGGTGCCTATGCTGGGGAAACTGGAATGATGTATGGTTATGCTAATAAAGAAAAAATAGTTCAAACTGATCATGAGCCAGCCTGACCATGCAGCTGCACAAACCACAAATGCAATTTTAAGCCATAGCAAGAAAATTACAATATCCAAATCATCAGAGGTAATAATTCCACTTTATTTTGCCTTGGTCAGCTACCCACCTCAAGTACTGTGTCCTATCTTGGGCACCACAATCTATGCCAGATTCAAAATAACTGGAATAGTTTCTGGGGGCTGGAAACTAACACCCAGGAAGAGAGATTGAATGAGCTGTTTATATGCCTGAAAGGATGTCACATCCAAACTCAAGATCTGCTCTCTCTTCTTTCAGAGAAGAGACACAGAATAATAGATTTGAGTAATAGGAAAGCAGACCTAACTGACTATTAGATAAGATTTATTAACCATTTAGAACTGGTCAACAGTGGAACGAATTACTCAGGAGGGGTGGTAGAGTCCCTTTCATTGACGTGAGCATGTAGAGACTGTGATGCTTTCATTTTGGATTTCTGCACTGAGCTGAGGGCTGGACTTGGTGGCCTAAATAGTCCATTTCCACCATTCTGAACCAAATAAATATCCCTTTTTTAGCAATATAATTAGATAGAGACACCAAAAATTGTCTGATCAAAACCATAAAGATTTAAGACCACATTTTAATGTGCAATTTTATGGGAGCAAATCCCATGCTTAGGATCATAGTTTAAGCCACAGATGGAAAATCCAACTATGTCATGTACAGTAAATGTATAAACTTTGTATTACAGTCTTCCACAACCAAAAACTTTCCAGAATTGTTGTATTACAATATCCATCTTTCCAACTGGATGGTGCCAGACTGAGGAAGTTTGGTCTTGAGTTACTCCTGCTTAGATATGATTTCCCATTTTTTCCAAACTAACAGATGTTAGAAAGAAAATATATAAAGGGCTTGGGATTTGTCCATCTATCAGCAAGATAACTCTACAAAAACTAAACAGAATGGGCCAAATTTGCTGTAGGAGGAAAAGACAGCAATAGAAAAATCAAGTTTAAAATGGATTGGGTGAAGCTAAGGTTGTGGAGAAAAAAAATCCATTAAAAATTTCCCCAGTGCATTCCCATGGGAGGCCCAGTTGGGCTGTATCTCAGAAGGTTGCTAACCCCTCTACTCTCAGCCTCTTCCTTCACGAGCCATGGCATAATGGTGTTGAAAAGAAATCCAGAAGCCATGCTTCACATCTTTTCCCTATCTTGTTTCAAACAGCAGATGGGAAATTAAAGATGGAAGATAGCATTGTATCAGTTTGGCTCAAGTGCTGTGCTTCTTCCTTGTTAATCAAACATAACATTAATCCAGAAGCCAGAAACAAAGGTATATTAATGGCAAGATAGTTCTGCGTGTAAGGCATGTGGTGCAGGGGTCTGCAAGCATATGATTAGCAAGTGTTTTCATCATGCAGTAACCTTGAGATTGGCATATTTGTGATGCCTTACAGTTTTTGAAGAAAGAGTATTTATTCCAAAGAACAGGATAAACACATATGGCATGAATGGAGTGGCTAAATGAAATAGCTATGTAGAAGAAGCAGTTACAGGCACAATCCCCATGGCACTTGACCATGCAAACTTATAGAAATGAGCTCAGCGAATGCCTTGTTTCATTTTCTTCAATAGGAATAATGGTGGGAGAACATCCTCCTGTTTTATATCCTCCGGCTCTTATTTTAGATAGTCTTAGTTGTTACTAATACACTGTTTCACTCTGTTGTGGGTTTCTTATTTTCCCTGTCTTTGTAGCAGTGACAACTAATGCTCTGTCAACATTTACCTTACAGTTTATCAAAAAGGTTTTTTTCCTCTGTGAAAAAAGCTTTTGCTTTTCTAACTTAGCTTGCCTGAGAATTTGCTTTAATGGTGGTTTTGAGCTTCATTGTTGCAGAAGACAGAGTGAGTTCTGTCGATATTGCTGCTTTGTATTACACATCTGTCCATTGCTTTATAGCTTTCCTCCCTGCCATATTTCCCAACCTGAAAAGGCCCAGTGGGAAAATTTAATCCTGCAGGTTTAATTGATGTGCATGGAACTAAGAAGGTGGCCTAAAGAGAGGACTGTACAATGAAAAAATGTAAGAGAATTGGATCATGAAAGAAAAGATAAATATCCCTGGCCACTTTGTAACAAAATATATGCAGTAATTTTCCACTTCACCCATGAAATTCTGCTTTTACACACATACAAACACACAACCTTGGGAGTGAAATCTCTTTCCTCAAATTGATTAATGAAAAATGCAGTATTTTTTTTTTCCATAACACTCTCTGCAACTGATTCTTAGAGAATAAACATTTGGTAAAAGGTTGGCAAGACTGTTTTGGAAAATATTAACAGCACTTCGAATCAAAGCGAAAAGTGCTTTGGGGAGTCTATTGGCACAGATGTGGTACCCATCTTTCCTTTTTAGCATTTAAGAATTCTGTTAAGATTTGACAATTAAAACAGCCCCTCCTGTCTGAATAATTTGTTTTTCCTTCAAACAATTAGACATTGTAAATTGTGTTTTGCTGATTACATTTCATTTCCAGATCTTATATATGAGATTTTATTGATTTGCCATATGATTACATATTATCTTATATTCTCTTTTCATTCCAACCTACAGAGGGGGGATTGTATGCTATTGAAAGTTGGTTCTGATTCAAATGGCCTATAAGCCTTGTAAAATAAATAAATTATAAACATTGAAACTTGGGAGATAAATTTTATATGGTAGCTGAAGGCTATATGCAAGGTTTTGAGAGCTGAATGTGTCCTTGGGTACTCAGGTTATGCACTCTGCTTTATGGGCATATCTCAGGTCTTCTTTCACCTGCTTTCTCTCACGTCTTCTCTTCCAAACATATAAAAGCATTAGAAATCAGACCAAAATATCCCTTCCTTTTTGTTTTTTGCAATTGCTCCTTGCTCAAAGCTTATTTAAGTCCTCTATGTGAATGCTTTCTGCACCAGTTATATTGGTGTCATTTGTGAGTTCATTTGATTTGTTACTAAGCTATAAGTTAAGGTAAAAGCTTACGTAAGTTAAGTTTTATACATCCTAACCATTTAGTAAGGCAGGTATAAGTTGAAAATGAATTTAAAATCGAGCAGGTACTGTAGATGTCAAAGATGGGACCAGTTAATGGGATGATTCTGTGATTAATAAGCTATCTTGGTTTTAGGCAGATCATTGGTACAGTATATGTACTTGAGTATTGCATTTTCTGGTTGGTGGTAGCTTTCAAGTACCAAAAAAGAAAAAAAAAGTCTGAAGCTCACACTTTATGCAAGCAAATATAAGTTCTACTATCATCAGTGGTCCCCTACTAGGGAATACATGGAGGGGAAAGAGAACATAAGGAATTGTCATATGGGGCATCACCTGGTATAAACTTTTGCTTAAATATACTTAGAATAACCTCACACTGATCCCTAAGAAGTCAGAAGTTGGAACCCACCTAAGTAGCTCCAGCCATTCCCCCAATACAAGGAAACAAATATGCCTAAATGTCTTAAGGCACATACAAACCCACTTTTATGCTGTTGGAGCCACATTTTTTTTTTCAGTTGCCAAAAATCAAGGTAACACAATGATTTCATGGCAAATGGTTGAAGCTGATTTTTTTAAATTAAAAAACCATTTTGGGGGGGTTGGTGAAATGAAAACATGTATCTGAATCCCATTTAGCAGACCATTTAAGTGATAATGTTCAGCTTTTCAGTTCAAAATAAGTTTGTTTCATAGCAAGGAAAACTAAAGAGACTAATTCATGGCCCAACTGAAATGTCAAGGAAAATCCTTTCAGTTCAAACAGATTCTGGTGGCAGAGAAGGATCTGATGGAATGATAGGTAGATCCTAAGGAATGTGATATAAAAAAGGCTGCAATTTTCAGCTGTTCTAATAGCCCCGATGTCTGGCGATAGAGAATTCCCTGGATGTGTAGGGAACTCCAATAGGTCTCTGGATCAAGTTGCACTCTTGGCTAAACATCAGAGGGTATTAGGATTTAGATGGCTGTAAAGTGAATAGTTACAACCATTAATGTGATCAGAGCAATCAATGCAAGGCATGGGAGAACAGATTAAAAGGATTAGAGTGACATGCAGAATAACGGACAACACTTCAGGCAGAAGAGGCAGAATTACTTTTTTAGATTGGTCAACTGATCTGGAAGGCACTTATGTGCCTTTTTTCTTTGCTTTTATTTGACAAACACAAATTATGCTTTTGATTTTTGATGGTTTACCTCCGTATTTCAGCAGTCAGATCTCCAGCAACATAAAAAAAGTGGTTGGGAATTAGTTGCTGTCTGTAGGCCAGACATTGTCTATCCACAGGCTAAGGACAAACCCCTGTGCAAATGATATTAGGCAGGTTATTGAAGTGGCAATTGAGAAAGGCTCACCTGCAAGTTGTGGACATAGCAGGAGGAGAACTGTGCTAGTCTCTGGTGGCAGAAAATCAGGAATCTGGTAGCACCTTTCCCAACTAAGAAAATGTATTAAAATTTACTTAATCTGATGAAGCATCTGATAAAGTCAGCTGCAGCTCACAAAAGCTTATGCCTTTTAATAAAATTTGTTACCCAAAAAGGTGCCCAGTTATGGCTGCATTATATGAAGAATGTATAGTTTATGGATGAAGCAAGGGTTCAGCTGTGGGATGAAATAGGAAAGGCAGCGTGCTAAACTCAAACTAATTTTTGTTGTACTTTGTGCTATTTAATTTTGGAAATAATAGAAAGTTACTGAACCATAGATGAAAGATATGTCAAACTCAAGGATTTGATTTTGCATTTATATATGATAAATTACATTAATTTTACTAAAGTCACAGTCAAACTCAGCAACTTCTTTTTGTTTTAATGGAAGCATCATCCACATGGAAAATTATTTTATTACAAGGTATTAAGTACCAAAGAAATCTAAAATATTACTGGCTTATAATTAATGTCTTTTTTTGTTTTCCTGACATAATTTGACATAATTTGGATTTGCAGACAGACTTTAAATTTCTTTGTATTTCTATTTTCAGTGTCACTGTCACTTTATCATTTGATTGTCATATTAATAATAATTATTATCATTTATATATTTATATGCCGCCAATTCATCTGGATAGCTTTGATATCTGAAGCATCAAACACAACAGATATTTATATTTCACTTGGTCTTTTGCTATGATGTTCCAGTTTTGTAGTCCATGTCTCCACATTGTAAAAGGTTGTTCAAAAGGGTGTGCATAATTATAGGGCCACTACCATGTTACTTTTGCGTCCATTTTTAGTGTATACAATAATAAATCTGTTGGATCTGCTGTGTGTTGGGCATCAAAAGAGTGTGTATTATTTTGGTGAAAGAAGGACAGATTTTGAAGCATAAATCTAACATATTCCACAAATATCGGAAATTAATTGGTGTGTTTCATAAGAGGCTATATTATAATGGCAACATTGTCTTGGATTCTGTTGAGCTACAATATGTGCCACTGTGCAAAAAGACCTAGCAGCAGATAGATCAAACAGCCGAATTCTACATGATTCCAGAATCCAGTATTTTTCATCCATTTTTGGATAGTTGTAGGTGCCAGGCCAAGAACTTGGGTTTCCCAGCATTTCCTTTTGATTAGGAATAGCCTTTTCTTCACTTTTTTCTAACCTGCCAAGTTCATGTACTAATTCGTTAATCATAGTTTTGTGCAGGAGAAATAAGTGCTTGAACTAAGTAATTTTGTTTCATAGCCATGATTAATTTTTTGCCACTGTAGAGTCACTTTTTATCTCCCATTGCTTGATTGTTCTCCCTGAATTAAAAGGAAAGGAGGAAATAAATGGGTCAAGCTGTCTGCTTGTACAACAGGAGTCAGTTTTAAGTAGAATCGACTTATTTTGTGCACTGAACTCTTCGTATGTGAGACCCTGGGCTGTCCCCTCTCAGATTCAAAAAGATTGTATTTTCTGCTTGTTGTACAGTATTACAAAAATCTATACAGTAAAAAGCAACATTTATTAGCTGTTTTTGAAAGCCAGTTGGGATTAATGAAACAATATTACATTCATTAAATTCAAGTAGAATAGATAGTGACATTCTGTTACACCCTATTCAGTTGCTATTAGAGTTTTCAGAAAGAAAAGATTAGTAGTTTATGAAATCAAGTTTGTCATCTTTATTTACAGAATATTTATCTCAAGAATATATTACAGTGTTTCTCAACCTTAGCAACTTTAAGATATGTGGCCTTCAACTCCCAGAATTCCCCAGCGAGTATGGCTGGCTGGGGAATTCTGAGAGTTGAAGTCCACATATCTTAAAGTTGCTAAGGCTGAGAAACACTGATATATTATAAAGCAACAGGTTTATTTATTAATTAATTTTTTACACTACCCAATACCCAATAATTCTGGGCAGTTTGTAGTACATAAACCTAATCTTAAGGTTCTAATTATTTACCAATTTTTCAAAAAGAACTATTCAATGTTTCTTATTCAGTATTATTATGCAGCTCTAATGCTGTTAAACCACAGAGTCTAATTTTATGACTCTGAACTTTAAGCCAAAGTTTTATGTTGGATGTGAATTTTTATTGTAGGTGTCTGGAAACACAGTCCTGTTAGCTTTACTGTTAATAACAACAGCAATACATTTTCCATTATCTATGCCCATTCAATAAATGCTGTGTGTGAGAAAGACTGTGTTCACACTTCTGCCTGCAAATGAATGCATAAATTGTACATCAAAGATATTTAAGGATGATATAATTGTATTATTGCTATGCCCCCTGTGGCCCTCAGTTGCAGACATATGTGGTAAAAATAATGGTATGATCTAACTTATGTGGCATAAATAACTATGTTTACATATCTTCTGTCAAAGAATAGATAACTAGAAAAATCTCCTGATGCCCAGTTCTGAGATATCTTCTCAGACAGAAGCTATTGATATATTTAATTATTAGATTTATGACTTAATTTCTCAAATGGGGCAATGAAGTGTATATCTTAATATTGTTTTCATATTAGTTTTTATATGTGACCATTGCAGTAATATTAGATTTCACTCTTATGATATTAATAACATGAAAAACCTCAAAAACTCTGGTTTGCAACTGCTTGAAGCAAAACAGACTACAAAAATGAACAAAGGGAAATGCCTGCTGCTGTTGACTAATGAGTCAAGCATGCTTTTCATTTAATTTACCCTGCAATCCCTATGTAATTTCTACCTTCACATGACCACAAAAATTAATTGGGCCTGCAGCACTGTGTGGGAGAACAACTTCAGAGCAATACAAGCCCGTTCATATATCTGAGACTGCATTCATGTTCTCTCCAAACTTTATCCCTGTTTAATTCAAAAGAAAATGTTAAGATACTTGCATGTCTAAAGCAATGATCCAAAAATCCAAGAAGATTTGTATGATGACCAACTGAAATTACATATTTTATGATTTGCTGTACAGTACAGTAGTTGCGAACCAATTTGTTTTTAGAGTAGAACAATGAGCATTGTTTTGCCTTACCATTAAATTATACCCCTGTTTATCCTAACAGAGTCTTCCCTACTCTGGAATAATTGGACTAGAATTTCCAGAATTCTCAGCCAACTTAGTGACTAGCTAGGAATTTTGGGAGCATTTCTGACATATCCAAAGGGCACTGACTACAGGGAAATCTATGCAACCTATGCAAATATTACCAAAATCAACCTGATTATGAGTAGTCAGGAATATGCACTAGAGAATTGGAAGTACAATAGCTCAACCATAGGAAATATTGATTGCTCCCCCCCCCCCAAAAAAACAACCAGCAATAGTAAAACTATTCTTTACTTTATCCAAATAAGCATATCTTTCAGTTCTAAAAGTCTCTCTCTTTTAAAGATATTTTAATTTAATTCCTTTAAGCTAGGGGCAGTGAAGGTGATCTTGGTTTGAATTCTGACTGGATTTTGCAATTGGCCATGCTGTTTGGAGGTGTTGGTCCAAACTGTATAGAGAATGTTGTGATGCTTATCAATATCTTGGGATTATGTTCTTACTTTTTCTGCCATCGAACCACACATATAGTCTGATTTCCTATAGTGGTATGTGGGAATGATCTTGGAAGACAAAAGGGAGAGCTGCAGACTGGCAAACTGGCATGTAAAAGATGTCTCAGCCCACAGAAAAGGGATGGCATGGAAAACATTTCAGAAGGGACCCTCCCTAGTTTTCCAGAGAGTAAAAGGAAGGGAGGGGAGAAATACTTTCAGTCTTGCAATTTTGACAGAATCTTCTGTTAACAGAATCCTCTGTTAATGTAACCTCCTGGTTGTGCTTCTTATCTGGACTACCTTGCAGGTCTAACATTTCCACCCCACCTATTCAAAAAGAGACCAAACATTTGTAGAATTGAAAGTGCCTCACACGTTGTGCATTTGTTATCATTCTATGCCTTTGGTCAGAGTTTTGTTGGGATAGTGGAAAAAATTAAAATGTGGCTGTGCGGGTGGGATACAGACAAAGATCATTTGGAAAAACTCCCAAGGCAGTCTAGTACAGGAAGAACAGATTAAAAATCTCCATGCCAATTCTGGTTGCATTTGCTTCTCATTTGCTCTATTGCATTAATGGCTTTCTTCAAGTGGAGCTAATCCATCTGGTCAGAATGTATAATTCTTTGCAATGAGATACTTATTCTACTTTTATGAGCTCATTCTCACTAATTTTATTAGTACACTTTTCCTAGTGCATTTGATCATCATAGCTTGGTTATGTATGATAATGGACATGGACTGACTAAACAGAGCATTGAAATGACTTCATGAGGAATGCAGATCTCTCCCTAAGCACAATTAGTTGCAGATGGTAAATTTATTCTTTCCTGATTGAATGAAATGGTGCCACATAGTCACAGCTGAACAATGCAAAGAATAATACTGTTTTTTTATAATCTTCAGATATAACTAACATATCAGGCTGCTTGGAAGCTTCAGTGAGTGGCCTCTGTTGAGGCATGCAGTGACATTCTTTGTGGCCTACCACTGCCTAGGGGCTGTAAATAAATAATGCTGGTTTTTTTACCTATTCATTTATTATATTACATTGGCATTCCACCCTTCATCCAAGGAACTTCAGCAAGCGACTAAATTATCATTGCCTGTGATATCCTCACCCATGTTTTGTTTGCCTACCATCCTTAGCCAAATAGATGTTGGAGCTTTTATACCAAAGGAGTAATTTAAGAAAACCTATTTTTCCCCATTGGAGAGAAGATTCTTTCCAAACCTCCCACAAAAATGCTGGATATTCAACCTCGTATCTTCTACTTACAAAACATGTACTCTGCTTCTGAACAGGGGTGTGAAAAATTTGGCAATCTGTGAACAGAACATTCTGAGGAATGAGTAAAAATACATCTTCTTCTTCCTTTGTCTTAACTGTTCTATTCAGTTATACTTACATTCCTCATTGTAGTTCATATGTGATAGTACATAGGTTGTGTATTGATTGGTTGTATTTTGACATTTTAATTCAGGATTGTGGTTCAATCATTCATCCTGAGGAATCCTGTGGTTTGCAGCCTCTCTCTGCTGAATACCTGTCAACCATTTCACAACCACAACTGAAGACATGTGAAATGGGGGATGTAAAAGGTGTGTTCTTAATATGTTTTGTGATATTCAGAAATCTTTTCACATTCTTACAAGCTTGAATATTCTTTTCTGTCTGCCACTGGGAGTCAGTTATACTTAAAAAAAGAAGAAAAATCTCAAGCTTCATTCACTGATCATGAGCTAAGAAAGATAATTTTTTAGCAAGAAAAATCAGAATTAATTTTGTGTTCCTCTCAAGAAATAAATATTGCCAGTACCAAAAAAAGGTTTCTAGGCATAAATAAATGTCTGCCCAATTTATTTGTGCTCAGCAAATTCCAGATAGAAATGTAAGAATGATTATCATTTGCTTTCTAGGACAGTGGATCGTTCCTTGCCTTAGTTGTTCTGATAATAGAACTTGTGATTGGAGGCAGATAACATGGCAGCCAAGAAATTGTCAGTACCCTGTTCTGAATAAACCAGAACTCCAAAAGTGTGTAGAAAGAAAAAAGGTAAGTCACAAGGTTGGTACAGAAAGTCTACAAGAAAAGGATAATTAATTTAACTCTTCATTTAAGCTATTGTCCATGTGTTTTTAAAGAACCAAAATACTGAATTACGAATGTATTAATAATTCTTCCATTGTAATTTGTATTATGATGGAAGAACTAACATTATTCTTTCTTAAATATATCATTATCATTTTTAATAGCTTGTCACTTGGCAGCATTCAAATTTTGCATTAAATGGTCTAAATAACCCTTTAAGGTATTGACCTGTTTCAGTTGGCAAAATGCTGTATATTAGTGTTAGAAATTAATATGTTTTGCATGAATTCTGTTTCTTCTGCTGGTTGTGTAATGCATGGCTTTGCTTCTGCTGATTAAATTTATGAAGTCTTCCTTCACATTCTTGTGCAGGCCTGAGGTGGACTTCACTTTTCTTACCTGGAAGAATCTAAGATGACTGCTTAGAAAAGCAGTTTCTCCTTAATAGGCATGGTGTGACTGTCTAACATCTGGCTGAGATGGGTGGCACAGGTACAGCTGTCTCCTAATACACATCTTCAAAAGTAAATGCTACATTGCAAATGTTGCAGTGTGTTATACAACTTAAGAACCAGTACTTAGAAATAACCCCAATACTAAGCTGCATGAGTTAATGAATGGCTAAAATATTCACCTATATATGGATGCATGAACTTCTTTAACACACATATACATTTTATTTTGGAGTAAGCAACCTGGTGTTATCCAGATTGTTTGAACTATAGCTGCGAGAATTCCAATTTTTTCATGAAAGGAATTAAAGCCTAAAACAGTTGCTGGACACCACATTACTTAAATTGCCTTATATCAGTGTTTCTCAACCTTAGCAACTTTAAGATGTGTAGACTTGAAATCCACAGATCTTCAAATTGGTGAGGTTGAGAAACACTGTTTTATATAATGGCACTGTGAAAATGTTCTGGAATAGAGGGAGCCAAATCATAATTGGTTCCAATAGAGCCAAATAGAAAGTTTGGGTGTCTTATCTTCCCGGCTGATGTAGCCAAACAGAATTACTGCTAAGGTTTGACAGGAAATATCTAACATTCCTTTTCTGCTCCTGCCTTATTTAGCACATAATTCTTCAATTCCATCTGTGGCCATCCATTTCTTCTCTAGCTTTGAGAAACTTAAATTCAGTTACACTATCTGAAAGCTGGACTATCTAACTTTATTTCTGTCGTAATTTCACCTTGCAAAATAATTAATCTAGAAAGAATGGTTCTACTCTATTTTAAAACAACATGAAGTCTTTATTTGTGGCAGGTCTGCCTGTTTATACTTATTTAGACTTGCTTAAAAGGAAAGGATATATCTTAATTCCTTTAAGAAACAAAATAAATTTATAAATAAGATATAAACACAAAAACAATCAGGAAAAAAAACCCCAAAACATCCAATGTACAAAAAAATAAGTTCAGCTCAATTTTTAAACACATCATTAAGTCTTGACCACACAGAATAATATCATTTTGTCTTTCTATTACATTGAGAGCCAGCCCATAAACAAAGCAAACAAATTAGAACAATATAGAATTGTAAAGGTGGAGTTGTGCTGTCTTCCCATCTTTGAAGAGTAATATTTTTTGATATATATAGTGTTTGGGTGTGTATGTGTGTGTATACACACACACACACACATAAATATATATACAGTATATATATAACATATATTTCAAATATTTGATATATAATTGAAGAATTTACTCACATCTTTAAAACCGTAAATGTGGAGAATCACCCAAAACAAATTGCAGCACTGACAGATTTGGGAATGAAATTGGATGATTTAATGGGTTATATTGCCTTTTTACAATTTTAAGCAATCCATTTTTTTCTTGCAATAACTTAAATGGTATAAACATAGATATATCTGCAATTTAAAACTAGTAATTACCCCAGAGTATAAGTGTGAATAAGGGTTAAAATTATATTTTTTGTTCCAACATTTTGCAGATATACCTTGCAGCATTTAATGTAGGGAATGTGCTATGGCTAAAAATGGAGCTAAGACCCTGTCATGATATTGAAATGAATGGCTGTTCACAGGAAGAATTGGGGGGTGGGGGAGATGAAAAATGATGTTGTGATGCAAACTCTGCATCTTTTGTACTTGCAATTGTGACATTAGACACTAGTATGTAAGAGGCAGAGCTTGTGTCACACAATACACTTTTGGTCATTTTGGTTAAATTTTCAGCTTCTGCAGATGTCAAAAAGTCGTATAAATTTTCTAATTGTGTCACCTTTATTATTATTATTATTATTGTTGTTGTTGTTGTTGTTGTTGTTGTTGTTGTTCCATAGAGAAATGGAAGCAATGCTGTTCTTAAAGTTACTTCTCAGAAATGTTCACATAGAACTGTATCATCTGTTAAATTATCCAAGGAATATGCCCAGCACTGGAGTAAATAGTCTCTAAAAATATGATGGGACAAATGAACTGATTGTCTCCTTTCCCAACCTGGTACTTTTCAGATGTGTTGAATCACAACTCCCATTATCCACAGTCAGCATGACCATTGGGGTGGTAGGAGTTGTAGTCTGATACAACCAGAGAATATCAGGTTGAAGAAGGTTCTTTAATCTGGAGCAGCAGATATCCTAGCAAGGTGGAAGAGAAAGTTGGACTATATATTGACAAGAACAGGTGATGCTCAAATGCTGCCCTTCTCCATGAAGCTTATGATGTGGTCCTGGAGATGCAGGTTCTATAAGGGTCAACAAAAATGTTGAGAAAGAATTGGTAGGGCATCTTAGCTTTATGTTTCACTAATAGCTGTGGCTTGTCGTTGCCTTTATTCTGACCTGCCTTTTCATTTCAACAGTCAAGTTATTTCCATCCGTGCTAACTTAGGACCACCTGGGGTGGAGAAGTACCCACAGATTGTCTGAGACATGAAAAACGGGTTATAAATCCCTAAAGCATTCTGTAACAGAGCCTGCAGAGATCAGGGAGGCGTCAGCAAAACTAATTGGTCACATACAAGGATTGAAGGAAATCTATGCTTGAAAATAATATATAATACACTATGTGGGAATTTATCTTTGAACCCCTTAGTACAGTAAAGGGTATGAAGAGTATATTACATGATCTGTTAGACTGTACCACTTGGGAAATGAAGTTTAAATGGATATAAAAACAATGAAATCCAAACCAAAAAAGTGGTTTAATTTGTTTTCCCTTGTGTGACAAAATCTTTTATCAATTTCTAGTTAACTAATTTTGACCATAACAGTTTTGCTGCAGTGTAGTATTTTGAAAAAGCCTGAAGGAACTTTTCAGGAAAAAAAAGTTGAAATGGGGAATAGAATACTAAGTCATTATTTAAATAATGATGCATATGTTACATTATTACATCAAGTGAAAGGTGATGAAACACATATTTATTCAGTTTCACTCTAAAAAAGTCCTTTATATTTTAATAGTGTAATCAAATGCTCTCAGTAATGTATTATTGAGAATAGGCCATATAAAAAAACAAGATCTGCTAAAATGCTTAAAATCCACCTATTAAAACAGGAACTTGCATATATTATTTTTTTTCACATGAAATTTCTTGGCTTAACAGTATTTAAATTTCTTCATTTTACCTGGTAGAGAAATTAATGTTATTGTAATTATATCATTATTCTCATTTGTGGTTCCTTCACATATTCTGGACAATGTGTGTGTTTTTCCTGGTTTGGTCCTTGTAATAAAAAAAACCAATTAATCCCTCTATACTCACTAGATGACACATATCAAGTAATAACATTATTCTGCTTAATTTTGAGATTGGCCAACTTCAAGAAAGCCATCTTAGATGTACATGAGGACTGTATGATATGTGTTGTAGGTTTCATTGGGATCTTCAGTATTTCACATCTGCCACATGCTACTTCTCATATTCAGTTTCTTATCTGTAAATTGGGATCTGAAGTGCGTTAGCTCACAGCAATGATTTTAAAGTATTCTGCGGATTTTTAAAAAGTGCTGGGCAAAATGCTAGATTGATTGATTGATTGATTGATTGATTTTATTTTATTTTATTTTATTTTATTTTATTTTATTTTATTTTATTTATTTTATTTTATTTTATTTTATTTTATTTTATTTTATTTTATTTTATTAAATTTGGGTGGTGACTTTGGGCGGCGCACAATTAAAATCAAGCATCAAAAACAATTAAAAATATAACTATCCACATTAAATTAGCTTTAAAAAATCAAACTATATAAAAAGACTATAAAAATAAAAAGACTCTAAAATTCAGGATGACTGGGCGGGGGGTTAGAATCAATTACCCCACAAGCCAGTATGTACTGTTGTCTGGCCCTTTTCCACATATCCTCCTAGAAATAGCATTAGAGCCTTAAAAAAAAAAATCCTATTCCAGTGCTATTTTTGGTCAATACCATTATGTATTCAGATCATTCTAAAGGGGGTTCAGAGGACCAAAGATGAGTTGGCAGTAGCCCACCTCCAGCCATTGGGATATAATTTAAAATATAACATGTAGAGTAGAGATATCTTATTCCCAACCACTGCCTTTGTCTGAACAAATATTCACACCCAGCCAGGCTAGATGCTGGGAGATAAGCCAGCGGCTTATCACTGCTTTATATCTAACTGGAAGAGACTTGTGTCTGAAGTCATGGAATCCAAATACGTGTTATCCATCATGAGTACAGTGACTGCAGAATCCACCTCACACTTTCCTAAACTAGAGAACTTCACTTTCCCTTCAGCCATCTGATGTAATTTCAGATAGGTATTAAGAACAATTTGCAATTACAGATGGCAGATCATGTATAAGTTTCAGCAGTCCTTTTAGCCTTGTTAAAATTAATACTAGGAAATACGTATCTGAAAAACAGGCTTGCATATTTAAACTACAGGTAGTCCTTGCTTAGCGACCACAATTGGGACCAGCAACTCAGTCATTAAGAGCAAATTCACGTGACCACAATGGGCTTACAACCTCACTTCCTCTTCGGTTAAGTGAAATGCTACACTCATTAAGTGAAACATCACATGACTGCAATTTACAATTTTACTTCTGCCTTCTCTATTAACTCTGTTAGCCAGCTGAAAAGCACACAAATGGTGATCATGTGACCCCGGGACTCTGCAATGGTCATAAATACTCACCGGTTGCAAAGCGCCCAGTGGTGATCAGGTGACTGCAGGATGCTGAGGCAGCCATATATGCAAAGACTGGTTGCAAAGCTAATTTTTTTTTACACCCTTGTAACTTTGAAAGGTCGCTACATGAGGCAGTCAGTAAATGAGGACTTCCTGTACATTTATGACCCTGCATCATGCAAATTGCTGTAATTTATTTATGGTGTCTACTGCTGGTCCACCAACCAGCATTAAACTAAAACGGCAGACTTACGGTCTATTGAGTTCCACTGATCCATCAACTCCTGACATTAAATGTGTGGTTTTTACCTTTAAAGGTTCTTTTTATTGGTGATTCCACTAACAGAGGGATGATGTATTACCTGATAGAGAGAGTGAATGAAACCCTTCAAGAATGGCAAAAGGCACATGGCATGAAGTTTTATCACAATGTGAACAATAGGAGTACCTTCATTAGTTATTCATATTATCCTCAGTTCTGGATCAATGTCAGCCTAAGACCAACATTTGAAGAAGCTCTAGAGCAGCTGCTACTCAGGTATGATAGAATTGTTGGCAAGATAACTTTCCTTTTCCAGGCATTCAGGTGTTTCATGCCAGCATCCTGGCTAAAAGTTGATTCTATGTGATTCCGTTTCTGCCTTTGGGAGATATTTACATCAGTTTCCCCACCGCTTCTCATCAGATTGAGAATTCTAGGAGCTCTAATCCCAACATATTTAAGAGAAGCTATTACAATAGAAGTGCAGTAATGGGTCTCAGTCTATCTCATATTTAACTGCAGAGATCAGGTGTGGCGAACTTGCAGTCCTCCAGGTATTGATAGACTAAGATACTCAATAGGCCTGGACTCCATGGTCAGTGAAAAGGGAAACTGAAAGCTCTAATACAGCAATAGGTTTCTCAACTCTGTGTAAAGAACTGTATCTCATGCATTTTCCCTTCTTCTTTACACTTCAAGTTGCTCTTCGATAGTATTTTCTATTGCTGGGAATGTTAGCATGCAATAAAACAGAAAACAGCTCAAAGGTCAGAACGCAGTGTCCTAAAATAACAGTGGAATGTTAAATATTTTTGAACATCTTTGCTGGAATGACTTCCTTGCATCAGGCATGTGCTGCTTTCTCAAATATCTATATCTATATCTATTTCTCAAATATCTATATCTATAGATATAGATACAATACAATGAAAAAAGAGAACAAATAATAAATGTTCAAGCTTAAAATATGCAGAACTATATTATCTAATGGAAAATGACATCAGTCTGTGTGGTTAAGGATGGTCAGTAGCCTTGACTGATGCATATTGCAATGTTGCTAAAATATAAATGCTGCCATCTGTTCAGATGCTAGGGCAAAGTTTGTGGTTTAGGATTATTATTATTATTGTTGTTGTTGTTGTTGTTGTTGTTGTTATTATTATAGATCACAGCCACTAGAGAATACAGGCCAGACCATACTAGTTATTGGTGGAGTCCAATGGCTGAATTTCAGTCATTTGCATATTATTCAAAAAGTACTAAAGCGGTAAGTGTTAATATTTCAGATTTTTTTGTTTTGTATTATAATGTGAAAAACCATTAGTATCCCTAGGGACTATTTCCAGTATGATTTTCAAAATGCTTAGTGTTTGTGCATACTTGCAAACCTAGCATCTGCAACGTGTAGAGGTCCAGATACTGCCAAACTACAATTCCCTACTATCCCAGCCAATATGACTAATAGTGAGGGATGCTGGAAGTTATTTAACAATATCTAAAGAAGGAATCCCCAACTTTTGTGACCTGATGGGCACATCTGAAATCTTGAGAATATGCTGTGGATATTCTTCCAAAACGGCTGATGGGGGTAAGCTTGGATATTCACAAAACAGCTGCAAGGTGCTATACAGCCACTTGGAAACCACTGATTTCTAGAATGCTACTTGCTACACCCTTCCCTACTATTCCTCTTGACTGTTGCTTATTTTATTTTTTTATTTTATTTTATTTTATTTTATTTTATTTTATTTTATTGGACAAGCAAGCATACTTTTGAAAAAACAGCTGTTTACAGAGCCTGTTTGGATTCTAGAGATACTCTTGGAAATAAAGATGACACTGAAGGCTAGTGCTTTGCTTTGCAGCATTTAATTTAATTGTTTAAATTAAAAAACGTAATAAGTCAGGGCATAGGCCAAGAAAAGTATCCGCTGGCATGCTGGCATCTCCAGACATCTCACCAAAGGAGCCTGAGACATGAGAAACACAGGTTTATCATTCCCAATGACTTATAAAAAATTGGTACATTATGTTCACTTTCTTTTGGTATAGCACTTCTTACATCGCCTTTTTGTGATAAAACTAACCGAGTATTTTAAATAAGAAATGTAAAAACCAGTTCCACAATGTCTCCTTGAAGAGGGAAAAAAAAAAAAAGGGTAAGGCAAGGAGGGCATTTTTCTTCTATTTGGGTCCAAAGCTTCCTATATCTATTAAATTTATTGGGCTAGTTAACTGGAAGAAACTGAATATCCTTCAAAACGTTCATAGCGTTGCTTTAGCCTACACAACTGAATGGAACCATAGATCCAAATATACAGCTTGCTGAAAAAAATACAATGTCCACCACATGTCCACTGGGACACATGTTGGGCTTTTGCAGTGCCTGGCCATCTAGCAACAGGCACGGGAAAACCAGTGAATCAATCTCCTTCCTCAGACGGAGAGCTCCTAACTCGATGGAGCTGTTTTTGTGAACAGCTGTGGCAGAACTTTTTGAAGCACTTTGCTTGAATAGAAGGTCTCATACGAAGATAATTGGAATGGCATATCCCTGAGGGATGAACTCACTCTCCCTTCTCTAATCCTATATGGAGCAAAATGAGTAGAAATTGCATTTTCAATCAGTTCCTTAGCTTAGTTACATGCGTGACACTTTCTGCTGCCAGTACTACAAAGCAGTGCAAAACATAGTGCTTGGCTTACACATCAATTCTTTGGCATGTGGAGTTATCCCATTTTCTAGTCAGGCAGAATGATCTGCATTCTGTTTGCTCTGAGGACTTAGAAAATATAAAATAGCTTCCATTTCAACTTGAGGGCCAATTCACTTGTCCATCTCTTTCAGATTGCTGACCATTGTCATTTTATAGCTTGTTTTTGTGAAAATTACTTCTTACTGTAATCATTCCACTCCAACTGCTTGCAGGTTTAATCTCGAACCTGATAAATTATAAAATAAACTGGCATAAGAAATCCACCCCTCAAAATATGTTCTTACTGTTATGATTTAACCAAAAATATCTTAAATTGATAACTGTGGAGAGATCAGCCTTGAATTATAACTCAAGGATGTTCTCTCCATAGTTATCAACCTAAAATTATATTGGTATTATATGAGACCACTGTTATCTTCAATTTTCACTTAGTGTTCACATTACCAATCTGAAGATTAAGTTAAAAATCAAAGTTTTAAATGAAATGTCATTTTGTTGAACCTGAATGTTACATCAATGAGAATTTCTTAAAATACTACACCTATGCAAATCCAAAAATAAAATATATCTATTTTTTTGTCACTTGTTCTATAGAATGAATCTCTCAAATATAATGGTAGTGATAAAATCCCTGGGAGTGGGCTTTCATCTGCCAGTGGATGGAGTGCACACACTCTCACCAGTAAGTTACATTTTGTTCGTAGTCTGTTAAAATTAATTGTTCCTTTAAACAGTAATTTTTCTTTTGTTTGGCATCCTGGCCCTAAGAATTGCACTGATTCTGTAATGCGCAAGGACATCAATAATAACAATAACATAACTATCAGCTCTTCAAGGGTGGCAAAATCAAGAAACGAGCAGGGATTCCTAGAATGCTCTTTATTGTTGTAGGGCAGAATAACAGAATCTTGAAAGCCTGTTAGAGTATCTGTCTACTCCATCTTATACCAAGCAAAATCAAAGCAGAGTTATTCTGAGTTTCTTTCTCATGCTTTCCACTTTCTCAGGACTAAGTAGACTTTTCTTGTCCCATAACAATTCGTTGCTCCCTTCCTTCTTCCCAAAGCCTGATCTACATTCTTTCAAAACTATAATGTTCATGATAAACAATAAAAATTTAAAAGTACATTAAGATGTAGCAAAATACCCCCCCCCCCAAAGCAAAACACAGCAGTACCTCATTACTCCCCAGGTACCATCTGGAAGAGCTCTTAAGGGGGAGGCTATTCCACAGAAAAGGTTCCTCACTGAAAAACAACTTTGGGCCTCAGCCTCCCTCACTTCATTAAAGTAGGGAACCACAAACCGTATTTCTAGATGAAAATAAACTTTGAATTGCACAGGTATATTAGGCACATGCTGGGAGTGCCAGACAAAAAAAGGGCTGCTGCATTTTATACCAGTTGCAGTTTCCATGTGGTCTTCAAAGCGGCCTCATGTACAGTGCATTGTAGTAACTAGTTGAGTAGTGTTGAGGACGTAAATCATTACTGCAGGGTCCTTCTGCTCAAGAAAGTGTTACAATTGGCACACCCAAAGGTCCCCCTGGCCACAGCCTCCACCTGCCTGTTCAGCAGGAGCCATTTATTCAAGAAGATTACCAAGTTATGGCCATCCTTCAAGATAATACCTCCTTCTCAAGAAACAAAACAGAGCTTAGTAGAAAACCATGATGATCAAACAACAACTCCATCTTACTGAGGTTCAACTTCAGTCTATCTTGTCCCATCCCCAACATCCTCAAAACACTGAAACAACTTTTGACAGCTTTGGTAAACAAGTGGCCCTTGTCCAACTGTGGTAGAAATGTAAATAGCCAACAGTGTGATACTTTCATTTCCTCACAATATATTTCTTCCCTCAGTGGCCATGCCATCTGGTGACAAATATGTAAATTATTATGAAAAAGTATGGTCTGAATTTGCCCTCCCTGCCTCTCTTCCTTCCTTTTTAAACCATGCCTGTTACATGAAGGGTAAGCAGACTTCAGACATGTGTCTTTACTTTGCTTTTTTAATGCAAGTTGTGCCAACTGAAGCTGAACATAGTAATTTGTTCTGTGTACCAAAAGTGAGCTGTGTTTTTTTGACACAAAGCTTTCCCAATATAATTTGAAAGAGTGTCAATTTTTGTCCTATCGTTAAATTATTAAAGTTAGATATCACTTTGATTTACTGCCTATCACCCAGGAATCTATTATTTGATTCTCATTTGCCTGTATTACATTATACAGATTTTTTTCACAGTATCTAGGAAACTTTGAGTGAGATAAAAATAATATAATATAAAGTTGGATTCCAGCCACATTATAATGAGTTTGACAGAAATGCATCACTCATTGCATACAGCATTACCAGATTAAACCACTAATAGTTTTTTATCTCCTCACTTGTAAATAGCTGTAGGATTGGGGTGCCTAAAAGACATTTGATTTCTGAAATATTTTCTCTATCCCTCCCTCTTTTTATTTCTTTTCCTCCCTTTCTCGTTTGTTTTAAGAAGATCAGTTTGGGAGCTGTTTTAATCTCAGACATTCTTGTATATACTCAACACAAAAGTTGAGATTTTCTTCTCAGATTTCCATACAAATCATTCATTTGCTTACCATTCTTTTATTCAAACAGAAACTAAAATAAGCAAAGAAAGTTGATGTGAGGTATCTTGATTTAAACTGCAGGCAGAAATACAGAATTTGTGGAATGAGAATCTTGCCATTCTAAACACTGCAAAACAGTATGGGTATGAAGTAGTCGATACTTTCATTATTACAATGGGACGGTACAAGGAATTTTTGCAAGGGAAATGTGGATGTCATTTTCATGAGGTAAGTATTTGGGGTTAATGCTCCAGCACGGGTATTTATAGGCTTTTAATTTTGTTCAACTTTAATGAAAATGTTTGAAATATAGCTGTATTTTGGCAATCCACTATGAGCATTTTACAGTGAGATCAGTTAGGGATACATGCTATTGAACATGGTGCAGCTTGATTCTTAGTAAACATGCCCAGCAATGTAACATGAACAGGGAAAGAAGAAAAAGAACATATGCTGTGTTCGTGTGAACAGAGAAGATGCACTGAAAGGTAAAACGTCAAAAAGAGTATTATTGAATAAATATTAAGAGAATTGCTGAGAAAAATACCAATCCATGTCCCTTCAGCTTACCAGGAACCCCAAAGAAATGGCAGCTGATGGACCCTGAACCTGGAAGGTAACTGTGTGGCACTTTTCCAGGTCTTTGGTTATGTACTGAGGTTCAGTATCCAAGGACTTTTGCCACCATTTTTACTTCTCTGTAGAGACAGGGAGTATAAACAACAAAAACACCTGGAGATGGCTTGGTAGCCCATCTTATCAGGGACTTGGTCATAATTCAGACAGTTGACACAGCCAGAAATATTTTTGAAAAAGAGGGGGTCCCTAGCAGGTAACACTTGGGGATGGTCTGATGACATATTTGGGGAAGACTGTGGACAGCATGCAGCTGCCCCCCTCCCACCAGGAGGTAGATGAAGAAGCTCATGGCATCCTCTTTATCTTAATGTTACAAGTAGGAATACAGAGAAAAGGGTTAAAGGCCAGAATGATTTGGAATTCAATGCTGCAAATTCTAGAGCTGGCTAAGTAAAAATAATTACACACAAATTGCCTCAGTTGGCTATGCAGATACATCTTATATGTGTAAAGGGGAAAAGCTCCTTGCCAGTCTTGCACCCTGCATTTGCAATCTATGCACACTTCTGCTCAGAACTCTAAATGCGAGCCATGAGAAAATGAGTGGTTTCCCAGGAATATTATTGAAATGGCTTTAAAGAAATCAACTACACTCATCCGGAAAAAGCAGATGCGTGCCCATCCATTGTCATTCTTTCCATCCATTGCCAAAAGTAAACAAGCCACAAAGTTTATCCACAGAGTTAGTCCTGAAAAAGCATTTTTCCCCCCAAGCACAGTGATATTTCATGCTTCAGTATTCTATCATACAACCATGGCAGGGTTGGCAACCATACCATTATTTGGGCTGATATTGATTTTGGTGTTTGTGTGCACACTTACATTGTTGGAGAGACAGAAGCTGCAAAGAAGAAAAGGATAGGAACTAAATTCACCACTTTTCAAGATTGCATTGTAAGACCTTTAAATGATTGCAGAATAAAATGACAGTAGTTTTTAGTAACTGAATTGTTATGCATATACAGCTTGAACTGAGGATTTGTTGCATGAACTTGAAGCCTTGGTGTGAATGTCTTGCAAACCATTGCTTCTATCTGTTTCAGGTGGCAAAATCAAAAGTATCTGAAAGAAGTTTTCCTACAGCAACAACATTCTCAAGACCCTACGCTCTGGGCAAATATTTCAACAACCAAAGCAACCTTGTGAAACTACAAGCTTATGCATCCAATTCTCAATCTCCTTATCATGTGAGAGGCCCAATAAATCAAGTTTATTCTGAAATACTTCTCAGCAGGATCTGCAGGAATAACAGAAAGGATGCTGGCATGTAATTTTGAATGGTGGAGACGTAGAGTACTAAGACTTCCCACTTTCCCATGGGGCGATCCAGAGACCCTCTCAGATTTAGTGCACACTTCTCTGAATGGCTGAACACATTAGCATAATTCAAGACATGTGGACATTTCGTCAAAACCTTATAAAATCAAGATGCGTCTTCATAGGTCTGTGGTTTCAGAGGGAGAAACAGAGAAGTACAAGGGGCAAAAGCAAGAAAGAGGAGTTACTTGAAATAGTGCCCAACATTAAATCAGTTGTAAGCTACGTTTATGCAATATTGTATGATAGGATGTACTGTATTTTATTCACTATGTTTGTAGAAACTCCTGAAGTATAGGTACAGATTTTATGGATATATCTTGTAAAATGTAAAAATCTCATTCCATGTTTAAAAGTTTTATGATTATAGGTGAAAAAAGCAATAGAGGAAAATGCACTTCTAGCATTTGTATTGAGGAAATGATGGCATCAGCTCTCCTTGCGCTTGTTCTAGGAGTCCAAAAAAAAAAAAAAGTCCAACAGGGAGATTTCCTGACAAGTTTTTGTCCAAACTGATTGATTGATTATGTGCCATCAAGTCAATGTTGAGTTCTAGCAACCACATAGACAGATTTTTCTCCATGACAGTCTGTCCCTTACCTGGTCTTTCAGTTCTTCCAACAGTGGATTCATTGCCACTATAATTAAATCATCCATCTTGCTGCTGGTTGTCCTCTTCTTCTCTTTTCTTCCATCGTTCCCAGCATTACAGCCTTCTTTAGAAAGCTAGGCCTTCATATAATCTGTCCAAAGTAGGATAATTTGAGCCTGGTCATTTATGCCTCTAGTGAAAACTCTAGGTTGATCTTGTCCAAATTAACCTGATTTATATTCAGAATGCCAGGTAACTTCCACTTGTTGTTCCATTGCACTAAGATTAAACATGTACAGTGTGGCTGCATGAAGATGTTTTGCTCCTTCTTCCTTCTTTTTCCTCTGTTGTGAGGTGATCCAAGTTTCAGAGTGCTTGATTGTCTTCCAACAGAAGCAAGAATTTAAAAAGGATTGCCTGTATAAATATCTTTATATCTTATATCTACATTTTGCATCTTTACTGCTCCTACATTTTTCTTCCTCCTCCTCCAGTAGTGGAACTGACTTGAGAACTCCTAAACAAAACTATTGTACTGTTTAGCAAAGGGCATTTAAGAATGGGGAAAGAAACCTTCAACTCTTTCAATGGCAACTTGGATCAAGCTAATATGAGAAAGACTGGTTTCCTAAAAACCATGCAATGAGGTTGTAGCTGCATGATTTGAACTGGTAGTGATTATTTTTTACTCACATTTGTAGTGATATGATGTATATGCACTGGGTTTCCTTTCACTCTGCCAGAAATCATGCCCAAAAGTCTGAGGGAAGTCACAGAAAATCCAAATACCATTTGCTCAGCTCATTGGGATTCTGTGTCTGGTAGCCCAGTTCACCTTGTTGGGTGCATATTGCCAATAGAACCATAACAAAAAACCAAACTCATTTTCCTGCAGTGGCCTTGCCAGGATTATCTGCAGGGTATGGTAAAGATGGTAAAGATGGTGGCCGGGGCAGTAGGACGCACATAAAAAAAAAATGGGAAGAGCTTTGATCTCATCATCATGGCTGCCATCTTGAATTTTCTGATCGTGCCCTGCAGACCTTGCTGGCCCCTGCCTTTGCACATGTACTTTTCCTTTGCTCATTTCTTTGATGTTAGAGTGCAGTGTCCTCAAAATTTATCTCTGAATAAAAAAGTTTTTAGTAACCTTACAGAAATGATTATGCAAGTATCTCAAAAAAAAAAAAATGCATACGAAGTCTAAACTTGAAGTAACCTGTGATAGTGCTGAAGGTAAATCTGAAATAAAGGTAGACTTGCCTTACTGAAGAGTCTTAAAAATAATTATACTTACTTATAACTTGAATATTCCTATGGATACAAATTCTGATTTTTAAAAATACATTGCGAGGTGATCCAGGTTTCAGAGTGCTTGATTGCTTTCCAACAGAAGCAAAAATTTAAAGAGGATTGCCTGTATAAATATCTTTATACTGAAAGTAATGTTAAAGTTGGACTCATATGGAAAGTCTTTTTTTGAAAAACTAGAATGAATTCTAGTTGTGTTATATAGTTCATGCTGGCAAATGTGCAATGCGGTTTCTGCATATTCACCATTATATGGTTATCCTATGCTGTCCTTCACTGGGTTTAATATTTCTCAGATGTTGCTCTTTTGAAAGCAACATTTCAGTCCTATATTTTTATATGCATATTTTTATGTAAACTTATCACTGTAACATGCACATCACTCTAATATGAATATGGACCATAGATGTTTATCAGTGGTATCTAATTTGTAATTAGGCAATAGTAAATATATATAAAATAAATATTGATATACTATATGACGCATTTCCTTGATATGGGTATCTTTTTAATTGGCATGTGAAAACAGATCACTGAAAGTATCACTTTCTGATGTATATTCAGTTGTCTGTTTTCTTTAGTATGCAAAGCATCTTTACAAAGAGATACACCCTAAACATCCTGGGAAACCACGATGACCAAGCTGATTTTATTGGATCTCTTTGTGGATAAATAGTATTCCCAAATGCCCAGCAATTTCTTGATATTTATATTCATGCATCAGGATATTTTCAAATGGCATCAAAGCCTTTACTCACTCTCATTCACTGATGATGAACGTAAAACATTTGTAAGGGGCAAGTCAAGATAAGAGACATATACCAGTATTTAGACTAATAATAGTCTAATAGTCATTCCCAACCATATTGCACTGCCATTCATCAGATTCTTTGTCTACGGTTCCAGACTTATTCAGACTTATTCAGCCTCTTGTACCACAACTCCCCACTCCCCCTGGGTATCATAATGTGCTACTGAAAACATTAGAATATCATCTAAAATAAATTTGACAAATTTTAGCAAATAGACAAGCAGTTGTACAAAAATCTCTCTGACAATTGTTCTTGATTTGATGGTTCATCTTAACATTTGATACAGACATTTATTCAAAAACCAAATATTCTGTAATTGAGGATTAGATCTAAAGAGTATTGATGTATAAACAGTACAATTCTCTAACAGCAATTTCTTGTTCTCATATAAAAATGTATCTCCCTTATTGAGTCAGGTACTCTAAGTTCCACTTTCACCTTGGTAGGTAGTGAGCCTCTAATATTTTGTGTTTTATTAAATATGATTAATTCTGGTGAGTAGATCTATTTTGATCTCTTGCTGCTTTGTCATCATTGTTTTAAATGTGTAGACCAGTGTTTCTCAAACTTGGCAACTTTAAGGTGTGTGGACCTGGGGAATTCTGGGAGTTGAAGTCCACACATCTTAAAGTTGCCAAGTTTGAGAAACACTGGTATAGACTAAAAATTATGCTGGAGAATATTGGGAAAGGAAGTCTGGTATACCTGGAGGGCATCTATTTAGGAGGGCTGTTTTAGATTGTACTGTGAATACCTCTTGAAGATTTTTTTTAAGTGAAGGGCAGTATGCAAACACCTCCAAATAAATATATATATTTATCTGGGACTAATCCCCAGTAGACTCTATTGGACTTCTAAGTGAACTTGCTTAGAGCTGAGCTGCAAGTCAAAACTCCACTTTTGCAAAGATCCATGATACTGCCTGAAACAAAATTCTGGATAATGTTCTTGTTACCCACAAGTATGAATACACTATAATTTTTTTCCACCTGCATGCTGAGAATCCTCCTTAGACCTAGCCTATTTACTCATCTGACTACGTGCAGGAATGCAACACAAGTTTTCCTCCCATGGGGGTAAGAACATTCCCTTCCTTTGTTATTGTATTTTTTTCAAAGAAATGTAGGAGTGGAGAGAAAATATCTGCGTGTGTGTGTAAACCAATACCTCTTATTGATATTTAACATATTTTTCATGAGGTCTAATAAACACAATAAATAAAAATAAGTTGCATGTATGCCATTTGCAGGGCAACATGTTAGACCTAAGTCCAATCTACTGTATGTTAATGTTCTTGAAAGATAATAAATTCTGAGCATGGAATATGCAAATACTATGTTGTATACTTTCTTTGCATCCCTTTGACCCAACATGACTTATTAAACCATCAAGATGTACTTTCTTAATCAAGCCACTCTTCTGCTATGTTTAGTTCATTGAGACCTTCCTGTGACACACCATCCCCCAAAAGTTCCTAAAGTCCAAACTAAAGAATGTGTCAAAATCAATTTTTAATCCTTTGCCAGGACATTCTGGTTGGCACTTCCTTGTGGCTGGCTTCCACAGTGCATCTGGAACGTTAGAAGGATGAAAAGATACATGACAATGAACACAGTGCTATGTTGCTATCAGGACTGGCAAATACTGATTAGTATTCTGAGTCTGACTGGGTTCCAGATCCATGGTGAAGAGTATAGTTGGGCAGTGTAAAAATCAGATGTAAGAGCTTGGGGTAGGAGGGAAATTTGTAGTTTAGAGAGTTACTCAGCATGGAAGTAGGAGTAAATAGATTGAGAATTAATATCTATACCCACTTCCTCAACAATAACTCTAAGTCTGTAAAATTGTATGGAGATTTAATTATTTTCTTCTGTGGCATTTCCAAAGTGCCCTTTTATCAGTCATCAACTTTTTGGTGTTTTTGTTACATGTTACCAGAGCATAACCAACAGAATTGCTATTTAAAATTAAAATATAGAAGAAAGCATGAATTTACAGTTCAATAATATACTTACCATCCAATTTCAGAAGGGTGGACTTTCCTTAAGCATTTTTGTTCCATGTTAAACATTAAAACCATAATAGCCTAAATGATCAACTTAAACATGTGTGTCTTTAACTCTCAACCCACAATTTAAAAATTACCTAACCAATTAATTAGTCATTGATTTGGTTGATTTATCTTTTGGTTAAAAAGAGAGGGTTACAACTCATTTTTATTCTGGTAGATCATCATCTTCACCAGCTTGAAAACAGCTTTACAGCAAAGTAGAAAGAAGTGTACTGAAACATCCTGGTGTAATGGAGTCTGCCTGTCCTGGCTGGATAATTCTTTAATTCTGTGTGCAGAATTCTTTCCCTCTGGGCTTTGCTTTTGTAACCTTTCAAAACAAAGAGCTGTGTAGATCAACTGTTGAGGAGTATTGGGAGACCTGGATTTATACTCTGTTTCCTCATTCCCCACCAGAAAGCATATAAATTAAACAACTGGAAAGCACATTGAATGACATGACATGACGCACAAACTCTTGTATTTGGATCTGCGTTTTTAAAAAATTTCTGCTTATACTTCTCTTTTGTCTTGTTCCAAAGGCCTCAAAGGAAACATTTTAAATGTTCTCAGAACTTCAGATTCTTGTAATTAAAAGAAACTGTAATTGCCATCCTCCATGCTTTATCATAGATAGATCACAGATTTACTTTTAAAAAAACATTAATAGGTAAGAAATTATGTCTATGTATTTGTATTTGTATTGTGTGTGTGTATGCATATGCAGATAGATAGATAGATAGATAGATAGATAGATAGATAGATAGATAGATAGATAGATAGATAGATAGATAGATATAGATGATAGGTAGGTAGGTAGATAGGTAGGTAGGAAGATAGATAGATAGATAGATAGATAGATAGATAGATAGATAGATAGATAGATAGATAGATAGACAGACAGACAGACAGACAGACAGACAGACAGACAGACAGACAGACGGGAGAGTGGCTCCTACAGATCCCAGGAATGACATCCGAGCTCTCTGTCCAGAAGAGTGCAGTGCTAGGAACAGCTAAGATGGTGCGTAGAACCCTCAAACTCCCAGGCCTCTGGTAGAGGACCCGAGATTGAGGAAGACACAGACCACCCATAGGGGTGAGAGGGTAATTTATTTATTTATTTATTTATATATATGTGTGTGTGTGTGTGTGTTTGTGATACATATATACAGTCTTTCCCTCTGTACAGCAGACTCTGAACTGTGAATTTTTTTTTCTTTGACAACATTCTCCCTTTTTTTTCTTTTTTCTTTTGGTGATTAAGACACAGAAACATGTTGACATGTTGAAAACATAATTATAGAAAAGCCTTAATTATATTGTAGTAATCTTGCTACCAACTGCTTTTTGTTATAGCCTGTGTTTTATTCTCATTTATATCGACTCTTGGTACAAATCAGTGTCTATATCTCATTAATAATGCCACTTAAATCTATTCTTTAAATTAAATGAAAGCAAAAATATGATACAAAAACACGAAATTAGGAGAGATGGGGATTATGGTTTGAGAGTTGGAGATTGGAGAATGTCATTCTCCCATCTCCCAC
Organism: Python bivittatus; assembly: GCF_059951505.1. Lineage (NCBI taxonomy): Eukaryota > Metazoa > Chordata > Lepidosauria > Squamata > Pythonidae > Python > Python bivittatus. Next base: position 8,967,109 of record NW_028277058.1, on the reverse strand, counting down.
TTATTTCCCTACAACTCCATCCCCAAAATGCTCTTTCCCCAAAAATGTATCATACTACTTTTGCTATCATACAGATTTCAGGGTGCCGTTCTGAAAAATATCTCAAGGGGATTCTCTCTGTGCAGGCCAATCACCTGATCTCAATTGTCACCATTCATTGCAATGTTTTTCAGTATGCAAGCCTGTGATCCAGTCAGGAATTGGTTTCATTTTGAATTAATTTAAGCATTCAGTCCAGAAACATTCATTAAGAACTGATGCTGTTTTCGGAGGCATAAACATGTAGTAATCCAAGTCATTTTTCAGGATGCAAAGCTTTCAAAAAAGCACAAAGCTGAATGTAGGGTTACATTCAAAACTTCGAATGAACGTTGCCCAAGAACTAAATGGCATGTCTGAATGTTGACATGGGCAAGTATTTTTACTTTTTTTTTCTTTCCAGCATACATTCCCACAGGAGAAGGATGCTGGGAACTTTATTGCCAACCCATAAAGTGAGGCTTTTGAAGGGCCGGACTCCAAAGTATGCTAGTTACCTTTTTAAAAAGAATGCATTTGTTTGTTTCACAATACAGTGAAGAGAATATAAAAGCCATATACAAGAGCCTTATTCTCCGCTGGGCAGGCGCGGTGTCGTGACCCGAGGCTGCCTGCGCTTCCGACAACAGGTAAGGGCATCTAGCGATCGCGCTTCGCGGGTCCAGAAAGCCTATATGCTCAGTACCCCCGTAGATCTTCCTTTTATTATTATGGACGCGTGCACGGCCAGTCCCAACCAATCAGAGCTACGTTGAATATTCATGACCTCCCTCTAGCCAATGAAGCAGCGGGCAGGGAGCACAAAAAACCTGAAGTCGAAAGAAATAAAGAAACTCCGCGCGCAACTTTTCTCACCTTCCAGCGCGGCGCTGGCGCTGGCGCGGCTCTTCCCCGGCTGGAGGATCCCTCGCGTTTAACTCCCAGCGCAGCGAGCGTGCCCGGCGAGCAGAGCGCAGCGTCGGCCAGATCCCCAAGGGCGAGGGGGTTGGCGGTGCCCGCGCCCGAACGAGCAAGGGGGAAGGTAGGGCTTTGGCTCTCCAAGGAGCTCCATGCGTTGGCTATGGAGAAAGGGGCGCCCTTGGGACTGCCTCGCCTGTGCGTGCTGTGGACGGCGGTGCTGTGGGAACTCTGCCCCTGCGGCGCCCACGCCGACTGGATGTGAGTAGAGTGGACTCGCTGGAGCCGGGCGTGGGAGGGAGCGGTTTGAATCTCCCGGGTCTGTAATCTGCAGGAGTGCCCGGCGAAGGATACGGGATGTGCGCCTTCTGAATGAGCCAGCGCCGCCTCCACACTGCGCAATTCCATGATTGTCCTTGGGTGAAGCGCTGCAAATGACGTTTGTCCCCTGCCAGAGGCCGGGCGGATGGTAGTTTGAAGTGAAAACATCACTGACGAGCATGAGCAATCCCAAATCAAATGCCGTTCCCTTGAAAAGGCTCAAACGGTGACAGGATGACAGTTCTTAATGATGTTAAGGCAGGTCACTTTCTACTTCCTAACTAAGAGGCTTTGAATCCGCTGAAAGGGGAAGGATCTCCAGGCCAGTTGAAACCTCGCAGCTGAGTGGTTTTTTCAAGCCCAGCCTCTTTAGCCCTACTTACATTGTAGTCTGTGTCAGTATTATTAATGTGCCGTAAAACAGAGTTTTTATTAAATTACAGATCAACCAAAAACAGATTAACCAAAATGAAACCATAGGGAATGTATTATATACTTTATTTTGCTAAATAAATGACCAGCTGCTTGTTTACAGCATGTTCAGATGGTCTAAAAGGTGAAAGGGAGGTTTGAATGTGTGCATGTATACACACACACACATACATACCTATTTAATGTTGTGTGAAAAGAGCCCAAAACTCTGGCTTGAATGCATTAAATCTATTTAAATCTACCCTTACTGCATTTCCTGAAGGCCCAAAGGCTTGTGTGTGGAGATGCTCCTTTAAATATATTCAAAGTGTGTACTGTTCCCAATAATTGTGCCAGAATAACAACCTTATTTAAAACACACACACACACACACACACACACACAGAGTCAGAATACCTGGGCCCATTAATCTTTCTGATTACAAAATAAAACCATACTGATGGGCATTCCACCGCTGCTTGTTGTCTTGTGCTATCTGAAATTATTTAGAAAAGTTGTTAAATGTGAATGCTGTTATTTTAATATTTTGAAGATAGGTTTAAAAATTATTCTCTAATTACTCAAAAGCTGGCAGCATTCAGGCAAACTTTATCTGAATTTAGAAGCTAAGCAGAGTCAAATATGGCTACACATTTGGATGGGAGACGACCCATCTTAGGACTATGACTAGGCTAGGAAGTCAAAACATCATTGTGGAGGATAGACAATGGCAAACTGCTTCCTTCTGGTTGCCATTATATGGATGTATCCATGGAGTCCCAAAGGATTACATTTGACTGGAAGGAAGTTGCTTTCTAAATGGGCATGGAAGTCTGAGGGAATGTGTCAACTGCTATGCAGTATGCATTGCTATAATCTTATACCTTTTTTAAAAAAATAGTTCTATAGCATTTCCTGCCATTTGATAGACTGTATTTTTCCAAATTGAATTGCCTTATAGGAAAAACTATATTATTCTGAATGTAGACTTAATTTGAAAATGATCCTCTATTTAATGTGGTTTTTTTCCATGTAAGACCTTTGTGAGCACACAAATATGAACATCGGACATTTCCAACCCAAATGGGGACTGAGCTAATCTCTTTTCTGAAGACTGCTCATTCAGAGGAGCTCACAGAACTAAGTAGACCACATGTTAAATAGCCCCATTCCTAAGCACTTGCACAGGCCTGGCCAGGTAGTTCTTTTATTTCAGGTTTGCCATTCCAAACTATCTGGACATAGCATCCTAGAGGGTGTGGAGAAATGTTCCAATAAAAATTAAAAGGTGTTCTTCGCAGCACTTGTAAAATAAAACCCACAGGGCATGTTCAGTTTGAATATAACAAAAGCAAGCAATCTTAAAGGATGTATTTCATTTGGCACAGGGTGCGGAGGACTGCACTGAAAAAATGGCAGTGGGGAAAAAAGGAATAAATTAAGAGTAAATACATTCGAAGTATGAATAAAGACAGTAAGTAGCAGTAGCAAGATGCTTCCAAGAGGTCTAAAAGAAGAACATTGAAAGGCATAGCAGACATTCTTTTACACCTTGGCCACCATTATTTTTTCTTGAAGATAAACTATATATACTGTATGCACACAGAGCCTGCATTGTCATCAACTTGGGCTTGGAAAAGACTGAAAAGTTTAGAGTGCAGCAAAAAGTATTTTTGAAATGTAATTTCAGGCATGAGTCTGAAATTCATGGTATCCTGGATGTTATTCATTTTTAATTTTTTCTAGATCTCTAGGCTTGTAAACAATTTAATTACTTTTGAAATCACTGAAAGAATAGCCCATGGTCCCCAGACTCCTGATTCTTTGCCTATAATTAATCTTATTAGCCAGTGCAAGGAGGCTGTCACTTAATATGCCTACCCCAAGTCTCAGCTCCTTTGTCCATCTGTGTTTGATGATGGTGTGTCATATTTTTCCCCATCGTCACTCTATGGAGCTGTGGCAGTTCTTGACCGTAGAGGTTTCATTATGGGCCACCTCTCTGTCTGTGAGCATAACATGAAACACGTGGTATTTGGGTCTCACCCCCGGGACTGCTTTTGCAGGTGGCTGGGTATTGCCTCCTTTGGTGTCCCAGAGAAATTGGGTTGTGGTAACCTGCCGCTGAATGGTCACCAAAAAGACCTGTGCAAGAAGAAGCCCTACCTCCTGCACAGCATCCAAGAAGGAGCACGCTTGGGCATCCAGGAATGCCAGAGTCAGTTCAGACATGAGCGGTGGAACTGTCTACTCTCTCCGGAAACGGTGTCTGCACTTTCCACTAATCCTTCATCCATCTCCGTCTCTCCTGCTTTCTCCGTCTTTGGCTATGAGTTGAGCAGCGGTAGGTTCTTAGTTGGCAGCAGTGGTGGTTGGGAGGTCCTCTTGATGGCTTAAGCCTGAACTCTTATGGTCAATGTTGGCCAAGCTAGACCAGGTTCTCATTAGCCCAGGAACAGAGTGATGCTATTTGACAACTTGGATCATCCGCTTACATAAACGAAGTAGGGTAAATATATTCATTTCTGAGGAAATTGTAGGATGTGAAAAAAAGTTTCTTGAAGAAATGTTGTGAATTATTGTATCCTCTCATTTATATGATTTGAGCATATTGGTCCCATTCATGACTCAGATTCCGACTAAGTTGTTTATTGATTGAATGGACTTGGGTAGAACTGATTTTCTGGAGTGAGACCAGATGCTAGTACTCTTAGCTGCATGTTAGCATCATTAACTTTTAACCACAGGAACATACTGCTGATTTTTAAAACAAACCCTTGTATTTATTTTTTTTTTGTAGGTACCAAAGAAACAGCATTTATCTATGCTGTGATGGCAGCTGGCCTCGTGCACTCAGTGACACATTCATGCAGCGCAGGGAACATGACTGAATGTGCCTGTGATTCCATGTTGCAAAACAGTGGTTCAGCTAATGAAGGCTGGCACTGGGGTGGATGTTCTGATGATATCCAGTATGGAATGTGGTTGAGCAGAAAGTTCTTAGATGGTCCTACAAAAAACATCACTGGGAAAGATAGAAATGGATTGATAGTCATGAATCTGCATAATAACGAAGCAGGAAGACTGGTATGGATTCAAATCCTTTCCCTTCCATTCTTCTCTCCCATATATCCATGAATATTGGTGAGAGGAGGTTACATGTTTCTTTTATTTAGTTCCCATCTGAACATAGGGTTCATGTGATCATGCCTCAAGATATTTTGTCTGTCTGATCTCCACGCTAGCTCCACTATGGCAAATAAGTGTGGAGAATCCTTGACATGTTACTGAATTACAGATCTCAATCTCCTGTACCATTGGCCATGCTGGCTGGGTCTACTGAATGTTGTAATTCAGTAACAACTGAATTTCCACCAAAGAAGCTCTCTCTACCTGGGTGCTCTTCAGAATGGGCTCCACTAAAGAGAATGCACTTTCTGTGTGGAAATTAAGCTTTGAGGAAACCACATATGACAATATATTTATTTGACTTGTTGTGGGTACCTACAGTCTGAGAGTACTGGAAAGTTGTCAGCCCTTTGAAATAGGTCAGGAAATGTACTCCACAAGAAATATTTGAACTCTAATTTATTGATACAGGTTAGAGTAACAGAAGGCCTGAGAGCCTTTTTCTTCCCTCCCTCTTATACCAAAGAGCAGTGTTTTTCAACCTTGGCTACTTGAAGATGTGTGGACTTCAACTCCCAGAATTCTCCAGCCAGCATGCTGGCTAAGAAATTCTGGGAGTTGAAGTCCACACATCTTAAACTTGTAGAGGTTGAGAAACACTGCCAAAGAGGGTCAAAGAGTTAAATTTTTTTCAAATACCTTCTTTAAGCCTTCCTGGGCTTAGTTCATATTCTGCTAAGTGCCATCTCCTTCCTTCTTCAGTGCCATCTCTTGTTCTCTGCACAAGTCATGTATATGTTTTTCTGTAGAGTGAATATTGATGTACTGGCCCTTCTTTATTCATACAGAAATCTGAATGGGGTCATGGACTGCAGTAAGTAGTAAAGGCTATCAGAATGGTACATACAGTCCACCTTCCCCTTGAACTTTCAGAGCAGAGAAATACAGATGTTATATTATGTACAGGATTTTACGTGATTTAACGGGAGCAGGAAGCTATCCCTCCACATTGCTTCCAAAGTGTCTAAATGCTGAATACACAAGCTGCTGCCACTTTGTCCACTTATGCAAGCTGCTGCATAGTTTGAAAATTGCATGCTGTATTTCTGTTGTACCTAAGGAAATTTGGCCCTTATCTCTGAGGAGCAGCTTCTAAATAAAGACAAGACACTCAAATGCTTTGGAATGTGCTTAGTAGTATCCTACCTAATAAGAGAGTTGATCATGTCTGATTGTGGTTTGCTTTAATTTTTCCTCCAGGCAGTAGCAAAATTGATGTCCATCGATTGCCGCTGTCATGGTGTATCTGGTTCTTGTGCTTTGAAAACTTGCTGGAAAACCATGTCATCCTTTGCAAAAGTTGGCAGTTTTTTAAAAGAAAAGTATGAGAACAGTATCCAGGTTTCTTACAGACTAAGAAAAAAAATACGCAGGAAAGAAAAAAGCCAACGGATGATCCCAATCCACAAAGAAGACCTGCTCTATATCAACAGATCGCCCAATTACTGTATGGAAGATCGCAAACTGGGGGTCTCTGGGACGCAAGGAAGGGGATGCAACCGCACATCAGCGGGGTCTGATGGATGCAACCTCCTCTGCTGTGGCCGTGGATATAACACTCAGGTAGTCAGGCACGTGGAGAGATGCGAGTGCAAATTTGTTTGGTGTTGCTACGTACGCTGCAGAAGATGCGAGACCGTGACTGACGTTCATACTTGCAAATGAAAGTGGTTGCCTCACAGCTGTTGATAGAAAAGCAAAATATCTTTCCTGGATCAAGCGAAAGACAAGATGAACATTTTCTCCAGAGTCCAAGGTTGAAAGCTTTTTGTTCTTCGTGCAAAAGCAACTTGGAAGAAACCGCAGTCCTACTCCAAAGCAACAAATCACCCGAGGGCTCGGCTTTCGTGAAGAATTTGCATACTTGGATGATTTGCATTTGGATAATTCAGTCCTCAGTGGCTGTGGATTTTCAATATTTCAATCACATGCAGTGCTTTCATAAATTTAATGGCCTAGAAATCAGACTAGCTTAGATTTAACATTCAGAAGTTAAAATAATATCCAGTATAAGGCATCTTGCTTATGTATGTATGTATGTTTATAGGGCAGCCATAAAATCATTTGCACAGCAGTTTGCAGTTGGGGATCAGATTGATACTCAAGCAAAGCATCTAAGGCTTGGTTAACTGATCACAGCCAAAAAAAAAAAAAGTCTACTTAGGTTTCTTGGGGTAGATTTTATGGTTGGTACAATCATCAGCATTTGAGAACAAGCTTGTTAAAGCAAATGGTGTGCTGTACAGCAACACTGTAGTCATATGTTTTCACTAACTCTATTCCAGTGTTCCAATTTTTCATGTAAGACAAATAGAGAAACAGAATGGCACACTTATGGCAATTGTACAGTAGTGATTCAGGTAGTCGGGTGTTCCTGCTTTCCCCTGAGGCATGCTGATTATGTCCACATTGTGATGCATTTCAGAGCAGCCTCATTTTAAAAAAAGGCACGATGCTGATTTGTAAAGGTACTATACAATGTAATATGAAATAAATGATGTACTTATTGAGGATCCCTTGCATATGGAACAGACACAAGTTACCTGTCCAAGGCAATTGCAGATTGCAAAGCTGCCTACGTAGCTTTATCAGAGCGTTACACTAATCTTAATAAAAGAAAGGGTCTGGCTTCTTAGCCTTTGGGATCTTTTCTTCCACCCTGTAAGGGGCATTGGTTCTGATCAGCCTCCACTGCAAAGTATATATCATTTCTCATGAAGTCCTTTTCCTAATATTTGGAAGGTAAGGGCAATTATAAAGAGCAAAAGAAACTCTGCAAATGCTGAACTTCTTAGTAGGTATGCTTAGAATGGCACTTAAATTATATTAAAATACTTCTAATTTATTTAAATACTGTAATGTGATGATACACTCTCTTTAACCTGTATCATCTACACACCAAAGGAAACTATCTTGGCTGCAAAGTACCCAAGGACAGAATCACACTTCCTGCATCTATTACATTGCAAAAGTACCTTCTTCCAGCATTGAGGACCAGATTGCTGACGTCCATCCACTTCTTATGGAAATGGAAAGGAGAAGCTTGGTTTTGTGTGGGGATGAGAGAGCTGTTTTTCCTTGTGGTGCACCACTAGGCATTTCTAGTGTTCTTTCATATGTACATGAAATTTGGGGTATAGGATTAGAATCTTAAATATTACTCTGGTTGAATTGGGGGAAATCAACTTGCAATTCAGTCAAAAAAATACTCAAACTATGATTTTCTTTGATTGTTTGAAACTGAATTTGTAATGCATAAAGAAGCTTGATTTTTTCCTGAACATACAGTATCTGGAAGACTATAGGCCCCATTCTTGGACTTCATCTGTAGATCTGTTGTATTTTCTGTGGTCATGGAAAGTTGCGCACACATAGCGCTTCCCTCAATTGATTGTCCATACCAGAAATTTCTCTTCCATTCACAGATAGCGGCAGAAATATTCCACTACTTCGTGCCAGGATGTTGGCTATTTCAAAAAAAATTGTCCCCTTGATTTGAACGGAACAGTCATCTGGTTATGATCTACTCAATAGTTTGGTTTGGCTTACTCTATCTCTGCCTTTGAAGTTTTCCCAGCATCAACAATATTTATAAGAATAATGGAGGGATTGAAGAATCCTCTAATTTTACCCCAAAACAGAACTTTTATTAGCTCTCACTGAGCTCACTTCTTAGCCACTGCTGGATTAAAATCATAAGCGCAATGGGTTGGCTGCCTGCAATACTAATGGTTCTATAAACATACCGGCAATACCGCACAATATAGCCCACTTCTGTTTGGATTTATTCTGGTTGCTGTTGACTTCAGTGGGCTTGCCTCCCAACTAAATGCACATCAGTTTGCATCTAACTTCACCATCCCATTTCAATCCATAGAAGGCTAAAGGTACTCATTTTCTGTCTGCTGATTATATAATATTGAGGTTTTCTTCACTATGAGTGCATGTATTTAAATTATGGACCTCACAGAGGTTTACAAATTTGTCTATTAAGTCTGCAGGGCAAGCTTTAGATGATGTTTAATGAGACACATGGGCTCATTTCAGCCCATTTTAATGCATCTATAAAGCTACAAATAGAACTTAGGTTGCAGTAATGGAGAATATATGTAGTCTTGAGTTGAACTGTTGGTTTCTGAATGAGTTTGTTTCCTGCAGATGTTTTATTACCAGGTTAGGTAACATCAGCGAAACATCTGGAGGAAGAGAAGGAAGCTCAAGTGATCAAGAACTTAATAGAGCTTATGTGGGGAGGGCTGGCCCTCTCACTGTAACAAGATGACAAACTTGCCTTCTCTATAGAGACATTTTCTCATGAAATAGTAGGGAACTAATAAAAAAATTCTTTATTGCTTCAGCTATCTCTAATTTTTATGTAAGAACACTGCCCTTTAAAAATAATATGACTTGCATTCACATTAAGGCATAAGTTCCTTCTCCTTACCCATCTTCAACCTCCCCAAGTATCCCTCAAAACACAGGAGCAGAATGGAGCAGCAGAAAATCTTAATTCTGTTAAGGGTATTTACCAAAAGAAAGTTGGAATTCAAGAGTACCTATCAAAACATGTTGGGAATAAAGAATTATGTATGCTACTGTTTTGCTAGGCTAAGAACAATTTTTTGTGCTTTATTGAGGCAACCTTATTCTTGTTTGTCACTTTGTCAATAAAATATTAATGTGTGTGCTTACTTGCCTTTCTCTATCATCAAAACTAATTGATTAATAGAAACAGATGGAAACAAGTTTACAGATAGCTGGTGGCTGGACATCCCATTCTCCTAAAAGGTTTATTGCCAGTAGCATTTGTCGTCAATTATTCTTCAAAGTTGAAGAGCTGCAAAAACTAGCATGGCACATGTCATCAGCAGTATTTTTAATAGCTTTGGGATGTGAAAAAGCCAAACATTCCCTCAAAAATTAAATTATATGGAACATCAGACTGAAGTCAACTGGTTGTCACAGAACAATAGCACTTGAGATGCAAAGGGTGCTTAGGGACCTGTAACGTATTTAAATACTTTTACCTTTCCCAGGCTGAGGAAAGCATTTTTCAGGGTCAGGCAAAACACCCATTCTCTGTGGCAGGTATTCTAAAACCTGAGTAATCGAGCACGCTGAGCAGAGTTGGAATGCAAAATGGAAGATTTTGATGCACAAACAGTAAAACATCCATACAACATCACAATATTTGTTCAATAGCAAGATAATATTAACCTTGATGGTCCATAGAGCGTAATGCTTTGGTAGCTGTGTTCTGTGAAGGAGCCATATCCATATACCAGTGTTGTCCAAACTTGGCCACTTTGAGTGGACTTCAACTCCCAGAATTCCCCAGCCAGCCATGCTCTGGGAGTTGAAGTCCACTCATCTTAAAGTGGCCAAGTTTGGACAACACTGCCATATACAGTAATACCTCAGTTCACAAACACTTCTGTTCACAAGCAATTCGGTTCACAAACAGCAGCATTCGCAAAATGTTGCTTCCATTCGCGAACGCATCGGGTGATGAACACAACCCGTGGCCATCTTCCCTGCTCTGACATGTGGTCATGGCTTCCTCTAGGCGAGATCGCGGTCCCAGACAGACATTTGCTGTGAAGCTTTTTGGTGTCGCCTCAAGCAAGGTTAGTGTTCTCTCTCTTCATACTGTACTGTACTGTACTTCGTTTCATATTTTTGTGGTTAAAAAAAAAATACATATGGTTCAGAACGGATTAACCTTATTTACATTGAACCTTATGGGGAAATTTGATTCGGTTGGCGACCAATTCGGTTTGCAACCAGAACCGTGGAACGAATTAAGTTCATGAACTGAGGTACCACTTACTGCCAGTAGAAACTTCCAAATTTAATCAAATAATACTTTATTGCAGCTCCAAAGAATGGTTTAACCAGCAGTATTTTGGTCAGTGAAATACAGATAGTTTAGTAGACTATGCTTTAAGTTACAGGATGGACTGATTTTCATCATCTGCTGATATTACTATCAGTACTGAGTGGAGGCAAAGAGCAGCACTTAATCAGAATTTTTTTCCAATGCATGTAATGCAGTAAGATACACTCTTACTGCATCTTGAAAATATGCACCCCTGTGATTCCTGTCTACCAAAAAAAAAAAAAGAAGAAGAAGCCTTATTACATTAAACATACACCAAATACAAGGGGTTCTTCCTAAGCAGATCCAGATCTTGTTTTTTTAAAACTTTATTTAATGAAAAAATATAATACATGGACAAGTGATTTTATTTAATCAAACATGGCTGGAGAATCTGCAAAGTACAAATAATTGATCTGTTTATGGTGTACTTATTGCTAAGCTACAGCAAATTAAAGAAAAAGATAATATGAACAGGTTAAAACAGTAAGGAAACTCATATTCCAGTCATTAAATCTTAGCATTGAAAAGCTAGGTGTTTCTCTTAAACTATATAAAGTAATTAATCTCCAGTATTGCTTTAATATTTTCAGTGCAAACAATATTTCATTAGTCCAACAATACCAGTTTCTAAGCCCAACTCTTCTTTTCCAATGGTTATTTTTTTAAAATGGATATTTTTAATCACCCCATACAGTTCAGACTGACAACAAACATACTGACATCCCACAGCAAACATCTATTCATACTTCTTGCTAAAGCCTCTCTGTAAAGCAGAGATGTCCAAAACTGCTTGTTCACTGTTTCAGCGGGAAAATGGAACTGCAAAAATGCCACCGTCGCCTCTACAAAAAGGAAAAAAACTGACAGTCCCAAGAGTTCCCTTCTCCAACTGCTTTCTAAAAATACAGGGAGCGGGAATGACTTTTGTAGGCGATGTGGGATAGTGCAGTTCAATGATACCAGGAGAGTGGAAGGCTTCCTGTGCATACAGAAACTCCCTGTGAACCCGTCTGGATTCTATCCCCTAAAGCTGGAATGCCATTAGAGGCATCTAGAACTGCAAGCCGACTGCTATAATTCAATTACTCAACACAATGTCACTATGAAGCAATGTGAATAATTAGAAAAGGGGGGTGGGGTGGGGAGATCAATGCTCCCCTTCCCTGCTGCCATATGTAGGACAAGAAAATGGGGAGATGACGTTTGTTGGGAGTGAACGCTCTGGAGATCTCAAATGCATTCTGTTATAAGCACCTGCAAAAATGTGCCCTCATGTGGTCTGTCTGGTTAAATCAGCCAAGTTAAATAGTAACCGTCTCACTCTAGTAAGACATGTTCCCCAATGGATTTTCTTTTCCCAATAATCAAGCCTATCCCTCAACTGAGACCAGTTCTGAAAGATGTCCGATTGAACGATACATGCCAAGTCACCTCCACGAGGAATTAAGCTTTTTTTTTTGGTAAAACTATGTTATTTCATATCCCCAGGAAAACACAATAACTGCCAACACTGGCTTCTTTCTGAGTTCAGCATGACCTCAACCAGTTTACATGGCTTCTGGATCTCAGAGGTTTAAAAAAATGTAGCTGAACACACACAAGAAACAATCACGTTATTCTGCCCTATTAGCAGCTTGCATTGCTAACCAGAAATATGGGGTACAGACGATTTAACAATTGCAACAGACACAGTGTTATACATTTGATATGAATGAAAAGCATTTAATTGTGCTTTGTAGAGCAGGCCTACATTTTTGTATCAAACATCCAGCCCCTCTATCTGAAAAGAGTCACTGAAGAATGTGGTTTTCCAACAGCCGTAGCATAAAAATAATTAACTATTTTTTCCTCTAAAATTTACATATCCTTCTAAATATACGCACTCACAGCAATGTTGTAATTGAGCAGGATACAACAAAGCTCAGGACTAGTTCAACTATGTCTCTAATTACTGATGACGGTGGTTCTGAAAGATATTTACATACAATAAGTGGCTTTAGAAACTAGGAAGAAAGGGAGGGGGAGAGGGAAGAATAAGGATGCTCCGAAACAATTGTTCTGTTTGTTTAGGGCTCATTTACAAAAAGAAAAAAGAAACAGGAGAAAAAGGATCTCTTCAGTTTAACAATAAATAAGCCTGATATTTAAAAAAAAAAAAAAAAGTTCATGCACATTTTAAGGTGAAAACATGCCTGGAAATTATTTACATAGGGCACAATCCAACAGGATAAATATTTCACATGCCCCAGCCAAATGAATTGGTGCTATTTACCATCCCTTTGCACAGCTTTTTATGGGCCTTGTGCAAGAAGCCATGCTAGGTGGGATGGAGTTCACACATGGCCTCTATCCTCCCAAATCCCACAACCTCACAGCAGCAGAAAAGTGCATTTCCCCCTCCACTGTTCTTTGCATTGTCTATTGTCAAGTTGCAGATTGTTCAGTCTAGTTTCTGTGGAATACACCCTTCCATCTCCACAACTTCTGGCCATCCTTCATATTTGTTGGTGTCCTTGTTGTTTTTAATATGCTACAAAGAGAAAACCATTTCAGTTTAAATATAACTATAGTCATTATTGCAGAGAAAAACAAGATTTTTTTCTTTTAGTATTTGTATTTATGTTGGGTGGTATAAAAATTACCTGACCTGTTGCATTTTTTCCAAGGCAAGAAATACATGCCAAAAAAAAAAAAAGAAGGTCTAGAATAAATAACCAAAAGCTGTGCAAAATATGAGAGCTAATACACAACAATACTCTTAACCTGAATATTAGCAGAGAAATCAGTGTGAGGATTTTCCACTATTGTTTTCAAATAACACATACAGGTAGTCCTCGCTTAACTACCACAACTGGGACCAGAATTTAGGTCGCTAAGCAATGCGGTCATTAAGCAAACCATCATATGACTGGACCAATTTTATGACCTTTTGTGGCGGACATTAAGTGAATCACATAGTTGTTAAGTAAATCACACAGTTCCCCATTGATTTTGCTTGCTGGAAGCGGCTGGCAAGGTTGCAAATGGCAATCATGTGACCCCAGGATGTTGCAACTGTCATGTGAGCTGGTTGCCAAGTGCCTAGATCACAATCACGTGAGTGCAGGGGCACTGAGACTGTTGTAACTTTGGGCACAGGTCATAAGTCACTTTTTAACACCATCATAACTTCAAATGGTAGCTAAATGAACAATCGTTAAGCAAGGACTACCTGTACACAGAACCTGCTGATTTTCCTCCTAAGAATCTAGAGTGATTTGCCATAATAATAATAATAATAATAATAATCATCATCATCATCATCATCAGCAGCAGCAGCAGCAGCAGCAGTTTAACTGCTTAAAACAGAAGAATTGCACAAAAAATAACACATTGGGGATAGAAACATTTAACATGCTCAAAGGGCAGGGGACAAATGAATATTCACAGTGCGGGGACAAATTAAATTTCATATTCAAAATCTTCCTAAAAAGAAGTGAGATGATCCTAGGAAGTCCTGAGCAAGGCACTAGGACTATGCAGTGATCCAGATTTGAAGGGAAAAAGGTGATTCTTAGCATACACATGCGCTCATGTAGCACCTCAATGCAACTTCTTAAAGATACATTTGATTTAAGCAGAAGCTGACAGGTGTTCCATGTATGACTCCATGTGCTCCAAATCATCTTTTCTCCTTTGAATCCAGATCAACCCAGACCCTCTTCCTGATTCCAATTACCGTAAGTATCTTTGCAGTTACTGAGGCATACAAGTGTGCCTCCAAGATTATCTCAACAGACAAGCAAACGGATGCAGGATATTAGTCAGATATTTTTTGCCATAGCTCATGCAGTCTTAAGATTCATCATAAAACTCTGAATTGAACTAGGAATCAAAAGACAGCCACTGAGACATTTCAGCAAGGAAATCACATGCTCCTTTAAGGAAACCTAGTGATTAGCTGAGCTACTATACATTCTAATCCAGGTGTAGTTTACAAGTACATTTTTTCAGTACAAAGTAATAACAAGTTACAAAGTACAAAGGCCATCATTTGGTGAATCCACACAGCAATCATCCAGATATAACTAAGGGGTGTCCTATATGGTCGGATCGATGTTTTCTAGGAAAACCTGGTGCACCAAGCTGAACTGGTCAAAGTACTGGGTCAACTGGACTGGTCAAGAGCACCTCTTTCATCTAGATTCTTCTGACAAAGTTTATATATATAAAGCTTAGCTTCTGACATAAACTAAGCTTTATATATGCCCGCCTGCCTGCCTGCCTGCCTTGCCTTCAAGTCTATATTGACTCCTGGCAACATTAGCAATGTTTTTGGAAGTGGTTTGCCATTATCTTCTTCCTAGGCTGAGAATGACTGGCCCAGAGTTGTGCCTATGGCAGGATCAAAACTCATACTCTCCTGGTTTCTATTCTGGTCCTTTAATCACTGCATCAAACTGGCTGTCATATGTGTCATTAAAGGTGTGCAAAACATTCTGTGCATGGATCATCTGTGCTTGGAACTAGTACCAGGTGATCTATATTTGGATTCAAGATACTTGTTCCTGGCAAAAATTGTGTGTGTGTGTGTATCTGTGTGTCTGTAGAGTCTAGGGCGTTCCTTTTTCTACCTTCTTTTAGCTGCTAATGTCCTCACTTCAAGTGCAAAAAGTGTCCAACTGGCCCACATACTCCCCACTGTCCCTAACGAAAGTAGGGAAAAGAAAGCACAGAGAGCATTGGGTGGGGAGAAGGTGGTTGAATGCTGTGCTTGAAGGTGAAGATATTAGGGGCAGCAGCAGCTAGGGGAACATGGGGAGAGGAATACACTGGGAACATTGTGGAAGGTAAGTGACAAGGAGCCAAGGACATTGGTGGTAGCTTAGGAGAAGCAAGGAAAAGAAAGTGCTGGGAAGATTGGTGGGCAGGCTGGTGCACAAGCCATTCAGAGGAGGAGGGAAGAGAGGGACAACTCACACGAGTCTTGCCCTGCTCCTCCCATAAAACTCTTTTGGATTTCATTATAGCCAAAATTTGGAACATACAAAATGTTCCAGGTTTTTCTTGTGGTGAACCATAACTGACCAACAGCTGAAGTTCTGCTGATCAAAATGAGTCAGCAGAACTTCCAGGATGTAATGTATGTTTTGGGTTCAAAACACACCCCATTAGGTCATCTAAACATTAATGTGAAAACATACCTGTTCAAAAGGGCTTTTAGTTTTGATTCCTTTCCCACCACAGAAAACCCAGTTGTCTCTGAAGCCAAGGGTCATGATGGACGTACTCCCCAAATCTGATATTAGTTTCCGTGCCTCTTCAGTAAGCCTTCAAACAGAATTTTTAAAAATTACTATAGAAATATAATATCATATAAAATGTAGTCTGCCTCATTCATTCATATAAACACTTTGCTTCATATGACCATATTCTTGGAAGAACACCATGTTCCTCACATTTGCTCTTATCTACTTGAGGGTAAACATGACAGCATTTTTTTCAAATATTCCTTACAGATTAGATATAGAGAGATAGAGATAGAGATGGAGATAGTGATAGTGATAGATGGAGAAAACAGGGACTATAAGGACCAAATCTGTAGATGGTTTAATGGTGTATCATTTATGTTGTGCACTGCAGATTGTATAAGCACTATTACAGAATTAGTAATTGCTGAATGAACTTTTTAAAAGCTGTATCCATAGGGAGATATGGGATTTTGCCTACTTTCTTGTTCTTACCTGAATCTGAATCCTATTCTTCTAATCGTGTTGGAAGAACAACTCTCATTTACAGTTTTATTTCCAATGTAAGTAACAGTTGGAATGATGGGAGGGGAGATGATCTGAATGATGACCATAAAGGAGATCAGGAACTCATGCTTTAATATTCATCAAAATTACTATTCACTCCTCACTGAGTGAAAAGTGTCTGGTCTGGTCCTAATTTAACTTGTTTAATCAAACAACTAATCTTCAATCAGTAGCAACGGCTGTTATTTACATGCAGTGTTATTACTTCTGTTGCTTATTTTGTCTTGATCATTTATGGTGATTTTGTCTTGATTACATGTAGCTGCAATGCAGTTACTGCATAATGTAATTATTTGGCATTTAATTTATTGCTATAAATTTTAAGTTATGGTTATAAACTATCATTAATCATTCATCACCACAAAAACAGAAAAGCTTGTTCATTTAATTCCCTTCATTCCTCTCCAGTTTAGAGAAATAGCTAAAACTTACAGCAAGCAATTCTTCAGTTCCAGCCATCAGGAAGAAGTGTTTAGATATTATTACTGTATTGTTCTGGGAGGTTCAGCTGCTTTGGCAATTTAAATAAATAGGGCTATCCCTAGGGATCATTTTCAAGAGGAAGATTTCATGCACAAAAAGAGATTCTTAAAAAAAAGAGTCATAAACAAGGCAAAAATAGGGAAAGCACCTGAACTTAGATGACTTACCAGCCTCTTATTTTATCTATTTATTATTAAATTTGTATGCCATCCATCTCCCCCATAGTATTATAAATATTTTGAAGATGAAGTATTACAACCATTTCAAAAAATAATGAATTCTATTTTGAAGATGGGAAAGATACCAGACAGTTGGATAGAGGCTAATATAGCACTAATACCTAAATAAGGTCTTAGAGAAAGATTAATAACTACATTTATTAGTGACTGAAAACCCCTTATGGACTTTTTGCTGAAAAAAAAATGAAGAGATGATTTATGGATTTGATGATTAGAAGGGGAGATTATGGAAAGAAGGAAACTTTGATGTAATCTTAGAGAGAGAGGGTAAAATATAAATGTACTTATAACTGCTGTTAAGAAGACTGGAAATCACTTCTTTATTATTCTTTTTTTCTTTTTCCTTCTTTTCTATCTCTTTTTCTTTATTTCTTTTTCACTTTTCCATTACTTTTCTCTATTTCTCCTATCTTTAACTTAAAATCTGTATTGTTTTTATTCTGTGGAAAAACTTATTTAATACAAGTTACACACATACACAAACATATATATGAGGTTCTAAAAATGGTACCAAATAAGGTTAATTGTATTTCCTACAGACTTACTTAGTGGCACCATCATCATATGTTGCCATTAATACAATAGTTCCACCTGCAATAGTCTTCAGAAATTCAATGAATGGGGCTACATCTGTATCAAATGGAAGCAAAACAAAATTTATTATTTATTACATTTATACAGCCATTCATCTTGCAAGGCAACTGTAGGCAACTAACACAGTAACAAACACCAGTATAACAACAAAGAACAAAGGTAAAAAAGAACATAAATTATATATCACTGCAAACAAGAAATGCCAGCAAGTCTAAAGCACCCCTATTTTGATTTACAAGATTTTCATTCAAAACTCAAATTTTAATTCAAAATATCTCGTGCAAATATGAAAAGCAACATTTGTCAAGTTTTGAGTATTAGAATCACTCTAGTTTTAATACAACTGGATTTAATTACGAACATGCACGACATTGTCCACTTCACTCTAAATAAGTAAAGTGAACAAGTAAAATGACGTATTAATTATTTTTTAAAAGAAGCATGTATTTCTGCACTTACCTCCACCCCACATATCAAAGAATTTTGTGTCCACTACTTCACCTGTTTTGCCTAGTAAAAGGAATAAGACATGAGATGCAATAAATCCCCATATGCCCTGTTTATGCAGAAGTAATGAAGACAAAAAGAATAACTCTATATTAATGCATTTATGGTTAAGAGTACCGTCTCAGGAACATATTTAAAAACAGCAGATAAGGCAAAATGTGGATTTGCTTGTACAGAGCAGCAAGTGGGAGCTTCAAAAGGTACAGTATTGATGTACTTGTACTTCCAGTTCTTAGTCAATGGCAAGAGCTGATTGCTGAACCATGCTTTCTCTCTTTGTGTACAGTTGTACAAGTAGGGTTGCTATTTAGCAAGAGCAAATATTTATCAGGCATGCTGCCATTCAGGTTCTACAACCATGCAAATTTGGTTGGCAAAATAATTTTTCTCCAGGCTTAGGACAATGGAAGATATTTAGGACTAACTTGGTAATTAGTACTTTCATCAGCTAATGAAGATGACAAACTGGTAGCATTTCCTTTTTCTAGAATTATTTCTAATTTCTACTGACCACAACTAGCAGCAGGTACAAGTGTTTGGGCTAGGAGAAGCTTCTCACTTCTTGTGAGTTTAGAGCCATTTTATGTTAAACTAATACTGTTGGCTGCCCTGAATTTCCAGTGGAAACAAACAAATGAATTAAACATATTTCACCTAAATTAAAAAAAAAAGATAAAGATCTAAATTTTAAAAAGATAAAGATGACTCCTGTTGACTATGCAAAGACATCCATAGCTTTCTTGGCAGGATGTGGCTTGCTATCCTTTTGGGGGATTTTTTTTTTTACAAAAACTCCTGTTAGTCAAGACTGTCCATCCTTAGTGTAGCTTGTGAACCTAGTAACAGGCATCGCTATCTTCTGAAATTTCATTTAATTACTCTACCATGAAACAATGCCAAGGAAAGCACACCCTTATGTATTAAAAATAGACATAGATTTTTGTGTTATCACTAGTGCACCATCCATAAACCAGATAGAGATGACTGCAGGCTTGGGAGAACTTCAAAGTTTGCAGATGGCCCCAAATGGTTTAGAAAAAAATCCCAGTACTCTAAATGGAACTGCACATGTTCAGCAGCAAGAAATCCTGACTATGGGAAAGAAAAAAAAGAAAAGAAAACTACTTGGGGGGGGAAGAAGGGAGCAGGCCACCTTGGACCAAAGTCATATTGGTCTAGAATTATGAACTCAAGTCATCCATATACTGTAGTGAACACCTGTTCTCTCTCTTCCCAGCACCCAGAATTCCATAGCCAAAACATGACTGCTCCAAGAAGAAAAGGAATATAATAAAGACTCAGTTCACAGAAGCACAAAGGAATATTAGGAAAACGTGCTGGTCAACGGCAGGAGATGAAAAAAAAAGCCCACTAAACTAGGAGGTGAAAGAAGGGAAATGAGAAAGTGGCAGAAACAGTCAAGAATCAAATATTATGTTATAGCTCTGAGCTGTCATAATTGGGCCTATCTATAGCTAAAGAAAATGTGTACTAGCTTTAAGTGGCCCCCCTCCCATTGAAACATTGGGGGAAGGAGATGGAACAGCCAAATGACCAAATTCTGTAGCTCTGAGGCTTACAAACAGAGATAAAGTAGGTCTGTTTGGGGCTAAAGTAATACCCACCCCTGTTTACTGTTTAATACCAACAGTAAGCAATAAAAAATATTGATATGACCTTGGGGTCTTTGCTTAGGACAGTGTTGTCCAAACTTGCCCACTTTAAGATGAGTGGACAGGAAACATGTCATCTGAATAGCTGAGCAGCAGATAGACTGACCTCTCTGCCTTATGGGGTAGACACAAAGTCCTGGAGCAGCATCAAAAAGTGGAGTCTCTGTGGCCATTACACTTCTTAGATGCCCTCCAGATAAATGGGGGGTGTTGTTGAAAGGGGGGACAGAAATATGGGATGGATATGCTAACTTGACCCTGTCCACAGTGGCACTGAATCCATTGATTCCAGCACTGACTACTTTTTCTGTGGAAAAGCAAGGCCCAGAAGTGAGAAGTAAAATGCTTGGACTTGAGCATCTTTTGGAGAGGCCCCTGATTATGCTGAAGAATTAAGATAAATAGGTGGGAAGAGGATCTCTTGGCCAGGCATGTACAAATACAACGCACGTGTCCAGAATAATACACACTCTAAGTATCAGTTATGTAATTAAAACAAACACTTACCATTTACTAGGGCTATATTAATGCCCCTCCCAACGTTGTTTTTAACACCACTCATCAAGCTGAAACAAGACAAATGAAGATAATTACGATAAGTTTTTTCTCTCTCTAACTTCTCCTGACCATGAAGAGGGTGTGACTCTTACCAACAAAAACCCACAAGAAATGTGGCCACCCTTCTTAGCGGTTCAGGTTTGTGAAATGAAATTTGCACAAAAGGTGCCCCCTCTGTTTATCACTGTCATTTTAATTACCACCAGGCAAACTTATAGCATATGAAGAACAGAGAGCAGATTACCCTTCAGCTCTGATCAAGTCAGCTGAATTACACAATTAGGTCTGCTCAGCTACGGAAAGCAAGAAATCACAAAACATCTACAGAATTAGCCATGAGAACCTTTCCAGCCCCTCTCATAGGAAACAGCCTGAAATACAGCAGCAGGTTTGCCACAAAAGAGCTAACTGAGCCCATGGTCCTTCAGACCCAAGAAACTAGAACTGCTTTTATTGTTACACAATTTCTAAATGAACACGTTGATTCGCAGGCAGGCATTTCTGGTATTATCCCCAGTGACAGTTTATGTACAGAAAATAAAACAAAAGTAGAAAAACAGCAGTTGTTTAATTCCAACAGTAAGCAATAAAAAATATTGATATGACCTTGGGGTTTTTGCTTAGGACAGTGTTGTCCAAACTTGGCCACTTTAAGATGAGTGGACTTCAACTCCCAGAATTCCCCAGCCAGCATTAAGATGAGTGGACTTCAACTCCCAGAATTCCCCAGCCAGCATTAAGATCGCTGGCTGGGGAATTCTGGGAGTTGAAGTCCACTCATCTTAAAGTGCCCAAGTTTGGACAACACTAGCTTAGGAGTTTATACTAATCTTTGCCACTTTGCTGCCTTCCTTTTGTGATGAATTACAACTCCCATAATTCCCAGTCATTATGGACACTATAATCCAAACCATTGGGAGAACAATACATCGGGGCGACTGATCAGAATCTAATGCACAACTTGATCTCAGCAAAAAGGCATTTGAACTAAGCATTTGCAAAGAAAGGAAAGAGGCATTTCCTGTAACATTAGTAATGCAGAGGATTTACCACAAGAGGGGGCGACACATCACTTTTAGATTCCTTGCTCAAATATTGGACAACTATTGAGAGAAAACAGTCCTGAAGAGTGAAAAGTAAAATTTAAAGGACAGTAAATTAGCATTCAGTGATCTATCAGGAGAGATTTGGGGTACAATTAACATTTCATATAATTCTAATAGTGTATTTCTTTCATCTAGAGCAGAGTTATCTAACCATGGCAGCTTCCAGGTGTGTGGATTTCAACTCCCAGAATTCTCATCAATGGCCATGCTGGCCGTGGAATTCTGGGATATGAAGTAAACACACATGGAAATTGCCATGGTTGGGAAACACTGATCTAGGGGATCAACTGAAATTGGAGAAAAAGGCCATTCTGTGCCACAGATGTATTTCCACATCTACTTGACTAGGATGGGCCTAAAAGAATTCCCAAGTTGTAAACCTGAGTCTATAGGAAGAGGGAATTTCTACTCCAAATATCACCTTGGGAATTAAGATAAGGAGAATGTTTAAAGGCTGTCACCCTACATCTAGCTGCACCTGAGCTTTGAAATCACAAGCTTTACTTGATAACTAAGTTTACGGAATAGTGAGTCACAATACACAGAACAACCTTGAGCCTTTGAACCAGACATTCAGTTATGTGGAAATCCAAGCATCTTCCTGATAAGGTAGGAGTTTCATCAAGTTTTAATTGAAACAAAAATCAAAATAAAAGACTTCAGTTAGATGTGTAAGACAGATTTGTTGCGTCTATCTCTGAAAACCATTTTTATAGCTCAGGATACTGAAAAAGGAAAACTGCTAACCAAAGACCCTCAGAAGAAGAGAGGAGAGAAGAACAGAGGCATCCTCTTAAGACCGTGAATTAAGGCAAGCCCTTCATGGCCAATTGTTTGGGGGAGGGGGCAAGAGAGAGATAAGGCCAGTTGATAGAGAAGATGTAGAAACCCAGTTTTCTTAGGGAATTCTGCAAGCAAACTGCATAAGCTTGTATCCTATGTCTTGGAAGCAAATGTTTTCCATCAATAAGACGCCCCCATGTACAAAACGACCCCCACTTTTCCAACCCAAAATTAAGAAATCAAGATAGTGCAGAACACATTTTTATTTAGTAATCAGGTAACATTTACCTGATACACTCGGTGGGAGGAGGTCCAAATCGTCTCTCTGCAGCTCTATTTCCATGCTCTTTTGCATAACTGATTACATTCAATCACAAGTGAAACTTGTCAGTTACATAAGGCTCGTGATTAGAGGAAGTCTGTTTGCAGAGACAGTATGGGCAGTTTCACTCGTGATTGGAGGCTTGTGATTGGAGGAAGCCTGTTTGCAGAGTCAAGCTATTTCACTTGTGATTGGAGGCTAGCAATAGGAGGAAGCCTGTTTGCAGAGGCAAAGTATGGGCAGTTTTGCAACTGTGCGGTTCTCTACTCGGCTTACTTCCTTGCATAAGACGCCCTTCAATTTTTAGTGTAAGGATTTTAGAAAAAAGTATCGTCTTATAGTCGGAAAAATACAGTAATTTTTTTAATAGGTCAGACCAATATATTCTGCACTGGGAGGGAGGTGATGAAATCTTTGCCACTCACCCTTAGGGCATAGTGAGAAGGATGCTCCTCTATTGTTATAAATGCTTCTCAAATTATCAAATCACCCTGAATATTTATTTATGCACAGCTATTTATTAGCTAGCCCAACATGTTTGTTCTGAAGAATTCCAGAACATTCCCATTCTTTCTCTGGACTGACAATCTGGCTAGTCCAGGTGTGGTCTGGCAGTATTCTAGAAAGAAACTTTCCTGAACAGAAAGTGATTTGTGGTCTTTCAGACAAGGCCGGATCCCCAGAAGTATGAGCTGTGAAACGCATGATTTCTGGATGTTCCAGAAAATGCACTTCTGGAAAACTGCTAGATCACGCTAGAACGGCCAGATCAGTATGACTTGGAGAAAGAACAAGAGGTTCTAGAGTTTTCCTGAATACTCCATCTCTGCTGCAAAACCTATTATTTGCAAAACCTATTATTAAATTTCTTCTAATGAGTTCAAGGTCACGTGCATGGGGTAACTCCTCATTTTATTTTCACAATAATGCTATGAGGGAGTGCCAGTCCTACAAGGTAGACCAGACCAAGACCCCAGTGCCATCCACTTCAATACTACTTTTATTGTAATACCTATAGTAACAGAATCTTGCAAGTCTGAATATGTTCCACTCCCCTCCCTTTATCTTCATGTGTACTAGGGAAGGGCTTATCAAATTACTTTCTTGGCTCTTATCTCACTGTTACCTTGTTTAGTGGCTCTTCCAGGCCATTCCCTCTGCTGTCTAAAGGTAGATAGTAACTGGCACAGACCCATCCAGTGAGGAACAAGGCTCACTGAGGATTTGAACATGGATTACTCTGGTCACAGTCCAGTGCTCTAATCACTACACCACACAAATGTTACCCCATTCAGCAAAAAAAATCAAATCTATTTCATGACTATTTGCAAGGAAAACTGTCATATCCATTACAATACTGTGTCACAGTATGATTCAAGGAACAATTCATAATCATTGAAATAAAATTATGCCAAGCGTGTTGAATTTGAAGACATTAAATTAATTATCATACACCTTTACATTTTATCATTTTCTTGTATATTTACCACAGGAGTTTCTTTGGTGACAGTTTGGAACACTTCAGCACATAAATGGAAATAGTTTTTTTTTTCTCCACCCCAAAAAAACATGAACAATATTTGCTAAAGTTTTATGACTCCTTCCAGGATTCCCCCTGGACATCATTTAGTAGGAAAATCAGTATACAGTACTGCCTTCGTGCTACAGAATATCCAAGGCTGTTAATAAGATGCAAAGATACAATGCTGAAAAAATACAGAGTCCAAAAAGAGAGAAAAAGCAACAGAATAATTAAAATCACCATAACCATGCTAATCAAAGTACATCTAAACAAAACTGCAGTAGAGTTTATGTTTAAAAAAAAAAAATTAAATGGCCCATGGAGATTTGGCCCAATGAGACCTTAGGATGCAGGTAGGATATAATGGAGAAGATGCTGATTTTGGTACTTTATAGCAGTATTTCTCAACTTCGGCAACTTTAAGCTGTGTGGACTTCAACTCCCAGAATTGCTGGCTCGGGAATTCTGGGAGTTGAAGTCCACACAGCTTAAAGCTGCCAAGGTTGAAAAATACTGCTATAGAGTAAAGACAGAGATAGATAGATAGATAGATAGATAGATAGATAGATAGATAGATAGATAGATAGATAGATAGATAGATATTCATTCATTCATTCATTCATTCATTCATTCATTCATTCATTCACAACAAAAACAATAACACAGTAAGAACATTTTTTAAAAAATGCATAAATCCCAGATATAGCCCCCAACAGCTCCAGTTAAAGAAATTGGTTCATACATACACATTGTCTTCTACACATATTTTAGGTCCAACTACGTTGGCTGCTCCACTTGCCATTTTGAAAGCAAAATGATTAGCTGGACATGCTTTTGAAGTTCCACATTTATACCTTGGGGGCTTTGTACCTTTTGGGAAAGAAAGGAATAGATTTTACTTTAAGGAGAAGATATAATCTCAGACATTGTAAAATCATGACAAAGTATGTAAAGAGAAAATGCAAGCAACTTGCCTACGACCTTTGAAAATTAGGAAAAGCATTCCGTGCCACTGTGTTCCATAGCCGTTTGATTTACAGAATGTATTTTGTAACAAAACTGTCTACAAAGTATTGTAAAGTTAGTGTTTACAGTTACTTTAAAGTATGTACAGGTATGTACACTAACCTTAGAGTCACCTAACAGTTATAAGGGGCTTATATTTTTTTTCTCAAGCACGCCAGTAGACACCATGCACCTCCATTATAGATCCTAGCTTGCATAGAACAGATTTAACCTGCTTGGGGTAAAACTGGGATTCAATTGTACTTATTTTATTTATTATATTTGTATAACATCAACGCCGCCATTAATTTATAGTTTACCATCCAAAAGTTTCCAAACATACTGTCTTTAAGCTTGATCAACTTAATTTACCCTTTCTACCCCCTTACCAAAATAAATTATGTAAATGCCTTGATTGACCAAAGCCATGATGGGCAGTGGAGGTAGTATCTGCTGGCCAATCTGGTGATGACCACTACACATAATAAATTGTGACTTGGAATGTAAAAGAGGAGTAAATAGTAAAGAGCATGAATTAACTTAGTCTTGTGGACTGGGGTCGATGAATATGTTTATGGAAGTGAAGGAGTAGGTTTAATTATGAAAGGGCTGAAAGGAATGTTAAAAGAATGAATCAGTGTTACGGGGTTGTTATGGATTCATATTCAAGTTGGAATCCAAAGGTTGGTGATAGCTGCATGTTATGCTCCAATGGATGATAAGAGAAGAACTAGATATGACTTTTGGGAAGAATTGTGAAACATTCTGCATGATGTAATCTGAGGAAACAAATTATTCTGTTATGTGACATGAATGGGTGGGTGGGAATCAGATGAGAGCAAACAGAAAAAGTTATTGGGACATTAAGGACCAACAGTGAGAATAATGACTGCTCGGTGAATCTTAATTAAGAAAGTGGTCTGTTTCAAATGCATTGTTTAAGTATAAGCCTATTCATACATACAGTACACATGGCAAAGAAACAAACCCAAATTTAAAAGCATGATTGATCTGATTGTTTATGATGAAATACTGAGAGCATTATTGAAGGATACAAGAGTGATGAATGATTCTGAATGTGGAATGGACCTTTTTTTTGTAGTGACAAGAAAAGTATATGGAGGAAAATAAAACACATACAAGCAACTATTGTGAAAGCAGAAAGCCTGCAGGAAGAAAAAGTATGAGTCCTGTATGAAAAAGTATTAGAAGATAGATTACTGTCCCCCAACCAAATGAATGGAAAGTAGACATAAGGAAAGAGGAAGTGGAAGCTGCTTGGAACAGGGTGAAAAGAAGTATGTTACTGATTACTCCCGAAGTGTGTGGAGTTATGCTAATGGGAAGTATGAAAAGGAAGACTTCATAGAATGGTGTGAAAGAGACTGTGGGTGAGAAAAAAGGACATAGAGGAGAATGACTGAAAAAATTGAGAATGAGAGAAAGATATTGTATAATGTGTACCGAGAGAAAAAGGCAGTTGCAAAGCAAGTAGTCAAAGAAAGCAGTGAATGGTCAAGATTAAAGGAGGCTGAGAAAATGTTGAACTATTTTGATGGAAACAAAAGGACTATTTTGAAGTGGATGAAGAAGTCCAAACCCAGAGCCTCCTGCAGAAGTGAATGGAATTAAAAATAGAACTGATGAAACGATTCCAAATAAAACTTAAGTGATGGAATGCTGGGAGTATTTTAGAGAGTTTGGGAGTATTTGGGAATCATAGTGATACCTTGTAGTATTCTGCAAAGCTTTATAGATCCAATCCAACCACTCCCCTGAAGGTTCTATCAAATCCAAGCAGGCTTTCAGACTGAATGGAGATTTGCTCCAATGCCCAAAATTGTATCAGGAGGCCAGAAAGAACTTCACGGCCTTACAAACCACTTTTCAGTTTTGAAGCTTTTCTTCTATTTTTGTGTTTTTTTTAATGGGAAGTATACAATGTGGCAACATCACTTCCATAGATGGAAAACACTGGAGGGAGCATAATGAGTTGTGTGAAGAGCCCTTCATGTAAGTAGTAGCTTAATATATTTTATTACCTAATTAAACTCTCTGCCTATCAGAACTCTTTTGGGATGGGAAGAATTACATTACTCAGGTTTCATTCATTTACTCAGCTTTCAGTTTCTTTAATGTGGCCAACTAGACACTTAGACTTTACTCTCTCTTATGCTAATTGAATGTTACATTTCTATGCTGGTCCAGCCAACACAATGGAAGCTCAACTCTGGTGTCAGAGTACAGGCTCCAAACAAACCATTCCAATACATATTCTTGGCTCAAACCAGTAAGACCAAGTATAGAACAAGCCTTACTTTTAAATGTTGCATGACTTTGGCAAGTTTAGGGCTCTACCATGAGTGAGTAGGTGCCAGGTAAACGCATACAGGGCTAGCCCAAATGGGGGGGCTGGTAAGGCTATGAACACTCATATTTCTATTGCAGTCTCTCTGTGGGTCAGCCTGCTTTTTCTGCCTCTGCACACTAACAGGCATTGAGCATTACTAGCAAGCCACAACCCTGATGCACTTGAGACCAGTCCAGAAGAGGCCAAGTGTTCAGCACAGTATAGTATCCCCAAACCTAGTGATGAGGATATTCTTCTGACATGGGGCCAAGCTTGCCAGACTAGAAATCCCCATATCAGAAGGAGTAGAATTATGCCACCCAAAAGTGCAAGCCAGTGGCGAGGTCAATCTAGAAATGCAAGCAGAATACCTTACTTTTAATTATTGGTAGTTTTTTATTTTTAATTTGGAGTAGGAAACTTTCTGCACTGGTTCAACTGCACTAAGTCAACTTAGACCTTTTGCTGAATCATTTGTGCCTTTTTGTACCTCTGCCTTAAAAATGTGAAGGGCAAAATGACTTACTCTAGACCAAAGGGAAAAATGCATATTTCCACCAAATTATTTTAAAAGGTGCCAATCTGAAAGTCAGCATCCCCTTGCCTAAGCCTACAATCCCTTCAATCTTTAAAAAAGTAAATCCAAATCAAGACAAATATTAAACATTTACATGAATCAGAGACATGGGTTTAAAAAATCTTTATCAAAGAATAAGCACTGGAAAGATAAAAAGCTTTCTAAAGCTTTACCTGTCTCTTTTGAACTGCTGACTTTTTGTTGTGGGTCTCTATTAGCTAGGAAGCTCTTACACAATCTGCATTCTGAGGAATTTCACAAGGCCATCAAGACTTTCCATTCAAAATCTGCACCAGCCTTGCACTGCTTACTAAGACACCCTCACTGTACTGGATAGGACCAATGGATCTTTATTATGATGCATAAAGAATACCAATAAATAACAATCTTAGTGCACAATACTCACTTCGCAATGGTAGGTCCAGTGCTGATCTTGCTAGAAAAGTTAACATTAAATATACATATTAGAAAAACAACATTTTTCTTAATTATACTCTTTATGGAACTATATGCAACAATTCCTACCTCATAGGTTTGAAAATGATAGCTTATCATTTATATTTGATATTAAGTTTTACCAGCTATACAATGACATTTCAGTGCCACTGATTACAATATTATGCTGTACCACAGAAGGTGATTACAGAATGCGTCCTTCATACCACCCAGCTACGCACATATACACTAATTAGCTATATAATAATCCCTCAGTTTAATGGACCTCAGTTTAGTGGATTTCAGATACAGTGGCCAATTTTTTTTCATTTGGGTTTCACCCATTTAACAACTAATGGCCTTTAAACTGAGGGTTTGATGGTTCAATCAAGGTATTGCTGCAAATTATGCCATTTATGTCAATTATGTAATGACACCAGTGTGATAAACTGTATATAAGGGAGACCTCCTTCCCCCAAAACATCCATGAAACCAATATTTTACTGTAAATTAATCAGAAGGGAATATAAAAAAGCAGAGGTGGTTTGCTTTACTCCACATAATTTAAAATGACCATACTTATCCTGACAAATCTTATGGCAGAATTGGGATTCTGAATTGAAAGCATAGCTACAGTATATAAAGAACATTTTATCTACAATCCTTAATTGATCTACCTGTGAGTTAGTCTCACTAACTCAAAAGGTTTAACGTTTGGGAACACTTGTATATGGCTTTGTGCTTAAATAATATAATTCTGAGTGAGAAAAACTGAAGTAGGCCACTTACCAAAAAGATTTCCTAAACTGGCATCCATTTTTATTTCAAATACTTGAGATATGACATAAAACATCAGCAAGAACACAGCCACTGCTATTACCAACTTTGCCGCTCCTAATTCAAACAGAGAAAAAGGAAGTTGAAAAAGGACTGCACAACTGCCTACAATAATAAAACACTATCATCACTACTAATATTATATGGAATGCATGGCCAAATAATACAATGCAAGTGCTTTATGAAACTAATATTTTGACACAAAATCCCATGTTAATTTGACTGGAAGCAAATTATAGGACTTTATCTGCATAAACTAATATATCGATTCAGAAATTATAGCAGTGAGGACAGATATGAAATTTCTTTTATAATTTAAGAGAAACAAACTGATTATTCTTGCTCTTATTTCATGCCTACAAGCCAATAAATATATTTTTAAAAAATTACAGGAAAACAAATGTCTTATATTTTAAAAAATAGAGATTATAGATGATCATTTTTCATTCTACATTTCTGGCATTCATCAAGAAAACTATTGATGTTTGCTTATTTTTTTCAAAATGGTCACAGTATCTAATATGGCTATAAATCATCATAATTTCAGTAAATGCTAGCATTTGGTACAGAAGCAACTGTACCATTTCATAACCTGGTTCAAAAGTCATGAATAGGCCTCAAGTTCACATTTTCCCATTTCTGGTTCATGTCATTTTGTCATTTGTGCACAGATTGTTTTGAGCTCTAAATCAAGCAAACTACAGTTATTGTAAATCCATTACTTGCTCCAAGCGTGAGTTAGAAAATCAATTCTGGTTTGCAGGCAGCATCCAATTGGCCATCAGACATCAAATTGAACAGTAACTTTAAAACGGAAATCTGAACACATGGCGTAGAACAGAATATATAATGCTCAAAGCCTATTTTCAATGATTCAGCTGTGACAAGAGTGAAATGAAACCCTTGGCTAATCAAACGTTTGCCAGTACGTGCTCACACTTTCCTCATAGCAAGCAAGTACAAAAAATAGCTTCACTATTCCAAATTAAATATGAGACGTGCAATTATATTTTCTTGTTTTTTTCTGAAAATGTCATCATCCTTTAAAATCTTACAGACCGATTGAATGATATCTAATTGTGCAAACAAATTGTCGTCACCAAGGAACCTCAATAAAAGCGGGATCTCTAAGAAAGTTCAGACATGATCCTCAAATCCTTGGAAAAGTAGTTAGTGGGAACATGTCTATCCATAATGCTGCCTTCAAATTTACCATAAGCATTCTGAGTTACTATATCTTAGGGCAGTATAGAAAATACATGAGACCTTGTTTGGTGTAGTGGTTAAGGCGCCGGGCTAGAATCCAGGAGACCAGGAGTTCTAGCTCTGCCTTAAGCACAAAACCAGCTGGGTGATCTTGGGCCAGACATTCTCTCTCAGCCCTAGGAAGAAGGCAATGGCAAAGCACTTCCGAAATCTTGCTAAGAAAACTGCAGGGCTATGTCCAGGCAGTCACCAGGAATCAACACTGGCTTAAAGGCACTGTGGTGGATAGCAACAGAGAGCAAGGCTATCAGGAAGGAGGGGGTGCATTCCAAGAAGGGAAAGGAGAGAACAGGCAACAGTCTGCAGGGGGAGCGTGGGAAGCATAAGAGGTTCAGGATAGCCACTCCCTAGAATCTCCCAGGGTATATCCACTAGTTGTAGTAGTATAGATTTAGTCTGGCAAGATTGATGTCAAGCCCAGCCCAAGAACAATGATGAAACAGTCCAGTTGAGTTAAGCTCCTTTATTTGCTTACACCATATAGACAGAAACTTGCCAAACTAAATCGATGTTATTGCAACTAGTAGGTATACCCTGGGAGATTCTAGGGAGTGGCTATCTTGAACCTCTTATGCTTCCCACGCTCCCCCTGCAGACTGTGTTGTCTTTTCCCTCCTTTCCCTTCCTGGAATGCACCCCCTCCTTCCTGATAGCCTTGCTCTCTGTTGCTATCCACCACAGGCACACATACACACAAATCCACCTATGAACAAACAATTACTATGGTCTGCAAACAGAATCACCTGGAAAGTGTGATTAATTACCAAAAATACAAAATTATGGTTTTCGATAGGAGATCAAAGATACCAAGGCACGTCAATTGTAATGTAATTGAGCAGGTATCATGGTATATTTAGATTTAGATCTTAGTTCCTAATTTCATTATTGTAAACCTTTTAAAACAACATATACTTATTATTTTGAGATACAATCCCAAAGTTAGGCTAGCAAGACACGCTATTTTAAATTACTTAGGCTAAATGAGTCCAATAAATTTAAAAGCAACTCAAAGATCTTAGAATTATACATTCTAAAATAACAGTAATATTGTAATACCGGACTCTTAATTCTGTAGATAAGAACTATTAATGAACAAATCTAAAACGATCATAACATATAGATTTTAGTTGTATATTTTTACTTGCATGGAAAATAGGCTGGTCAATGAGGAAGGGCAAAAATGGCAAGCAGCTGGCATATCACATAATGGAAAAGTGCTGATTTCGGATCAGCAGAGCCCTTGCACATGCAAGGAAAAATAAATAAAACTTAAACTTATCCAGTTTATAGCTTTATATTAATTTGAATTAGGCTTACATCATCCCATAATATATTTATATCCTACTAACTTCCATTAAATTCTGATATCAGGGGTATGCATGAAATGTTTTGTTCTGAACCTAAAAGAAACACACTGCATTACAGTAATTCAGCCAAACCATTCTGGGTGGACCAAGGTTTGGAAGAAATTAAATCCAAAGGTTTTGTTTGTTTGTTTGTTTGTTTGTTTGTTTTAGCCAAAAGAAAATCTGCAGAGATCTCAGAGTGATAAGCCAAGTAGGACAAGGGTAGTGCATGTCACTCCCTCTCCCAGGCCAGCATATCCCATTGGCCCCATGATCTTCTCTTCCCTTTCCTTAGCCACTGATTTTCTTGACTTCTTCCCCACTCTTAACCCTCCCATCCCCAAATACTTTGGTCTGGAAGAACCACGCTTTGCTCTGGAAGAATCATGTTTTGCTATGGAAGAACCACGTTTTGTTCCATCTCCAGAACAAAACATCATTCTGGATGGCTAAAATGCATGTTTGGGCCCAAACCTCCCAAAAGCACCTATTCCATGCACAGAGTGGTTGATGTAAAACCCTGTCTTCTTTGAAATTACAGTTCAGTCCATAAAAACTGGGGGATTCACTGCAGCACACCCTTCTCAATTCATGTCTTCAATATAAGAAGGAAATAGGGCTAACAAGATATTTTTCTTTAAACTTCATAAATTAAAAATGTTCTGTGTAACATTATTACTAATATTAATTGCCCGTTCTCTTCCCTAGCGACTTTCTTTCCTACCACCTTCCTTTCTTTGCAGCCAAGAGAAAAGCCGCTGCTTCTCCTAGAAAATACCTAAAGTTTGAAAGAAGGTTGTTTCCGCTATAGGACAGGAAGAAGTCTTAAGCCCTGACTTCTAGTCAGAAGAGGTAGAGTTAGTCTTTTCCATTCAATTCCCTCTTTGGTGACTGAGAAATGAATAGGAAAATCAATTCAGTTCCATTTCTTCCATCTACATTAGGGTTTTCTGAGTTCTAACATGCCAGACATAAATGTAATATTAAACTGCAAGATACTTTCCATTCTGTTAAACTTCTGCCAATCATGCATTAGATAACGTACATTTCCCAACAATTTTTTGAGTAATTGGTATATGTCAGACAATAATAACATTTAATTTAAAAAGTTTTCCTGGCTAGACTTGGTAAGGAAAACAAGCTGCCATGTTATTACCTAAAATATTTTCCACCACTAATCTTTCTTCCTGCCCAAGAAATACTAGCATCATAATTGTAAACTTTTAGGAAAAAATATATAACAGTGGCTCCAAGTCAGTTACAAGAACTTAAAGACCAAAACTATTTCTAATTGCTCTTATTGCTAGTTATTGATATGCTAGAAAAAGAAGGTGAAGTAATACAGATACAATTCAAACTACATTTAAATTCAATTTGATTTGAACCATTTAGCTTGAGTTTAAACACAACCTACACTTCTTAAACTATCACAAGTCAACCAATCTGAATAGGAGTCCATTCTCTCAAACTTTACTATATTAAAACTTCACCAGAATGTGGATTTCAGATAGAAAGAACCCATGAAACTTCTTTTTAATCAGAGTTTCAGGTTAGAAATGCTCACTATGACCAGATGGGCTACTCGTTTCAGAAGTTAAAAAAAAAAAAAGTTATAATTCTTACCTGCTATTCTCATGTTTATCCTCCCTCTGTTATTGACACAATTGCATTTAACCAGCTACCTGGAGAATAAGGGAAAACAGCTTTCAGTCAGAGCAGAATAAGCAAGGAGACGCTTTGATTAATCCATTCCTCTGAAAATGCCTGTGTTCTCCAAGCCTCAATGATAATAGCAATGATATCACAATCTCTGTACCTAAAATATAATTCTAACAAGTATTTAATTCTACCAAGGAAAGGAAAGACACTTCAAGGGTTAACTATGAACTTTTGCCTTTGATATACATTTTCATCCCACAAACAATGCGAGATGAAAATGTATTATTGTTTCATTTTTTGTGATATTAGGGAACATTAAAAATAGAAACTACAGGATATATAACCTTATAGATAGGACCAAAAACTCATTTAATTGAAAAAAAATCAACACACATACAGTATTATTTTATTTCTATCTCAGTGGAACTATGAATATGCACCATGGATTTCATTATATCACTCAGTTTCAAACTGAGGCACATGGTATAAATTAAAAAACAGCAAGTATCCTGTGTTCATTTTCACACAATCAGCTATCACTTCACCCAGGAAGAATAATAATTATACTAACCAAGAACTCAAGAAAATCCAAAGAATTGCATAACTAGTTCTGCAAACTAAAACTCTTTAATCAGCTTTCAGATCTCAAAGGTTTTCCAAAAACAATTTGGGAAATGCCACATGGCATACTTTAAAAAGACAAAAACCAAAAACCAACAGGGAGCCAATATGCCACTGAATGCCCACAACTCTTTGATTCATTATTTATACAGTACAGTAATTGTACTACCAGTTAGAAACAAGATAAAACTAAATGGCTTCAAGATAAAGACAGTTGTGCAACATTTGTGAATACTTTCTAAGTCAAGACATACAAGTTCAAAACCCAAGATGCATATACAGGTAGTCCCCAGGTTAAGAATGCCCGAGTTCCAGACAACCCATAGTTAAGGATGGAGCCTATTGTAGCAAAATTCAGGTTAAA
Source organism: Python bivittatus (assembly GCF_059951505.1). Lineage (NCBI taxonomy): Eukaryota > Metazoa > Chordata > Lepidosauria > Squamata > Pythonidae > Python > Python bivittatus. The sequence continues at coordinate 8,932,329 of NW_028277058.1, read as the reverse complement.
TACACAATGATTCAAGTTGAATACATAATGGTTCGAGTTCATTACACCATACTACTTACACTGTATTATACAATAATACTGTTTTGGCTTACATATGTATTCAACTTAAGGACAGACCTTGGGAATGGAACTCGTTCTTAAACTGGGAACTACCTGCACATCTATTACTTAGGGCTTCCAACTAAAGTTAGTATTGATAAAAATGGGAGTGGACAGCTGGGAAGAAAGAAAAATTAGTGGTAAGGATTATTTTTTTGCCTTCCATAGCAAGGCATTGGGTTAAAGGTCAGGATTCAAGCACAACTAGATTAGAATTCATTCATATGCGTTTGGAATATAGCAAAATCTCAAAAGACAAAGATTGTGAACAAATATGGAAGAATATATTCCCCCACATCTGGCTCAACAGTATTGCTACCTGGAACCAATTTCAGATAAACCATTTTCTTGCAACTGTACTGATTTCCAAAATTGAGCACTTGGAGTTCTAACAGGCTGTGTGTGGGGGAAAAGGTTTCCCTCCCTCCTGATAATTAAATCACTAAATAAAGTATTAGGCATTTTATACACCTAATTCCATATAAGGCTCCAAATGATCATAAATTTATCTAATCTTTTCTATAGATACTCAGCATATAAGACTAATTTAAATAAGGAGATGGGCACCATTTAATCTATGCTTCTGTTGCATGAAATCTGACTTATTTAGAACCTCTGTTTGAAGTATTTCAAGTACTTCAATCATCCAAGAATACGTAATAAGAATGTCTGGTAAAATCCATACAGCTGTGGTAGTGGCAGTTATTTGTTTGTTTTTTCGTTTGTTTGTTAGATTTGTATCCTACCTTTCTTTTAGGAGCTCACATAGTAATCTTTCTCCAATTTTATCCTCACAGCAAATTTGAATGACAGGTTCGCCTAAGGGAGAGTTACAACCCAAAGCTACCTTGTGACCTTCCATCTGTGATGGTGTACTTGAACTTGGATTCCTCAATTCTAGTCGAACACCTTCACTACTACAGTACACTGGTTCTTTGGGGTTTTTTTGGTCACCTGGTACTTCCAGGCACTTTATAAACCTTCCTAAGAACAATAAGAAAATACACCAAAAATATAAAGTTAAGGTGCTTACAAATTCATATATAAACCAAAAGCATGAAAATTAGAAGGTTAGGAAAAGTACCTCGTCTTAATTTCCATGCAAAATAATAGCGAATATGTATTCTACGGTATTACATAATGCAATCATGCTTGGAATCTGCACTTCCGTTTGAGCTTTCACTCTCAGTTCCTTGATACAAAATCACACACATCAGAGGCCTTTAGTACTTTGACCCACCTACAGCAGTTCTGAAGTGCAAACCATATCTATAGGGCCACTGATTAAACCATTTTCTTTTTAGCTGTGAATGCCAGCAAGAGAGCCAAGGTGGATGCACACAACACAGGGCAAATTCATTCATAATAAACTGGAATTCAGAATTCTAGCATAACATCCTATATAAATGTAGTTACTCTGATTCTGGATTCTTTCTCCACTGAGGTTTGCCAAGTATCTTGGTTTATTACACAAAAGAAATTAAACAAAAGAAAGAAAGCATCCACAGCTGGATATTAAACCACAGGTATTAAAATCACAGAAAGCTGTGGTTGGCATAAATAGAAGGACAGGGAAATAGAAAGGCTTTGATGACAGGCTGAAACAATAGGTAAAGAAAGGGGCAATCCTGTCTGTGGGAAATAGGAGCTTTCTCTACCAGTAAGCTGCAACTGAAAGAATCCTGTCCCATAACCCAGCACATTAGACCTCAAATGGCAATGGGGCAGGACACACAACTGGGCCTCTGCTAATGACCACAGTGAAGAGCAATCTCATAGAGAAGAATGTGGTCCTTCAAACTGTTCATCACTGTGTTTGGCCACACTAGACTGATGGCAGGTACAAGGGATTCCCATGAACTATTATTAAAGACCATTTTATGTGTTTCCTGATCAGAAGACAGGTGCATTGGAGTGGGAACAGACCCTCCTGAAGTTGTCTCTAACCTCTTAAAGCAAACAAGTTTTCCCCCAGGCTAAATGCAGAGAGAAGCCATCAATTCCAGAAAAAGATGTAGCGACTTTAAGGAAGTACACCATACAGGCCACCTAAGAGAGTTAGCCTGCTTATCTGTCATCTGATTTGTTTGTATCTGATTCAGTGTTAACAGAGAATCCATCCCTGAATAACTAACTATGCATGAATCACACTGTTCTTAGCATTACATATAATGCAGCTATTGTCTGAACTGGCTAAACTACACATCAAATACAAGAGCAAACTACAGGCTTGCACAAACCTGTGTCTGACAGGTGAAATTGGTACATGTGCAATGAACAGAAAGCACACAAGCTCAACACTTATTCCATGCTGAATCAGATGTTGTAAGTGGCATTATATATGGATCATGCTAGACTGTGAGTGAACATTTCCTTGTGCTGGGCTGATCTCTTTATTTAAGGTATAAATATTAAAGTCAGAATATAAAACAGGACAAGCCACAATTAAAAATAAAATATTAGCAGATCATTTTCTGTATTGTATGAATGGCATAAAAACACAAACATACACTAACAAAAGTAAGGAAACTGCCATACATGTACTTAAAAAGTATTTGTAACTATATAAAATGTGTGCATGTTGAAGTTTAAGGAATACAACTGATCAGAAGAAATTTGTATTTAGCAGCGGATGTAATAACAATTACATCATAGGACTTGGCCTTTCCCATAGGAAAAAAAGATCTCTTAATTGCTGGTGCAGGTGGAAGGAAGTATGCAGATAATATGTATGGCATGAACAGCAGATATACCCCTTAATTGATCAAAACAAGGATGTGCACTGAAGCATTTCCAGCCCATCAGAGAATTAACAAGTTAGGTCTCAGTTTGCTAATTGTTTGTACAGGAAATCACATGGTATGCTCTAAACTGTGAACAGAAGCTTTAAATGTCTTGTACATAAACCCAAAATCCAATGAAGCATATTCTTTTCAAAAACCATGCTTGCTGAATGTACCTACCTCTTGGTGCAGTATTTAACAGATCAGTGACAGTGCAACAGAGGACAAGCACCATGGAAATGTGACTGAATTTATAAACCCTAGGAGTGGAGAGAATGGGAAATGAAAGAAGACATAAAGCTCTAAGACATGGTTTCCTCTTACAGGTTTGAACCACTACTGGATTAGCATAAATCAGTCTCTACCACTGATCACTTCCCATAATTATATAGAGTAGCCATGATGCTTTTTGGGTCACTACCTCCCTCTATCTCCACTCGATGTTATTATGTTGTTCTTAAAACATCAGCATACGTTCACTACCACCTACACTTTTTGTACAATCCAACTTAACTTATTATTGTTAGCCGCCCAGAATCACTGGTCTGAGATGGGCAGCTACATAAATTGAACAAACAAACCAACAAACTACTAACACAGAAATGTATGAAGAGCTCTGTTAGATAAAACCAAGCAAGTATTTAACCTTTCATTCTCTTCCAGAGTGACTCAAGATATGCCATGAAAGCATCTATAGGCAGGCCATAAGTACAATTACACTCTCCTGCTCATGTTCTCTAACTTCTGGCCCTGAGAGGCATGACAACTCTAACTCTGGTGTGAACATACAGCCATCACAGCTACTACCATCCAGTATTAGCCTTCTCCTTCATATTATTGTGGATCTGAAATTCTGAAAGAGAGAATGAAGTCGATCAGCGAATAATATTTATGATTAAATGAAGAGTGAACCATAGCATGAATGCTCACAATCTATCTTCCTGCCTGCCAGTTTAAATATATAATATTGACTGATATCCACTCAAGTATATATGGGCAGGGAGTTGTAGTCAATACATCAGTTGTAGCCTCAGGTTGGTAAAGTCTGGACCACTGTCATAGACACCATCACAATTTTTCCTGAATATCAAATTAGAAGTTAAAAATATGTGACAAAGACTCAATATTTTTTTCCAAAGGCAGGAAATTGATCTACTGAGATGGTAAACTTGAAGACAAGCATATTTCTGTGTCTCCAACGTTCTCTCTCTCTGCTTCCAAGTTTCCAGAGCGGCACAGGAACTTGCCACAAGGTAGAACTACACTGTAGCAAAGTTAAGAGCAGTCCCTTCCTTTCTTAATTAGTACATAAAAGTACAGCTCTCTTTTTCATTTGCTTGCAAGTACGACATAATAAGGTAAAGATTTAAGTGACCAAAAACTATATAGCAGATCCTATAGAAAAAAATATCTTTACTAGCTCCTGACTACTAAATACACAGAGATCAATTTGGAATTCCATTAAATGTCCTGCACAAACTTACAGCAAACAAGTTAATTGTTTATTCTCTGCCTTAAAGAAGCTCAAGATGGTCCCCCCCCCCAAGAAACCAGTGAGGTAGGTTAGGCAGATCTTTTATTTCCAATCAAGTAGTGATCTGAACCAGGTCTCCCTACTTTTAATTTAACACTTTAAAATTTGCCATAGTTTCAATCAACAGAACAAAAAAAACCAGTCTTTGGGAAGTTTTCTTACATAGACCACTACTTAAAACTGGATAAACCAGCTCTAACCCTGGGGTGGAGGGGAAATACAGTGTTAAAAAGTTCTGGAAAAAAGTTCTCTCACTTTACTGCATTGAGAAATCAAAATATGCACCATTTATTTCACACAATAAAGAGATTTGGGAAAAAATATTGACACAGAACGCTGGTAAAAAAAAAAAAAAGGAGGCATCACAGGACTAACATTTACTATTTACATTAGAGGAAAAACGTCTTCTTAGAGAAACTCAAATCGAACTTTCTACAGCCAACTGGGACCACACAGTACTAGAGTACAGAACAGATGTAATGTGGGCAGGGACCATGAAATTTTCTCTTCAGTTCTGGCTTTGAGGATTTTTAAAAAGATTTTTCTGTACTTTTTTTTTTTTTGGAAAATACGCTATAACTTATGATTTATGTTAAAGTTTTCATGCATCTCTTGTCTCATGATGGAGGAAAACAACACTACTGATTTTGACCATTTGTAAATAAATGGAATTCCTGGAACTACAGATTGCCTAGCTCTACTGGTCCTTTTCATTTGTGTATGTATTTGGGGAAGAGGGTATATTGTCTTGAGATTTGTCCAGCATCTTCTTCCTGAATCTCCCAGAATTTTCAAAAATATGGACATCTGGAGCATGCTCAGATAGGACTATAACTTTCCAACTTCCACAATCTGTTTAAAAAACAACAACTATTAAGAACTCCTTCTGAATATTTACCTAAATATGTTTATCATGGCATTTCATAGGGATATTCTATAAATATATCCAGAATTGCAGCTATCTCTCGAGCCCCTTTCCCAGTCTAGACCCCCTATTCTGGTTCTGGAAACAGTGTCTCAACTCCAGCCTTATTATAAATTATGGCTATGGAAAGCCTTTGAAAGGGCCCATTCACAAAGCAAAGCACCCCTCTCAAAGCATTATAACAGCTACAGTCTATGGAAGTTTGGCATGGATGTTTCAAAGGCATTCCCTGTTACCTTCACACATGCGTTCACATAGCTGCTTCACTTTGCTGGTGGTTCCAGATAGAATGCCTTCAAAGCAGCTATGTCAACTCTTCTGGAAAGGGAGCTTTGCTCAAATAAATGTGCTATGTCAAACACCCATCTTGAATGCTTTGTGGGGCCAAACTGAACACGTGCCTTGAACTGAGCTTGATTGTGTAATCAGGGTCACTTAGTTTTTCCATGTGTGGGAAAGGCTACCTCACATTTCAAACTCTTCTCCCATCTTGCACCTACTCTTTGGAATCAGCTCCCTCTTGAACAACGTTTGGAGTCTGATCCCATGAAGATGAAAATCCTTTTTTCAGGTTTGTAAAAATCTTGAAGAATCATTCCTTCTTGACTGCAGTACCCAAAACAAGTTTAAATTATGGTAGTGCTTAGATGTTTGTTAAACTGTTATAGAAATGGTTATAGATAGATAACAATTTGTTTATATTATAATTTTATTGTTGTTTGCTTGTACTCAGCACATACCAAATAAAAATATTACTACTGCTGCTTGCATATAAAAAGTCATAAAATTAATCATAGAAAAATAATTTGAAAACCAGATTCAATTAAAGAAATGTCAAGCCAGTCAAGATTTGCATACTGCTTCCTAAACCTTTCTCTGGAACCTTCACAATTGCAAAGTCATTTCAGCTTATGAAAGCCAATGTGGTTACAGTGCTGGTCTAGGAAGTGACACACCCATATTCTAGTCCTCCCTTAGGCACAGAAGCCAACTGGGTGACCTTGGGCCACTCACTCCCTCTCTGCCCAAACTGGTATCAGGTTCTACAGCAAGTGGCTGAGAAACAAAAAGCCCTTGTCACATCACACATTGACAGCTTTGCTGTAAGAACTAGACCAGCATAAAACAAAACAAGTGCATCTTGCAACCAAATGGGCTGAGAACAAGATATATACAACCTGTAAGCCTCCAAAAACCACCTGCATTTTGAGGGGCATTAAACAATTAAAGCTGCATTTTACATATTATCTTTATTACCTGCAAGACAAAAATGTCTATGTAGGCTTGTCATTATTATACTTATCATTAGTGAGTACTAATTTGGTGAATACCAAAGGACCCAGTGGTCATCAGTAACTCAGAGTGGCCACTTTTCATCTATTTCCATTTGCTGCAGAAATTGTTCCCACTGTAAGTGTAAGATGTTCCAAAAGCTCTTTTCCATATAATCTGAGAGGGGTATGAAACTGCGTTCATGTTTTATTACTAAGCAATTTCAAAAAAGCACTTCACCAAGCTTCAGAGATTTAGTTGTTCCAAATGCTACAAGTCTGAATCTTGGAATTAAAATTAATCTTGGAAGTGATGAGTCAAATGAAAGGATCATTGGCAGAAAGAGGGGAAAAAAGGAAGGAAGCTCTGCAAAGGACTGTGGTCACGCCATAAACTGGTGGTAGTTTGGGTCAATGTGATACTTTTGTTCTACCAGGATCTGTGAAAAAGAGCCAGCAACAAATGGCATATAGGAAGATATGCTTGTGATGTTTCAGTATGTGTTCCTTTGAAGATAAAGCAATGCAGGGGTATAAATCTTCAAATATTCTTTAAAACTTCAAATATTAAATGTTCGTAATACTCACTGTAATGAATATGGCTTTATGCAGACATAGAAACATAATTCTGAGGGAAGAACAACCACTGGTCAAACACCCTTCTCCAACCTGAAGCCTTCCAGGTATTTTAAATTGTATTTCCCCATATCCCTAACCATTGTCTTTGCTGATGTTCTTCCATTGAGCAATGCTTCCTTCTTCCTCTACTTCAGCTCAAGGTCATGAGCAATCCACCTCTAATCATTATTACAGCAGTAAAGAAATTTATTTTAAGATGCACTTTCTTCAAAGAAAACCTTATAGTTAAGACTTGAATTCACCCATGCAAACTGCATGCTGGTTGCCCTCAAAAATGCTATGCTGAGGAAGGCAAGAGTCTGCATAAATTAAGCAATCATTCTGCATAACGAACTTCCTTCCATTAGCAAGGAAGGAAACTACATGGAATGTTCAAGGTCTTTGATGTACAAATCTGCCCCATCCTCCTTTGTCCAAATATTTTCACATAACCTTCTGTCTTAAATGTTAAGAAGCTTGAGTGAAAGAAGGGAAATTGTTAAGTTGCTTAAGTCCCAAATATGAATTTATATACATGCAAACATGTAACTCTTTATAGGTGCAGTGCAGAACAAGAGCTAAAAAGCAGTACAAGTTTTTTTGTTCCAAAACTTTCAGTATATGGATATATGTTTAATTTCATAATAGGAATGACAAAACAGTACCTACAGAATAAGGAATACAAAGAACCATGGCCACCGCACTACAATCTGAAATAATTCAAGACTCAAAAAGATGCATGCAGAAGTCAGCAAAGGATAAGACCTCATGCTTTCTGGTACAACGGACATTCAGGATTGCTTGCAAAATGCATACTGTAGGTTAGTATATACATTAGCACATTAAAGATTCTTAATCAACTGTTTTTCAAGGCTTTCAGTGGTTTAATATTAAGATTTATATATTACAAACAATAGTAAGGATTTTATAAGGATAAAAAAGCTAACTTCATGAAAAAATGTGTGTTAACAAACTATTAGTTATAGTTAAATTATTATAATGTTATTAAAAAGGCTATATTTTCATCAAGCCTGAAACACAAAATGAGTCGCCCTCTCACCAACACACAAAGAAAAGTGAGAGCATTTCTGAAAAATTCCCAAGTGCTAAAGAAATGTCATGGTGCAAAATATATACATTTTTCCAAATGTCAAATCTAAAATAAATGGAATTCAAGTAAGCAATGACCTTTTTTTTTTCAGGAGTTATAATTTGAAAACAGGAGAGCCACAGGGAAATAGATGCAGGTATGACCTAGGGAAGAACAATGGTTTTTCCTTCAGTATATATACCTAGATGAAGTTAAACTAGCATCTGAGAGGCCAGAGACTTGATTAAAAAGGTGAAGAGAGATTTAAAAGAAGTCATATGAGGAAATAAATGACTTTTCGATGACTGGGGAAGCCAGAAGAACAAGGATTTAGCTCCATGACTTGCAACTATGTCTGCCCCACCAGAGAGGACAGGGTAAGCACGCTCCAGGTCCTTTCTCTTAAACACTGCCATCTTGTGCGTCCTTGGAAGTGTGACTTTTCTGTTGCAGCCCCCGCCCTGTGCAACACCCTCTCGCCTGTGATCCGACAGGCCCCATCCCTTCTATCCTTCCGGAAAGCACATAAAACCTGGCTCTTCCCCCAGGCGTTGGGACAGGGCAAGGTCAGGGCATGATGGGAACGTGAGTGCATCAGGGAAATATTATCAAGGTGCTAGGTTTTTCTATTTTTAGTTTGTTACTATTGGTTTTATATTGTTTTATTGATTGTAAGCCACCCAGCCTTGTTTTAAGATGGACAGCTATACAAATGTTTTAAACTAACAAACAAACTTCCAAAAGACTCCAAATCCTGAGTTTGGTAGTCAGTGGACACCAACTCTTTACAAAGCAAACTTTATTCTGAGGTTAAAACCGCTAGCCAATCTCACTATTCCCTTGTCTGTTTTCACAGCCAAGCATCAGCATATCACTGTCATGCCTTTAATATGAAAGCACAGAAAGGGAGAGGACATGCCTGTTACTGAGATAAATACACAGTGCGCGTGGGTGTGACCTCTCTGGGATTACTCCCTTTCAACAGTGCTGCCTAGAATTAATCATCCTGTTACTTGTCCAAACATTTTTTTCCTTACCTGGGTGTCTTTTAATCTTTTTCAGGCAGTCAGATCAATACTACACGTAATACTCTCAACTTGGTCCACAACAGAACTGTGGAATGATATTATGGTGGAGCCATTTTATTTTAATCTTTCCTAATAACTTGCAACAAGGAACGCACCTTTTCATCATCACCATCCAACAAACTGACATTTTATTAGTTGTTCCCATCTCAGCCACATCTTTCCTAATAAGTTTCCCATGGTAAAATAATGTAAAGTAAAAAAATAAATAAATAACTATCTGTATGCATCAGTTGATATGTAACAGGACATCAATCTGTTTCCATATCATGTTGAAACTGTGCTGTCTGAGGCATCAACATTACCATGTAGTTGTAAATAGCTATCCTCTCTTGCATGTATCTCAGGATCTCATATCTGTGGCAGAAGGGGGTTGCAGTCCCTTTTTTTTTTTTTTTTTTGGAAGAATGGTAACACCATCAAGGTGGGATTGGAATTACTCAGTGTGTTCATCCAGGGGGGAGGTATTTTAGGGGCAGTATGGGAAGCTTAAACAATGGCTTGCAGTGGGGAGGGATAGGGGTGCTGAGAAACAGGAGGAAATCACATTGCTATTTCTTGGCGCCATGCACCAAAATTCAAGGGGCTACAAAAGAGGGTTATGAAAACTAGAAGTTATTCAATGTTGCCTTCAGGCCACTATCCAATTCCTTCGTAATCATGTAAAAAGTCTTGCCAACTACTCATGGCATAGGAATCTGTCACCCAATAATGCTAATCTGACCCTAAGACCTTAACAGTTCTATAAATTTTAATGGTTGTAGACAAAGCAATAGTGATATATACAGAATTGCCCCACAGGCAAATTCCTAAAGGAACAGGCATTCCCCCCCCCCCCAAAACACGTCAAATGGCTTGTGGCAGAAGTGAAGAAAGGGGCAGGACAGACAGAAATGCAAGTCAGTCTAAAAGATAAAAGAAATACAACCCAGAATATACTTTCCCAACCTTGTGACCTTTACCAAGGCTGCAGTTAAGTGTAAAGTATTCAGCTCCACCACTTAAGGCTGGAAAAAAAAATTGCTTGAATGCAAGAACAGCCACCACTAGTCAGTGCTAACAGTAAAGGTTTAAGTAAAACCAAGGTCTAACTCAGTATAAGGCAACTTTTATGGTTTCAGGAGTATCAGATGGCCTATTTCAACAGCAGTTGGTCAAGGATGTAAAAAAAGAACAAGACAATCCTGGGGAAAAGTGAGATACAGAAGTTACACTATATAACAGATCACAGTCTGGTCTTTTTTGTTAATCCAAAATATTCCCTCCCATAACTTATAATTAATAACAAAAATAATCTTGCTGTAGTACAGGTAGTCCTTGTTTAGTGACTACAATTGGGATTGGCAACTTAGTTGTTCAGCAAAGTGGTCGCTAAGTGAAACATCACAATCAATGGTATGATCTTACTTCAGCTTTCTTTTGCTTTACAGACCTGCAAAGGTCATAAATGCGAGGATGAGTCGCAAAATTACTTTTTCATCACTGTCATAACTGTGAATGGTCGCTAAACGAGAACTACCTATACAAAGAATTGAAAATCAACTTTCATGAATCCAAGAGCACTAGGAGCAGAAAGAGAATTAGATCATGCTAATTTGTTTGAGTGTGCAACAGTTGTAATCTTGTGACCACATATCTGTGTGCAGGGCTACAGCTTTTGTCACCACAAGCCAGCTTGGTCATTGGGAACTCTAGTGCAACGCTCCTCAGAACATAGGAAACTGTCTTACAACACAGCATGTTGACTTGGAGTTGCAGAAGTTACGGTCCAGCACATGGTGAGAACACCAGGTTAAAGAAGACTCTCTTACATCTGAACTTTCTGATCTTATATTATAGAGTCTTCATTGCCTAGTAAACAGGCACTTAAGGTTAGTTAGTTTTAAAAAATCCACCCTACCATCAAATGTCTGGCAAAAAAGATGAAGAATGTGTTTTTACAGGACATTTTTACAGGCGAAATATTGGTGCTCAAAATTGCTAGAAACTGCATCCTTCCCACTGGAATTCCCAATTCCCCATTCCAGATGCACATGAGCAAGATGAGGCTACTTGCTGACTGAGGAAATGCCCTCCGGCCCCCTCAGATACACACCTCGCATTCATGCGAAACCAGAAGTGAATGCCTGGAGAAACCTGCACTTTCGTTTGGACTACACTGTAGAGCAGTGTTTCTCAACCATGGCAACTTTAAGATACGTGGACTTCAACTCCCAGACTTCCCCAGCCAGCAGGCAGGCCAGGGGCACACAGAACACAAGCTTGCGCTTGCAGCAGCTAGAGGTATCTCCCATTTGACGTTAAAAAGCTTTACGTGTGGTACAGAGTGGGACCTGTCTATTGCAGAGGCAGAGAAAGAGATTTGTTTACGGCTTCAAGTTAAAACGCGCTTCCCAGCTGACTTCGACCCGGGTCGCTAAACGCAACCCCAGATCCCACCCTGAGAGCTCCGTACAGTTTTTCTGGGCCGAGCAAGGTCCTCCACCAAGTTTCCCCGGACTCAGAGGAAGGGAGTGGGACCCAGATCGGAGGACCGGAAGCTAAGGGGCAGCCCGGAGAAGAGGCGCAGGGCGAGAGGCGAAAGGTGCTGGCGCAAGGACGTGGGAACGGGCACACCGCCCAAGGGAAGCCAGGGGGTGATGCAGCCGGGAGCAGAGAAGGCGGGGGGGGGGGCTCGCCTGCAGGGGCAGCGAAGGGACGGCGGTGCAGAGCCAGCGGCGGGGCTCGCGCGCTCTCCCTCCCCGCGCCGCGCGCCTTACCTGCGGTGTCGGGCGGCCCAGCGCAGCGAGTGCCTCGTCGTCAGCCTCCTTCCCTTTCCCCCGCCCGACGGCGCCTGCGCCTTGGAGACTCCCTGGCCGAACCCACGCGCCGGCTGAGCAAGAAGCGACCGAAGGAGCCAGCTGGATCCCGCGTGCTCCGGGCAGCTCCCTCTGCTGCTTTTGCAACCCAGCCGCAGCTCCGCGAGTCCAGGCGGGGAGAGTGCGCCCGCCCCCTAGCGCTGGAGGACCGCGGACGGGGGAAGGCACGGCTGGCGACGAGGAGGGAGGTCCTGTAATTTTTGCACGCCGCGGGGTGGAGCCCGTGCTGGAGTTTGCCTCCCTGGCAGCGTGTGCAGCATTGCGAAGGGAAAAAGGCTTCTGGGCGCGTGCAGAATCCTGGGTTGTTAAAGAGGCCTGAGAATCCTTGAGCGGCGGTTGCCAGCTCACCGGGCGTGGTACTCCGTCCCAACGATAATGGATCTGCAACTCTTAAGCAGCTCGTTTCCTTTATTCATCCTACTTCGCGGGCCTTTGTGCGCTCTCGTCGTACTGTGCAAACACACCCTTTCGGGAAGGAAGGTTGCATAATGCTGCCTGGTGGCCGTTGTTCACTTTGGCTGGGTGCTTAAGTGCCTATCTGCAGAGGCTGAATATTGCTGGAGATAAGCTCCAGTGAAGTGTTCACTTGGCTAGCGGAGTTCCACAATAGGGAGAAAGAGCCCGGCTGTTCACACGTGAGATAGGCCACAAGTACAGCCCATGAGGGGGGTTGTAAGCGTGTTTAATCCAAAGGGTCGCTTAGTCAAGGTGGCATTTCAAGGAAGCATGGAAATAGATAATAGTTACTCATCTAATCGGATCTGAAAAAAGTCCCAGCGTTTCTCCTACAAAAGTAATATCTAGTATTAGATTTTGTAAGCTGCTCAGAATCCACTGGGATGGACAGCTGTATTAAATTTAATAAATTAATACTAATATTGCATAACAAAAGCTGGCAGATTAAATCTTATTTTGATGGATTGTAGGAAAAAGAAAGTCTTCATAGTGTACAGAGCGAGGAAAACAATTTTAAGCCATTTATCACTTGCAGTGGTGTTAAAATGTGTGGCTGCTTAGCGAAGTGTGTTCTGTTTTGACTTAAGCAGAGAAGAGGGATTTGTCTCCATAAAGAGTAGCATGGCTGTTCCTTTTTCCATTATTGCCTTCTGGTTCATCCTGCCTTCATCCTAAACCAGTAACGGCGAACCTTTTTGGGCTTGGCGTGTCAAAATTTAGGAAAATGCCTAACTTGACTGCTAGCATGTCACCCCCCTCAATGAAAGAGAAACAATTGTTTACATATTTATTTTTTAAAAATACAGTCCAATCACGTGTGGTGCTATTTATTATATAAAGAAACATCAGATAATTACAAAAATGGAATACAAGTAAAGCAAACTCAGTATCTTTGGTAACTCAAACAGGGAGAATAGTTGTTGTGTCTAACTTGACTGCTGGCGTGTCACCCAAAATGTGTGTCACCTTTGACACGTGTGTCAAAGGTTCACCATCACTGTCCTAAACCAATAGAGGAGAAGTGACTTAATGTTTAAAAATCTTGGGACAATACAAAACAATATGTGGGCAAGTTGCTTGGCCTAGCACAGAACGCTTAAAGCAGCCTTGCTCAAAATATATTTTTTTCACAGTACAGAATAAAAACCTGTATTTAATCTATTCTCAACTTAAACACAAGCAGAACACTAGAAATGGTATGGTGTATCTGTAGCATGTAATTTGTAGAATCCAGTAATAATTCATTTTAAACTAAATCTTACCTCAAAAATTATGTACAAAAATGTATTTGCATAAATTGTTAAAGAGTGTTTATTGAAAGCTGAAATGTGGGCATTTCTTGCAACTTTAAACACTCTGTGTCATATTCCTTATAAGCTCTGTGCAAAAGTATGCCTTCAACCATCAGCGTATTTCTTCATGCTCAAAGGCCCTCTCGTTTATCCTGATTAAGCATCCATGATTTATCTTTCACCTTTAAGTAAGGATGTGCATGGAACAGAAAATGTGCTCTCCAATGCAGAACAACGTTGTGTTGTAGACATTCTGCCAAACCATTCTCGGAGCTGCAGTTCAACAGAAACAAAGCCCAGAACAGTTTTGTTGTCCCGCAGTTCAGACAAAACCAACCTGCAGGAATCCCAGGAATGTCCACAGGGTATAGTCCAAAAAGTCACCACGATGGCTGTTACAGTGCGATCATAGCCCCACTTGGTTTTTGTGTGTGTTGTGATGCACATAAAAACCAGGCAGAGCTCCAATCACGCCATCTTGACTTTTTGGACCACACTGCAGACACCCCCTAAGAGTCCCTGGGGGACTTTTGTAATGGGCCAAGGCAATGGCCTTGAGGGACAGGAGGAAGAGCCGCTACCTAGACAATGGTCAGATAAAAGAAACCTGAATCTGGGACAGACCTCTAATCTGAAAAAACATCTCAGACAAGACCATCCCTAGTTATCATGAAGAGAAAGGGAGGGAGGGGTGAAGTGCATGGAGACTTGGAAGATTCTGTTACTAGGACTTTACTGTATAATAAAAGTAATAATAGCATGCATGATTTTGGTTTCCTAATCTGGTCTATCTTGAACAGTGATTTTGCATGGCAAACTGGACAAAGCTGTTGTGTATCACAGTACCCTGCCCCCCTGCCATGCTCAGCTGCTGCCACCAATATTCCAGTGCAATATATAAAAATAATAATGCCTAATGTCTCAGCACTGCATTTCTCATTTTCCCATCTGCCCACAATCTTTCCAGCACCTTGCCTTTCTCCCCTCAACCATTGCTGCCAGTTTCCTTGGCTTTTCCCCTTCTGTCTGGAATAACCATTAACAGGTGCCTGATACTTGAAATCCCTAGTATTGACTCTGCAAGGGTTTTCTTATGTATCATTGAAAACTTTACTCCAAAAGCATTTATGGACACAATTTACAATAAACCATTAAAGAGATCACCACTTTGACAAC